>NC_135900.1:40037259-40500472 GCF_964194155.1 Cetorhinus maximus
CATATGCCAGGCCAGAAGGTTACAGATTGTGGTTGTCTACAATTCTGCTGCTGATGGCCCACAGTACCTCATGAATGGCCAGCCTTGAGTTGCTAGATCTGTTTGCAATCTATCCTATTTAGCACAGTGGTTTTGCCATGCATGGTGGAGGGTATCCTCATTGTGAAGTCGGTGCTTTGTCTCCATTAGGACTGTGCGGTGGTCACTCCTACTAATATTGTCATGAACAGATACATACATCTGTGACAGGTAGATTGAATCACCAGTCAGTATTGCTTGTTGTGCGTGTTAACAGTTTAGCACTAGGAGATAAGGACCTAAATTTGCAGTCCCAAGGTGGGTAACTCAATTCAAGAAATTTCCTACCCTGTTAGATCTGCCTTGGTGTATTATATGATTTTAAGCCCTCTAGTCAGCGCCTCTCACACCCTTTCACCACCCCCATCCACCACCCATGACCTCTTAAAAGCCCCCATGCCAGCTTATGCACCCCATCCACTCTCCATGACCCATTATGCCCCGCGCCAACACACCCAGTATCCACACTGGGTAGCCCTCGGGAGCCATGTGGAGATGAAATAAAATAATGTTCTAAAAATTAGATTTCACTACACAGACTTGATAATAAAAAAACTCACATTCATGAAAGCCTATTCAAAACTTTTTCTAAATCTCCAAGTGCTTAATCTCTTTTTAAAAATAAATTTCTAATCACACCCATATCAAAGACAGGTTCTTTAACCTGTCAATCAAACAGTGAACTCAGAACCCCCTGCTGAGATAATTGTTTTTTTTGGAAATCAGCCAAGCATTCATAAGGAGCCCTTTGGGAAATGTCAACAAACAACTATTGAAATTGCTAGAATGGAGTGTTTTTTTAAATTTCACTTGATACCTGCAGCTTGTTTGTTTTTTCAGAAAGTTTAGGGATTTAAGTAACTTCAGACCTTGACAGTTAAACAGAGTTTACCTGCCTTTCAAGAGCATTTACTTCTAATTCATAAATTTTTGACTCCCACACTAAGGCCCTTGCAACAGCCAAAATGTGGTCTGTTTGAACTCCGCACTGAGCTCAAATGGTGCTGCTGAGTTTGGGTTTCCCCCCCCCCACATCTGAATCAAACCCTAATCCCTTTCCCCTACCAGCAAAAATTGGAACTGTCAGAAATGGAGGCAAGACTTCCATATCTGGGTCCCATCTGCCATTTTTAAAGATCCATGGAGTCTTCCTGACGCTATGACAACCCAGACCAGGATGTCTACACAGGGGTGTTGAACTGGAATGATGGTAAATTGGCTTTGTGTGCTAAAAATAAAATTCTTTACAGTAAACTTGTCTAATAGTTTCTTCCTAAGGAATCTTGGCTGAGAAATTTGTACAGTGTAGGAGACCAGCATAAAATGAATGCTGGACCAGGAACCGTGTCTAAAGGCGCCTGCCCAAGGCTTGCTGAAAATTGCAACTTGGTTCTCATTTTGGGAAAACGTGCGAGCTGCAGACACTGATCTATTTTGATTTTGTTAGGAGGACATTTTAGCCTTTTAAAAACAAATCAATTTTTGACGTTGAAGCCTGCAAATAGGATGTTTACAGACATAGGTTAGAATGCACTATTGGATCGTACTAAAAGCTTTTGCTGATATTATGATTGACATTAAGATGTAAATATTTGCACCTAAATTGTTCATTCTTAGCCTTACTGGCTTTCCTGATTGGCCTCTGTGTTGCTGCGATCCCTTTTAATTGAATTATTCCAGTGTGATTTGCAGCTTGGTCTGCCCTCCTTATTGTATCTGACTGTAGTATGTCTAACACCTGTCTGATTATTCACTTGAGGCCAAAATATGATTGGCATTACTGACAGATTCCAAAATTTGCAAACCTGTAGTTTTGCCAAGGTTGAGTTCACAACTAATGCACGCGCTTAAAGGCCATACCTCTAGGTAACGTAGTGAAGAAGTAGCTGCTGCAAGTGTGGGAAAAAAATGTTCACTGCTAAACACTGCCATTACTTTGCTCTGCAGATAAAACATATTTTAAATCTGTAATGCTTTACACCCTTAGAGGCTTCTGATGTATTTAGGTTTTTAAAGTGCTTCCTAGACATCAGTTGTTAGTGTTTGAAGTTCTTTGCTGATTAATCAATGTAAGCAGCAATAAAATGGCTTCAGCTTTACAAAAACTCTGAAAACCATATCGGGCTAGATTTTCACCAAGTTCAGTTGCCTTGGGAACCCTTTAAAAATGGTGGGCGAGTCCTGATTCCGGGGTTCCTGACCCCATTCCTGGGGTTCCCAATTTTCAGGAGTGACTTTTAAGGGTGTGGGCTGGTTTGGGCCCACACCCTGCACTCCTGGCCTGGCAAGCTTCATTGGGGGGATAGGCATGTTCTAGTCCTCTGCATTTTTCATGGAGTCGGGTCAGCTTTTCAAAGAGTCATGGTTCATGGCACCTCAGAGGTGTCATGATTCATAGTTTGTATGAGGGAACATTTTGAAAGATAAGTTCAAAAGGTCATCCTTATGCTCCCAAACAACTCCTATGGCCACTCATGCCCCCATGCCAAGCTATGGCACTTTCATACCCATCCATCCACTATATACTTTATAGAAGCAATGAACCCTATAGTGACAGTTGGATGTGCAAAAAGAAACTTTGACAACATAGTCAATCATTGATAACTTTCCACTTCTTAAAAAAAAACTCCTTTTTATTACAGCCCAACTAAAGTGTCAATCATCTAGACCCTTTAAGTATCAATAGCTGAAACTGCAAGCACTTGAAACCTCTTTAGCTTGTGTAAATACACATTGTGAAATTGACAGCATAGATCAAGAAGCCAGAGCTGTCAAGCAGTGTTTTCACTGGGGCTCAGGTGTTTCAACAAGCTAATGGATTTCTGGGGTCTTGGCCAAGCCTCAATATGTATGTATGCCTGGCTGAGAGTCCAGAAATCCATTAGCTTGTTGAAACACCTGCACCCCAGTGAAAACATTGCTTGATTAATTGCTCTGTCACTAATCTATGCTGTCAATTTCACAATGTTTATTTACGCAAGATAAAGGGGTTTCAATTGCTTGTAGTTTCAGCTAATGATACTTAAAAGGGTCTGGATGAGTCACAATTCTATTGGGCTAGAGCAAAAGGACTTTTTAAGAAAATGGAAAGTTATCAATGAATGACTTTACTAAAGCTTTTTACACATCCTACTGTCACCATAAGGTTAATTGCTTTTATACAGCATATAGTGGGTGTATGGGAATGGAAATGCCATAGCTTAGCTTGGGGAGTACGAGTGGCCATAAGGGTTGTTTTGGGAGGGCATACCTTGGCATGAAGTGGGCGTGAGAGGCCATATGGGGTGAGTAAGAGGCATGAGGTGGCATAGGTGGTATGGGAAGTGTGGGGCATGAGGTGGTGAGAGGTGAGGGTTGGAGGGCCTTTCTCCTTTTATTATAACTGTGATGAAGTCCTACAGCACTGAGGTGGGCTGCCTCTGCATCTGGCAGCTCCTGTGACTGCCACCAAACTTTTTCCCAGATCAGCTGGACCAACTGCAGCCTACACCTGACCACTACCCACCGCCCCACCAACAATGAAGATCCCGTCCTTGTGGGTGCTTTCTCCCCAGCTAGGCAGGCTGAGGCAGGAATTTCCCCAACTCCCATTATTGCCTTGAGGCTGAAAATCTATCCCATTGTCACCTTTTCAGCTTTGGGTGCAAAGCTACTATGCACAGCAAATGGTTTTATTTCATATTGCATTTTGTCCCCTTTTTTGCAATGGTTTTTTCTAGTATTCATTTTGTAGTATTATACAGGTTTAGATAGACCTGCAAAATACATTACAGATTTTTAATTTTCATGTTCTCAAAACCTTACATGTAAATATATGTAAAGCTACAATGACAGTGTTGAGTAAGTAAATTTTGGTACCTCTGATATTTTGAAATGAAACATACTGTACATTCAAGAGAAATTGTATTAACACACACAATCTCTGAGGCTTATAATACTATATAGTCAATGTTCCTTGTACCAATGCTAAGCAACTATATAATTAGTAGAATATGGTATCATTTGGAAAAGTTGATAATATTAAAAGACCTTGGCTTGGCAGACATGTGTTTAGTTCCTGCTGAACTATTGAAATTCGACACACTGTGGAATACTGGGGTGTTGTTCTTTTTTGAGTGAATTATAATCCTTTTTGGAAAGGAACATGATTTATTCAGACTCAACAACGTACAATTAGTGTAAGAGTTATAGGCAAAGCTGTCCACCAGACATTTGAAAGTGGATATTTACTCTGGATAGAGGTATTATAGCATTTAAAACCTTAATTTATTTACTAAGTGTTTTAATTACAATGTTTTGTGAAGTTGCAATTCTTGGGTTTTTTTAGTACAATTTTTGAAATGGAGCATTGCACTGTGTATGTTAACTTCGAAATTGGGAGAAAGTAGATTTAATTCCAAATATTTTTGCAATTTGTTCCTTTTTTTCAGCACTAATTTGTATTTAGTACATTAATCTTCAGATTATTGTTGGTCCTTCTTTCTAAAGATTTATTTTTGTTTTGTTTGCAGATTTTCCATTCAGAATGTTGAGTTGGAAATATAGGTGAAGAATGATGTAAAACTGAATTATCCTTTGCACCCGTGAGGTGATGCTGTCCCAGAGCAACCCACAGTAAGGTTGTTGTCCAACGACAGGATATCAGCAGCAAAAAGGCTTAAGCGTTATAGACTGTTGAAATGGATTTTATTTTTCTAGGTCAATTGCAATCTACGTGACGTTATAGGTTTCTTCTGTAATGAAGGGGCTGATTCTTTAAGTACAATTTACCCATAATTTGGGGACAGTCTAGTGTCACCATGGCTGATGAAAAAGCCAGCACTCAAATGGTAACTGCTGAGAAGCTGGTGGGACTGCTGGAAAATGGCATAGAGAGAGTGCTGGTTATTGACAGTCGTTCTTTTGTTGAGTACAATGCCTCACATATCTTGGATGCTGTGAATATTAATTGCTCAAAGCTCATGAAAAGAAGACTACAGCAAGACAAAGTACAAATAATAGAACTCATCCAGCATTCTGCAAAACAAAAGGTAGGTTTATGCTGGAAAAGTAAAGTTGAGAGATTATCAGGGGAAATTTGTATAGTGCATTCATTACATTTTTCATCATTTTCTTAAGTTTGAAATTTTAGCTGTAAAATTCATTTTTTTTCTTATGAATGGGGAAGTGAATTACATATCTGTACAAAATAAAATTAAATGTTTGCAGTATTGCCATACCCTAGTAAAGGAGAAGCTCAAGTAATTGCCTCATTCTATCTTATTTGATTCCTAAACATGAACCAACACCATTGATACTTAAACACTAACCCAACATCATTGCTGTGATAGCTGAAGTGGAAAATGAAAAATATGCACCTTGGAAGAAGGTTGATATTTATTTTATGGCTTAAGAATTTGAAAGGATGTGTGTCTCAGTCTTGGTGTCACATGATTCACAAAAAACCCAAAATACCTATTCAGGTGGCTGACGATTGCTGGTAAATGTGCATATTTTCTTCTACATTTTTAGAAAAATATTTCATAAATTTTGTTTCCAAATTATATTTCTTCAGGGGCAGTGTTACCACCTAGAATTTACAGCATAGAAATGGACCACTTTGCTCAAAAAGTCAATGCCAATTTTTATTCTCCATGTGAGCCTCTTCTCACCTTACTTCATCTTGCCCTGCAAATATCCTTCTATTCTTTTCTCCCTCATGTACTTAACTAATTTTCCCTTAAATGCATCTATGCAATTTGCTTCAGCCACTCCATGTGCTAGTGAGTTCCCACGTTCTCACCACATATAGGCATTGCTCCTAAATTTCTATTAGGTTTATTAGTGACTATCTTGTACTTAAGGCCCCTAGTTCTGGACTGCCCCACAAGTGGAAACAACTTTGTTAAGTCTGCACTATTGCACCTATTTTATGGACATGAAATTCTGATCAGTAGCACTATACATGGCATTATGAAAGACAGAGGCTTTTTGAGGTCGGCACAAAGCACCTCCAGCAAAACTCACACAGCTCCCATGCTGGGAAGGGAGCTTGTGCGGGCATTCCCTGCATGTACCATAAACCTCCAAACTTTCATGATGCCAAACACCCCTGCTGGCTGAGTTGACCCTCTACTTACCAACTTGGACCACATAGGTTTGTTCAGCATATTTGCTTGTCATTCATCAAAGAATGTGTAAGAGGGACCCAGCATTGGCATTATTTTAAAGGACCAGGCACAAAACTTGCAGGTAAGATAATTTAGAGTAACTTCTGCTATTGCAATTTCTCTGGAAATGTGGTAGCATATTTTTGGAGAATCCCTGGATTTGGCAGGGAGTGTTGATGTATCCTCAAAGGGTAGGCAGAGGATTTGGTGATCTCTGCACATAAAAGCTCCATCAGTTGCAGTGCCTCTGGGTCTGCAACATAGCTGCAGAAGCTGTGAAGAGAGCAAATTCTGCGTGATTCCCTCTGGTAAGTCAGAACCAGACTTCCCCCATGCTCCTTGACAGTGACAGGAGGCTATCTGGCAGGCCAAACAATGCAGCTAGCATCTCTGCATCCTCATCAGTGTTTTCCTGTATGACATCTCCTCTGAGCCCCCTGCTACTTCATCTATGACCTCTCACTCCAGTCAGCTGGCACATAAGCCATCTTTACATAGCTTATGCCTGGTGACTCGCCGCGTGCAGATCCCAATTCTGTACCACCCACTAAGTTACGTGCAATGGTAGTATCTGAGCTGGTGACTGGAAATGTTGGATAAAGTGACCAGGCTTCTCTATAGATGTTGTGCTGTTGTGCTCTCTATTCTTCCTGTGTGTGCTGTGGCTGGGCAGGCAGCAGTTCAGGGGTGTATGAGGGCAGGAAATGAGAAAGAGGGAAGAGTGGGGTTCATTAGGATGGAAAACAAGAGGTCTATAATCACACCACCTGCAGCCTGTCCATCATGCCAAATAACAAGATGAGGGTGGCTGAGAGTTGAGAAGGGGCATATAGCAGAAACGTGCCATTACCTGTCACATTCGTGCCACAAAAGTGCCAGTCAATGACCATCTCCGACAAGAGATAGCTCGGAATTCTGCGGCAATTAACTCACCTTCTTACTCCCTATAGTCTCTTCAACGTCTGCAAGGCACAAGTCCAGAGTATGACTACTGTCCACTTGCCTGGATGACTGCAGCTCCAACAAAACTCAAGAAGCTTTACATTATTCAGGGAAAATCAGCTCACTTGATTGGCACCCCACCCACCACCTTCAACATTCACTCCCTCCACCACTGATGCACAGTGGCAGCAGTGTGTATTATATACAAGGTGCACTGCAGCAACTTACCAAGGCTCCTTCAACAACACCTTCCAAACCTGTGACTGCTACCACCTAGAAGGACAAGGGCAGTAGACACATGGGAACACCAGCACCTGCAAGTTCACCTCCCACCTTTCCTTCTCTGTCACAGGGTCAATATCCTGCAGCTCCCTCCCTAACAACACTGTGGATGTACCTACACCACATGGACTGCAGTGATTCAAAAGGGAAGCTCACCACCACCTTTTCAAGGACAGTTAGGGATGGGCAACAAATGCTGGCCTAGCCAGTGATGCCTGCAACCCGCGAAAGAATAAAATAAAAGGCTCAAAGCTCTCAGCAATGCTGAACACCACAGGCTCTGTCCTGAAGGATCCCATAATTCAGGGAGCCATTTCCATAGGGCTCAAGAGACACAAGCATCCTTAACTCCATCAGTTCTCCTCTGCTCCTCCTCTTTTGGCCCATCTTGTCCAGAAAGAGAGGGAAGAATGTCAGTGATTGATTGGGTGGTGTACCTGCCACAATCAAATAACTGGAGGTATGTGAAATCAGCAGCAGCTCAATGTGAGGCTAGCTTCATTGGAAGCTGTGTGACAACGAAGTGGAGTTTGTAGATGTTAGGCCTGAGTTTTGAGTGCCAAGGGCTGCTGATCACTTAGTGACAGGGGTTTGGTGCATTGAGCAGGATGAGAGGTTGATGGAGTGACGGACGAGGAATGTCACATGAAGATGCATTCACTGGCATAGACTACCTTCATCAGACCATTATACCTTTTGTACTACCACCAGGTCCTTGCAGCCAGAATCTGGGAATTGACTTCCCTGGCCATCTCCTCCCAATCCCTTCGGTGGGTGGTCTTTGAGGGCCTCCTGCCTTCTTCATGGAAACCTGTCTTCTCGCCTCTTGTTCACCTTCACCACTAAGGAGAACTTCACCATCACATTGGGAGCCTGGGAGCACGCTCTGCTCTGGCGTTCTGTTCTGCATGTTTATAATTGCAGCAATAACATTTCAGCATTAACCTCGTGTGACTCAGTGCTGCTTTTCTTTAAGAGGGCAGACTGCCTCTAAGTTGAGCAGGCTGCCTGCACCATGTGCTCTCTGTGAATGCTGCTTGGCCCCCTGCTGAGCACTGAAGCAGGCACTGCTCAAACCAAAGCCGCAGTCAGAAAAATGATGAGATAATAGCAAGCTTGAGTGCTGTCTGTCTCCGTGACAACGGGAATAGACATAGGTAGGTCTTTTTTTTACAACTCTCTCATTTTATTTAATGATAGAAATACTTGTGTTTTCTCAAGGAGGACAATTTAAATTTCACAAAAATGTTTACTTAGCTTCCTGTTAAGTTCAGACTTTTGCCTTGCTGAGTAAACATGATTTGTACATGAGTATGACTGATGCAATGACAAGTTCGTTAAAAAATTAACAACTTTATGAATCTAAAATTATGTTTCTTCAGTATTTTGTTCAAAATAATCTTTGCATACATTTTGTGAAACACTGCTACATGGTCCATTCAAGAGAAAACAGTGGCATGTTGGCCTAGTTAAGAATATCTGGTAAATAAAGCAATTTCATGGTTTTCCTTTCTGCTGGAATAGCCACACTTAGGATTACTGTACATACTATGCTCCTGACCCTGTATTCAACAATTCTGACTAGAGGGGAGACAATTGGTCACAACTCTTGCAGAATTGGGCCTTTGCCTTTTGAGCCTACTCACTTGAGAAAGAGCCCCCCCCACCCCCCGCACCCCGTCCCTCCCTACAACCCCACCCCGCAAGCTCTTACTGGTATCAGTCAAGACGATAATTGAGTGTACAGTATTGGTAAAGGAAATTCATTAGATGTTGTATATCTCAATTTGCAAAAGGCATTTGAGGTGCTGTATGAAAGGCTTGTTTGGAAATTGAGGCATAAAGTATTAAGAAGGTGGCATCATGGAAAGGCACTTTGTTAAAGAACTTAAAATGGGAGACTAATGATGCAGAAGTGTTTTTAGGATTGGAGGAATATAAATAGGATGTCTCCCAAAGGTCAGTATTAGAAACATTGCTTTTCTAAAAGATATATAATGTCTCAAAATTACATGTATGATCTGTACTTGGATATTTTGGGCACAAAAATGGGGGGCATGATTAACCACGAGCAAAACTATAAGTGACTTCAAGAGGGGTTTATAGCAAAAACTATTTGCTATTCCAGGAGCATCCTGGAATGTGAAGGTAACCCTGACTTCATTTTTCTACCACAAGCATCTTATTAAATCCCACTCACCTGTTGCCTCCAACATTAAGTGTGAGGACCTCATGGTTTTCTTGGACACCAAGATTGAGACGACCTTATCAGCTGCCTGTGCCACTTTCCCTAGCCCACAGGACTGAACTTCTATGGTTCCTCCTTGCCTGAACCCTGAACCTGTATCTTTCTCTAGTTTCTCTGCTCTCTTCTCTCATGCCCTCTCAGAGCTCATCTTGTCCTCCTGCTTGCTCTCTCAAGCCTATTCCTGCTAAACTACTGACACACCCAACTTGCTTTCCTGGCTCTGATGTTAGCTGACATTCTTAACGGTTCTCTCTTCTCAAGTCCTGTCCCCCTCTCCTTGAAATCTGCTGTCATCGCCACATTCCTCAAAAAAGATACAAATAACATCCAGAAATAGCTGTAAATCACGAAATGGAAGGAAGGGAAGAACTCTGTGGAAAATTACAATCACCAAGGATGTGGTATTGAGAAGATTGTTGGAACTGTGGGCTGACAGTCCCTGGGTCTGATGGACTTCATCCTAGCATCTTAAAAGAAGTGACTAGTGAGATAGTTGATGTGTTGGTTTTAATTTTCAAAATTCCCTAGATTCGGGGAAGGTTCCATTAGATTGGAAAATAGCTAATGTAACTCCTTTATTCAAAAAGGGAGGGAGACAGAAAGCAGGAAACCACAGGCCAGTGAGCTTAACGTCTGTCAAAGGGAAAATGTTAGAAGCTATTATTAAAACGTTATAGCAGGGCAGTTGGGAAAATTCAGGGTAATCAGGCAGAGCTAACATGGTTTTGTGAAAGGGTAAAATCAAGTTTAACCAATTTATTGGAGTTATTTGAAGACGTAACATACATTGTGGATAAAGGGGAACCAGTGGATGTACTGTACTTAGATTTCCAGAAGGCATTTGATAAGTGCCACATCAAAGGTTATTGTGAAAAATAAAATCTCATGGTGTAGGAGTAACATATTGGTATGGATAGAAGATTGGCTAACTAACAGGAAATGGAGGGTAGGCATAAATGGGTCTTTTTCTGGTGGGCAAGATTTAACTAGCGGTGTGCCATAGGAATCAGTGCTGGGGCCTTTGCCCCAGTGCTCAGCCTTTTACAATTTATAGCAATGAATTGGTGAAAGGACGGAAGGTATGGTTGCTAAATTTGCTAATGACACAAAAGATAGGATAGTAAGATGTGAAGAGGACACAAGGAGGCTACAAAGGGATATAGATAGGTTAAGGGAGTGGGCAAAGACCGGGTAAAGACTTGGCAAATGAATATAATGTGGGAAAGTGTGAAATTCTCCATTTTGGCAGGAAAAATAAAAAAACGAAGCATATTATCTAAATGGTGAAAGATTGCAGAGCCCTGAGATGCAGAGGGATCTAGGGGTCCTAGTGCATGAATCGCAAAAGGTTAGTATGCAGTTACAGCAAGTAATTTATTACGAGGGGAATTGAATACAAAAGTAGGGAGATTATGCTTCAGTTATACAGGGATACCACATCTGGAGTACTGTGCACAGTATTGGTCTCCTTATTTAAGGAAGGATGTAAATACATTGGAAGCAGTTCAGAGAAGGTTTACTAAACTAATACCTGAATTGAGCAGGTTTATGAGGCAAGGTTGGACAGGCTAGGCTTGTATCCACTGGAGTTTAGAAGAGTAAGAGGTGACTTGATTGAAACACAAGATCATGAGGGGTCTTGATAGGGTCGATGTGGGGAAGATGTTTCCTCTCGTGGGAGAATCTAGTACTAGTTGTCACTGTTTAAAAATAAGGGTTTGCTAATTTAGGATAGAGATGAGGAGAAATTTTTTTCCTCAGAGGGTTGAGAGTCTTTGGAACTCTCTTCCTCAAAAGGTGGTGGAAGCAGTGTCTTTGAATAGTTTTAAGGAAGAGGTAGATAGATTCTTAATAAGCAAGGGGGTGATAGGTTATCAAGGGTAGGCAGGAATGTGGAGTTGAGGTTACAATCAGATCAGCCATGGTCTCATTGAATTGTGGGGTAGGCTCAAAGGGGCGAGTGGCCTACTACTGCTCCTAATTCGTATGTAAAACAATCCCTGACCCCTCCGTCCTTTCATACTATCACCCATGTACAACCTCCCTTGCATCTCCAAAGTGTTGTCACCTACAAAATTCGTGCCCATTTTCCCTGAACTCCTTTGTTGAATTCTTCCCCTAGCTTCCGTCTCTCCCACAGATTGAAACAGCCCTTGTCAAAGTCACAAATGACATCCTATGTGATAAAGGCATAGTATCTCTCCTATCAGCAGCCTTTGACACAGCTGTCCACATCATCCTCGTCTAGTGCCTTGCCACCGTCGTCCAGCTGGATGGGACTGTACTTATCTGGTTCTATTCTTATCCATCTAATCGTAGCCAGAGAATCGCCATTATTGGCTTCTCTTCCCATTCCCACACAGTCATCTAATTGCTGATCCTCAGTGACATCATCCAAAAATAGTTTCCACACGTGTGCTGAAGACACCCAACTTTACCTTACCCCCACCACCTCTCTCTTCCCTCTGTCTCTAAATTGTCAGACTGCTTATTTGACATCCTTTATTAGATTAGCAGAAATTCCCTGTAATTAAATATTGAAGACTGAAGCTGTTGTCTTTGGTCCCCACCATAAACTGCATTCCTTTGCCACTGACTCCATCCCTCTCACCTGAGGCTGAATCACACTGTACGCAATCTTTGTATCATATTTGGTCCTGAGATGAGTTTCAAGCTACATAACTGCACCAGCACAAAGACCACCTATTTCCACCTGGGTAACATCGGCTGGCTCCAAACCTGCCACACCTAGTCTTCTGCTGAAACCCCGATTCATGTTGTTCTTACCTCTAGGCTTGACTATTTCAATGTAATTCAGTCGGTCTCCCACATTCTACTCGTCTTGTAAACTTAAGATCATCCAAAATTCTGCACCCGGTGTCCTAACTTGTGCCAAGGCCTGGTCACCCATCACCTCTGTGCTCGCTGACTTATATTGACTGCTGGTCAAGGAATGCCTCCATTTTAAAATCCTCAGCCCTCTATGGCCTCACCCCTCCCAATCTCTGTAATCTCCAGATGCACAATCCTCAGATACTGTGCTGCACTAATTCTGGCCTCTTCAACATCCACGATTTTAAGCTCTCCACCACTGGTGGCCACACCTTCAGTTGCCTAGGCCCTAAGTTTTGGAATACCCTCCCCACATCTCTCTGCTTCGCGACCTCACTTTCCTCCTTTAAGACACTCATTGAAACCTAACTCTTTAACCAAGCTTTTGGCCATCTGACCTGACATAACTTAAGTGGCTTTGTGTCATACATTTGTTTTGTAATGCTTCTGGGAAGTACATTGGAACATTTTATTATGCTAAACGTGCTATATAAATATTCGTTGCTGTTATGGTTGGGATGCTGTTGGGACCCATAGCCTTTGGTGTAACCAGTGCGGTCAGCCATTTCATGGTATCACATGGAGTGAATTGAACAGGCTGAAGACTGTCATGCGTGATGTTGGGGACCTAAAGAGGAGGTCGAGATAGGTAATCCACTTAGCATTCCTGGCTGAAGACTGTTGCAAATGCTTTAGCCTTGTCTTTTGCACTCGCATGCTGAGTTCCCCCATCACTGAGGATGGGAATGTTGATAGACCCTCCTCCTCGCATTAGTTATTTAATTGTCCACATCATCACACAGCCGAATGAGGCATAGCTGCTGATTTTTGATCTGATCTGTTGGTTGTGAGATCACTTCTCTGTCTCTAGTATGTTGCTTCTGCTGTTTAACATGTATGTAGTCCTGTGTTGTAGCTTCACCAGGTTAGCACTTTTTTAAAGTATGCCTGGTGCTACTTCTGGCATGCTCTCCTGCACTCCTGGTTGAATCAGGTTTGGTCCCTTGGCTTATGGTAATAGTAGAACGAGAGATAGCCGGACCATGAGTTTATAGATTGGGGTGCTGCTGATGGCCCACGGTAGGTAATTTGTGATTAGGCATTTTCATGCAGTAGAATGCAAGACCATACAGGGGTAGCAGGCTGTATTGTCATCACAATTCTCAGCTTACACCATACCTGGTGAAGTGATACATAGTTTAGGAATATCTAAGGATAGGAAAGAAAATATCTTAAGTATGAAATTAAGAGTCATAATGTCCATTAAATATGTGTTGCAGTATTTTCAGAACAAGTGAGTTTCACTTTAGTTGACTTGGGTCATTGTTGCAGTAACAGCAGGTTTAAAGCTAGAAGGGTATCTGCTTCTGCTCTACAACTATAATTATTGCTGCATCTTCTGATGAAAGCTATACATTAGCACTGCAGGTATTTTTTAGGTGTCACCCTTGGCTCAGTGATAGCACTGTTTCCTTTGAGTCAGAAGGTTCTGGATTTTTTCAGAGCTTGATCACATACTCCAAGCTGACACTTCAGTGCAGTACTGCTGGAGTGCTGTACCATAAGAGGTGCTGTCTTTTGGCTGATACATTGAAACTGTGTCCTCCCTGTCTGTTCAAGTGGATGTAAAATAGCCATGGCATAATTCATAGAAGCGTATGGGAGTTGGCCTGGTGTTCGGGTCAACATTTATGCCTCAATCAGCACCATTGTCCAATCCACAATCCTTTGCCATTCCTGTCTTTACCACTCCATCTTTTCCAACTGTATTACACACAGTAACACAGTCTCTGCTCTATTCTCAGAGACCAGCTCACCACGAGAATTTGTTCAAAAACTGCCAAACACAAAACTTCCATTCGGAGATGATTTGTTTTCTCTCTCTCAAATTCTGTGTGTTCTGAACTGCCAACAGAAACACAGACTGAAACCTAAGCCCACTGCAATTAGCTTTCCATTTACCCATTGCTTCTTAGTTTGCCATGGGGATGAACAGCTAAGGTCACATGGGAATTTCTTAGAACCTATTGATGCCCTAGTCAGGAAAAAAATTAACCTTCTTTAAGAATACTCCCCAGTTCACACTAGTCTTAAAGGGGACATCACACAAAAAGAAACAAGACTTTCCCCAAAGCTCTTGGGTCATCACAGTGATTGAATTGAGATTTTAACATTTTGGAAGCTATTAAGAGTGTATAGAGAGAAACTTTTTCTGCTGGTGGGGGAGTCTGAGACAAGGGAATGTAACCTTAAAATCAGAGCCAGGTTATTTGGGGAGAAGTTAGGAAATATTTCTTCATGCATGGTGTAGAACACTCTCCCACCATAAGCAAAAGGTGTTGGCTCAATAAATTTTAAACAAAAGATTAATAGATTGTTATTAAATAAGGGTATAATAAGATATCTAGTCAAAGCAGATGGATGGAACTTCATACGGAACAGCTATGATCTTATGGATTTGGCAATCAGGTTTGAAGTGCTAAATGGCCTAGTCCATTTCTTTTGCTATTACATATTGCAGTAAAAGAGTAGTGAGTTCTGAATCATTGTTTTGGTCAACATTTTGAGCTCTTTTCAGACCTCCCTTTCATAAAGGAAAATGGTAATTCAGTTTACTGAACTGCAGAATTCCAATTATGCATTAGACTCCAGAGCATCTATGCATTTTTAGCTAGTATCCACCAACATCTGTAGCATAAATTTGAATAGTAATTGCTTCTCATTGAATTGAGAATTAGCAGATTGTGCATTATAATGAGTTAGCATTCTACCCTCTTAACTTCTTTTTAAATTTCTCCCGTTCGATCTCTCTCTCAGTCACACTTGCTTTGCCAGCTGTAAGATTCTTAATTTGGCTACGTGGGTCTGTAGCACAAAGCAACCTATAATTTAGCGAAAATTAGCAATCCAAATTATCTGTTGTGGAACATGGAAAAATACCTGTCAGTGCTGTATCACTTTGCTCAGAAAACAAACCTTGACTCATTTAAGAAACAACAGATGCTGCAATAAATGGGCGGGAGGGTTAATCTTCTAGAAAGATGAGATGACACAGATTGATCATTTGACCTGATCTTGTGAAGTTACTTTTCTTATCACTTAATAATAACATTTTACATCTCTCAAGGGAAATATAGAATAAAAGTGGTAGTGATATGGAAGGCAGTAATTTAGACAAATCCTTCTGACAGCTTCTTAAACTGCAAAGCCAAAGTTCGCACTGCTTGTGTATCAGCAAAGCCCCAAAACTAATTTATTGCCTTAACTCATTCCTGTTTTTTTCTCTTTATAGTGCATAGTTTTAGGGGAAAAATATTATACACTGGATGCATGAACAGAGTAGAAATGCCATGGCCTATTGAAAGGATGCTAAAATCATGACTGTTAATGAGCTAGTCTGACATATTTTCTTTTGGCACTTGTGTCATAGCAATGAAGTCTTTTTGGTGGCAAAAACTAAGTATAATTTTCATCATGAACATGAAATGCTGCATCACTGACATGGTTTTCATAAATGTAAAATGAGCTTGAATTCACAAATGTGCAGACGTGGTTTTGAGCAATGATATTGGCCTAACTAAGTGGACATCTAATGACTTGCATTTTCGAATTTTAAGTGTATTAATGATCAAAACTACATGTGTTGCAGCTGTAATTTTAATAGTTGCATAAATAGAGCAGGTAACATTTGCAGATGAAGCCTCAAAAAATGATACTTCAAACTAATGGCATATAGCCTACACTTGCGTTATGTACCTCTTTTTATAAGAAACACATTATTGCTGAAAAAAGAGACATGTCTAAGCTTTTCGTTTTGCACTCATCAGGACACTCGCAGGAATACCAATATACGGGGGAAAACAACAATTTATACTGTATGTGAAAAGAGTGTTGATTGGTTGGCAAGTGGCATTGCCATGGAGAATGTACCACTGATGGTGACTGACAGTTAACTGCCAAGCATTGTTTGAAATTTAAACCAGGCAGCTTGACCCTGGTTGGCTAAGCCATTGCCCTGAGGAATGAGTCAGCGAATGGCGATCACTTATTTTGTTTAGCTGAAACAGGTGCAATGTGTGTACATGTTCTTTCTGTCTGCAAAGAACAGGACCCTGTGTATCAATATATGTAGCTTCCAGTACATGCAAATGTGCCACATTGTGAGCCCGACTGATTAGTCTTAAATTGGTCGTCAGCGTAATTCCTAGCGCATTGAGGATTATTTATTTAGCAAATGTTGTTCAATCGTGGAATCACATCTAATGTTGGACACTGTGTTTTGAGTTTTGAAAGCACGTGCTGGTTGGGTACAGTCTCTCTCCTACACTGTTGTGAACAGTGGCCAGGGTTTGCTGTTTGATTCAATCCACCAGTCTTAGGGCCTACATACCTAGCATCACACTGGCACAGAAATTCATATATAGCATTCCTCGTTTGTGTGATAGGCAGAAAGTCTTTTTGGCTTGACGGCAACATCCTGTTAGTGGCGAATACCACTTGTGTTGCTACTGCATAGTAGCAGCGTGAAACAGGAGCTTCACCTGTTGCTCAAATTTTTGAGATACCTTGCCCTTCCAGAGTGATCTGAGGTAGATCACTCAGGGCTGAAAGTGACAGCCTTAGGCCCGTTCATGAGTTTGCTTGATATACAGCGTGAAATGAGCTGATCAAGGTAGCCTTTGATGTGCTCTATTTCAGCATGAAGATTGCATGGTGAGCAAATAGATCAGGCCCTATTTACAAGGTTGCCGCTAAGAGCAATTCTATAGAGTAAGAATCTCGATGCATATATTGATCAGTGAAGGTAGGCTTATGGTAGACTGTGGTAGAGAATCCCCAGCAGATTTCTCAACTAGTAAGTCAAGGAAGGGGAGTTCATCTGAATGCTCCATTTGATTGGTGAATTTGAGTGCAGGATGGAGCCCGTTAAGATACGTAAGGAAATTGTTATATGCAACTGCGGATTTAAATATAGCAAACACATCATCCATATTTTGAAAATATGTGAGGGGTAGGCAGTTGTGTGTCATTCCATCGAAGACCTATTTCTCATGGAACCCAACAAAGATATTTGCGAGAGCTTGGCCTAGAGGAGATCCCATGGCAACACCATCTATCTGGGCATACATGGTGTCATTAAAATTAAACTCAAACATCTTTGTGTCTTCCATTTAGCATTACTAAAATAAGATTTGAAGAAATCATAGCACACTTGTTACTCCTGGAACACTGCAATCAGAGGTACTATACCTTCCTTCTGTTAGCTTTTAAAAATGTAGGTCAAATTTGGCTTACTGTAGAAGTAAATAATAGATGTTGTATGACATTTCTTATAATTATTCATATATAATCTTGTTTTAGTTGCCTAATTCACCTTTTCTAATCATTGATTAAGCACAAAGTTCACCTTCTTGATTTGTTACATTTCTTAATTTAATTTCAATAATTCATTTTTTGGTGAAAACTGACTGAATTATCATGAGTAGAGGTTGTTTTGTGCAGTGCAGGTTGAGGAGCTGGGAGATGCTACAGTACCATTACAGGTGGAAGGGTGTAATTACAGTGTTTACATAGGTAGTTTCCATTATAAATAAGAATCTATGTTAGAAAAGGTCAATGCAGGACATACACACAGACATATTATGTATGTTATGCCATATACAATAGTAAATTACACCATGGAAATACAAGACAGCCCACCTGAGCAAAGGGTTTGGAATCGTGAGATGCTAGCAGGAGTTCAAACTAGCCTACTCTACTTAAAATCAGCCTGTACCTCTTATAGGGGGTTGGTGGGGTGGGGCGGGGGGGGGGGCTTTTGACTGGCATAAGTGTTGGAAGTAATTCTAAAAATGAGTTTGATCTGGAAAAGACACAAGATTGGCACAACATGGCAGAGAGCTTGCTGCAAGGTTCTCCAGGGCAGCATTGGAAGCTTTGGTGCAGCAGGAGGACAGATATCCTCTATCCAGAGGGAACCAGGAGGCCTTCCATAAACTGGAAAGGCAGTGGGAGCAGGTAGCCCTCCTGGTCAATGCCAGTAGTGTAGCCCCCAAGGACCTCGATGCAGTACTGCAAGAAATCCAATGACTCCACATGAGTGGCCAAGGTTAGTGAATTCATCTTCAAATGCTACATTCCCCCAACTGTAAGTGTCAACTAGCCTCTCACACTGTTCTATTCACTAACCCTCCATAACTCACTGACCAATAATCTCCATCAGCCATGCTTCATTCTTCACATTCATAGCTTTAATTTGCCAGTTATTCAATCATGACAGGAACATCACCCAAAAGGTAGCATAACACTGTCTGGCATGTTTCCCTTTCTCTTGCAGTACAAGGTGACACATGATCGCAAGCAGCAGCAATTAACGGGTGGGAGACATGTAGGGCTGCAAATCTTCACCCCGATGTAGGAGATGGTGCTCACCATCATTAGAGGAACCATGACTGAGGCTATGGCCAGTGGTGGAGCTAAAACAATTGAAGAGGACAGTTTGCTCATACCTAATCCTCCTCCTCACATCCCACTTCCCCCTCATCTTACAATCTCTTGTGATTTGCAAGCTGCAGATGGTCTAATCATGGACTTGTTGCTTTCCAGCTTCCTCCACTCCACTCTGCTCCCACCACTCCTACCCCATCCTTTTTTTTATTCATTCATGGCATTTATTGCCCATCCCTAGTTGCCTTGAGGTGGTAGTGGTGGTGAGCTTCCTTCTTGAACCGCTACAACCCATGAGGTGTAGGTACACCCACAGTGCTGTTAGGAAGAGAGTTCAGGATTTTGACGCAGCGACAGTGAGGAATGGTGATATATTTCCTAGTCAAGATGGTGAGTGACTTGGAGGGGAGCTTCCAGGTGGTGGTCTTCCCATCTGTCTGCTGCTTTTGTCCTTCTAGATGGTAGTGGTCATCAGTTTGGAAGGTGCTGTCGAAGGAGCCTTGGTGAGTTCCTGCAGTGCACCTTGTAGATGGTACAGACTGCTGCTACTGTGCATTGGTGGTGGAGGGAGCGTATGTTTGTGGATGTGGTGCCAATCAAGCGGGCTGCTCTGTCCTTGATGGTGTCAAGCTTCTTTAGTGTTGTGGGAGCTATAGTCATCCAGGCAATTGGGGGGTATTCCATCACACTTCTGACTTGTGCCTTGTAGATGGTGGACAGGCTTTGGGTAGTCAGGAGGTGGGTTACTCGTCGCACGATTCCGAGCTTCTGATCAACTCTTGTAGCCGTAGTATTTATATGGCTTGTCCAGTTCAGTTTCTGGTCAATGGTAACCCCCCAGGATGTTGATATTGGGGGATTCAGTGATGGTAGTGCCATTGAACATAAAGGGCCGATGGTTGGATTCTCTCTTGTTGGCTGACATTTGTGTGATGTGAATGTTACTTGCCTGGATGTTGTCCAAGTCTTGCTGCATTTGGACATAGACTGCTTCAGTATCTGAGTCATCTGCTTCAATGTCTGAGTTGTTGCGAATGGTGCTGAACATCATGCAATCATCAGCGAACATCCCCATTTCTTACCTTATGATGGAAGGAAGGTCATTGATGAAGCAGCTGAAGATGGTTGGGCCTAGGACACTAGGCTGGAATCTCCTGCGGATCTCCTGGAGCTGAGATGACTGACCGCCAACAACCACAACTATCTTCCTTTGTGCTAGGTATGACTCTAACCAGGGGAGAGTTTTTCACCTGATTCCCATTGACTCCAGTTTTGCTAGGGTGCCTTGATGCCACATTTGGTCAAATGTTGCCTTGATGTCAAAGGCAGTCATTCTCACCTCACCTCTGGAGTTCACCCCTTTTTTTCCATGTTTGAAACATGGCTGTAATAAGGTCAGGAGCTGAGTGGCCCTGGCAGAACCCAAACTGGACGTCAGTGAGCAGGTCATTGCTGAGCAAGTGCCACTTGATAACACTTTTGATGACCCCTTCCATTACTTTACTGATGATGGAGAGTGGACTGATGGGGCGCTAATTGGCCAGGTTGGATTTGTCCTGCTTTTTGTGTACAGGACATACCTGGGCAATTCTCCACATAACCTTATAGATGCCAGTGCTGTAGCTGTACTGGAACAGCTTGGCTAGGGGCGTGGCAAGTTCTGGAGCACAAGTCTTCAGTACTATTTCCAGAATATTGTCAGGGCCCATAGCCTTGCAGTATCCAGTGCCTTCAGCCATTTCTTGATATCACGTGGAGTGAATCGAATTGGCTGAAGACTGGCATCTGTGATGCTGGGGAGTTCCCTGCCGACTGTATACCACTGTGCTGCCACCTCTCCTGGATTACTAGTCCATACCGTCTCTGTAAGATATGATTCCATGAGTATGACTATGTCAGGCTATATGAGACAACTCTCCCAATTTTGGCATGTCCCCAGATGTTATTAAGGAGGACTTTGCATGGTTGAGTTTGCTGTTGTTGTTTGCCAGTGCCTAGGTCGATGCCAGGTGGTCCGTCCAGTTTCATTCCTTTAGCTGTTTGATACAACTGAGTGGCTTGCTAGGCCATTTCAGTGGGCTTTTAAGGGCTAACCACATGTAGGTCAGACCAGGTAAGGATGGCAGATTTCTTTCCCTAAAGGGTATTAGTGAACCAGATGGGTTTTTACGACAATCAGCAATGCATTAGACTTTCAATTCCAGATTTTTATTGAATTCAAATTTCACCATTTACTGTGGTGGGATTTGAATCCATGTCCCCAGAGCATTACCCTTGGCCTCTGGATTACTTGTCCAGTGACAATACCAGTATGCCATTACTGGCAGCACACAGCCGATCACGGGCGGCAATCGGCTCCGCGCCCACCTGCACCTGCTCCCGACCGGCCCACCTGACTGGGAGAAAATTCTCCCCATGGTCTTTTTTTCTAACTTGTTCATGGGATGTGGGCGCTGCTGGCTAGGCCAACATTTATTGCCCATCCCTAATTGCCCTTGAGAACTGAGTAGCTTGCTAGGCCATTTCACAGGGCAGTTAAGAGTCAACCACATTGCTGTGGGTCTGGAGTCACATGTAGGCCAGACCGGTAAGGACAGCAAATTTCCTTCCCTAAAGGACATTAGTGAACCAGATGGGTTTTTACGACAACCGATAAATGATTTCATGGTTATCATTAGACTTTTAATTCCATAATTTTTTTTTATTGAATTCAAATCTCACCATCTGCTGTGTTGTGGCAGAATTTGAACCTGGGTCCCCAGAACATTACCTTGGGTCTCTGGATTACTGGTTTATATTGCTTAGTGTCACTCAGAAGGGTGCATTTAACGAGTAAGCCAATGGATGTTGTAAGAATCTTCAGTTACTGACTGTGGTGAATACCCCGACCCATTTACTTAACAAATAGGGTGATGCAGGAATGTGTCTCGGCCTCTGTTCTTCGCACTCTTTCTGTGACATTGATGTTTGCTGATGACTCTGCCCTCGAGCCACACTGTGAGCATGGCCTTCAAAGGATCATGGACTGTTTTTCAAAAGCGACTGACAACTATGGGCTCACCATCAGCTTAAGAAAGATTAAGATACTCCATCAACCACCACCAAATTCTGACTATGTCCCATCTTCTACAACTATCAATGACGCAGCCCTGAAGGCTGTAGATAAAGCAGCTATCTTGGAAGCGCAATCTCTAGAAATGCCTGCATTGACTGCGAGGTGGCTAGTAGAATTACAAGAGCAAGTTCAGCATTTGCCTGTTTACGCAAGAGTGGAAGAAATGAGGTATCAAGTTTACAACAAAACTTGCTGTGTACAAAGCTGTGCTATAACCTACCCTCCTATATGGCTATGAGACATGGACTACCTACTCCAGACATATTAAGCATTTGGACAGGCTCCACCTTAGATACATTCGAACATCCTGGGCATCAAACGGGAGTACTAAGCGCCCAGCACTGAGATACTTCAAAGTGCTGGAATGTTTGGAGTGGAAGCACTCATCTTCAGAGCTTAGCTCAGATGGAGTGGACTTGTATTATGTATGTCTAACAAAATCCCTAAGGTTGTTATGTATTCACAGCTTGAACTTGGACACTGCATGCAAGGTAGGCCGAGGTTAAATTTCAAAGAATCCATGAAGGCAAACCTCCAGAAACGTGGCATGTCCATCACAGACTGGGAGAAAAATTCACGAGAAAGAACCACCTGGGGAGCAATCTCAAGTAGTGGCATTGTTCCCTTCAAACAACAAAGAACAGAGGCAGCTAAAGACAAAAGGCAGGTTAGAAAGACCAAGCAATCCCAACAAAATCAGACAGTTCATCCTTGCTGTACTGTGGCAGCCACACCCCTCATTTGCCCATCCTGCCCTCACTCACTTTTTGGCTTGGGCCCTTTGCTGATCCTGGGCTTCTGATGGGTGCGTTGCATGCAGCAGCCATGGCGCTCACTGGTGCTGCCTGCAGTGGACTGCTGCCTGCCTCTAATTGGCTGGCAGCTCTTGGTGGGGAGAGCGTGACTTCCACCCCTGGGGTCCTTGATCCCGGGGAAGGTCCGCCTCTGGCCGCTTTAGTGCCTGATTGTCACTTAATATGGTGGGCCTGCCCCAAAGGAGGTGGTGAGGGGCTCTCGCTGGCTTTCCAACCGGTGGGTGAGATCCCCATCGCCTGGATTAAAAACTGCCCAGTGTCTTAAGCAATAGTCATATAGGGAAATAAACAATATTAACTGTTTTTGCTCTGAATAGTGAACATTGCCTTCATTGATTTCTTTTTTCGTTTTTCTTGTCTGTCTATATGAATTGTAAGGAAAGCTTAAGATCATTACAGAGCTCTAGTCATGCACATCCATCCCTTAAAATAAGTTTATTTCAGTTTCCCAATTGATCTGTTGATCATTGTCTTGTTTGTTTGTGATGCACCCTTCAACTGGGAGCCCACTGACTCCTTATTCGGTATCACTTGCTGACAAAACATTGCTTTGCTGACCAAGCTTGTTCTTGCCAAATATTATCCATTTCT
This sequence comes from Cetorhinus maximus, assembly GCF_964194155.1. Taxonomy (NCBI): domain Eukaryota; kingdom Metazoa; phylum Chordata; class Chondrichthyes; order Lamniformes; family Cetorhinidae; genus Cetorhinus; species Cetorhinus maximus. The sequence continues at coordinate 40,060,759 of NC_135900.1, forward strand.
TGAAGAGCAGCATGACCATTTTATTATTTCTACCTATAGTATAAGCCTACAAGCCTTTTTATGTGAAAAGAAAGTGAAAAACCGTAATCATACAAGATTAAACCAAACCATAATCCTACATATACATATATATAAGAATAGAATATCTTACAGAGTTAAGAGTGCTTTATAAATTATAAGATTTGATGTATCCTTTGGAGAGCCGTCTTGAGTTCATATTTGTTAAAAATGTTAGTGTAATTTAAAAAATTAGGGGAAACTTTAAAGTGGCATAGTAAGTCCTTCTTAAATTACCTGATCCAACAGCTGTGATGTGGATAATTAATACTACCTTTGCTTTAAGGTAAGGAATCATAGTTCCTAGATTTCATTTTTTATCTATCTTGGGAAACCTATACACTAAGGAACGTACAGAGTTGATAATGAGTGGGGAGAGAACAATAATGTTCACATCATCGTGAAACATTGAAAATTTTGCAGTAAAGACATCGGCCTGAATTTTCACGTGAGCTTGGGAAAACCTGACATGTGTACTTTTTCACCTTCCAAAATGCACATCTGGCCTATGTGTGACTTTGCCCGGGATTCTTGTCTTTTCAAACAGGGGGTTTGGGTTCACAGTCCATTTTGTGAACTGCGATGGAATGCCTGAGGAGTGTGGGTGTGGAGGAGGGCCAGTTAGAAGGCCTGTCTCAGTTCTCCAGCACAGCAGTCCTGTTCCCAACATTGCTTAAAGGCCCCCTAAACCTCACTTCCCACCCTCCTCACTCACTCTCCCACCCATGCCACGTAGTATGCACTATTTATAGCTTATAGGCAATGGGAATATTTTAAAATCATTGACAAAATTAAACCTCTAAAATCAATAAAACCCTGAATTCAAACGCAACTATTATTGATACTGGAAAAAATTACTCCAGTGCAAAAAAAACAGTGATCCTTTAAGTGCCTATTGCATTTGTAAACAAATAAGAAACCACATCAAAGGCATATTTTGTTATTACAACACCTTAAAACTTTTGATCGTTCTTTGATCAGTAGACTGCCTGCTGAACTGAAGCTATTAGGAAGCTTTTGAAACTCATCCAAGCATTCATAATGTCGACAGCTGTCACAGCAAAAGCCTTCAGCTACATTGTCTAAAACTGACAGAACGGAATGATGCCCTATTTCCATTTCAAAGCAGAGACCTGTCAATCAAGGAAGGAGAGCAAATGCAGAGATTTTGTTCAACTTTCTAAAGCAGGGTTTTTTTATCAGCCAGAGCTGTCAGTCAATTTAAGTCAGAGCACAAAACACGGCAGCAGAGGCTGACATGACTTTAAAAAAATATTTTTTGATGCATTATGGCACTTTTGAGAATTGGATAAATACTGTAATGCATAACAACAATTACATAATGCTGGTCAATGTAAGGGTCAACTTATCTTTGCAGGACAGATCCCTGTGATGAATCACTGCATTAAAAACATATCTACATTACAGCATCTAATAATAACAAATTAAGATGTCAAAGCATTTTACAGTTACCTTTCAGAATGTTGCCACCTCTTTAGCAGGCTAAGCCCCACTGGTCATGAACTCCCCAAGTTCAAGTGTCTTTTTAGGGCTTCCAAAATCCACAACAGCACATGGAGATTGTGTGTGTGAGGAAATGTCGTTTTCCTGTGGCCCTTACAATGGGGACCACAACCTTGGAAGAGATGCATGTGTGTTTTGCACCCAAGGCCTTCCCAACTTGCCAAAAGGCCGCACAAAAATGATATGGGGTCGGAACGGCACAGGAAAATTGCTTTTCGAGCAAGCATTTCGTGACTCAATCTGTAGCTCCATTGGGAGATGAATATCCGGCCCATAATTTCACATGTCTAAGGAAAATCAAAGTGAATTATGTTTGTCTTGCATTTTGAGATCAAGCTGCATTGACTACTGTGAGCATTGCTTTCTGTTAATCAGTTCTCCCATTGCTATTACAGATTGCGTTTGATGATGAACAAGAAGTGGTGGTATATGATCAGTGTACACAAGATGTCAGTGCGATTTCCTCGGATTGCTTTCTTTCTGTTCTTCTGAGCAAACTGGAGAAGAGTTTTAACAACGTGTCCCTCCTCATAGGTAGGATCTACCATTATCTCAGAGTTTCTGCAAAAGAAAAAAATACAGGATAAATGAATTAATGTAATGCTCTATGCAGAATGTACAGAATTCACTGAACTTCTAAAATTCCTAGAAATTCACTTTTTATACCATATTAAGTAAGTAGCATAAAGTGTAAAAGTTATATTGGCCTGGATTTTGCTGTCAGCAGCAAAGCCATGGCACCTCATTATTCACCTCACGTACAATTGCACAAAATATTTTACAGGCTTGTCAGTGAGGATTTCCACTCAGCTGTCCCCATTTCAATGTGGTGCCCCCAAGTCAGATCTGTGGCGTCTGTGAACAGGGCAAACAACAGCAAGGCTCTTCAACCAATTAGACTGAAGCATCCTCTCTGTGTGAGACACAGTCTAAACCCAGACCAAAAAAGCCCAGGAAATATAGGCCAATTGTTCACCAAATTATATTTGAAAAAATTGCAACAGCTTTGATTGGAAACATACTTGGGGTATGGGTTTCATGAAACTATTTGTTATGTACTGGCCATGAAATAGGGAGAGATAAAAGCCCTAGTATAGACGGGGCAGAAGATGTCATTAAAATTAAATGATAAAAACAGGTTTAAAAAAAACAAGTGTTCTGCATTCCAAAAAATTGAAGACACAATTGTATGGTGTATATATATGAATGAACAAAGCATTCAAAAAAAATGAAGAATTAGAAACATTAATAACCATGGAGGGATATAGCATCATAGCTATTAAGAATATATGGCATAAGTTTGAACAAACTGGAATGTAATAGTCTTGGCTATAGTGTTTTCAGGAGAAATGGGGAGGAAATGAAAAGGGATGAGGCAGCAGTGTTAGTGAGGGATTCCATCAGAGCCCAACAATTTAAGGGTGTCCTGGGGGTTTGTGTTGAGACAGAGTCCATATGGATAGAGTTAAGAAAGAGGAAGGGCAATTCCTGATGTGCATTATAGGCCACCAATCAAGATCTGTAGACAGTTCAGATATGTAAGAAAAACAACATTAGTTCTAAGAGATTTTAACTATTCCAAGATGGGCCAAAATAAAGGTATTCTAAGTTGAGAAACTAGAGAATACATTTTAGAATGCATTCAGGACCTGTTCCTAGATGAGCATGTTTCTAGCCCAAGAAGGAAAGGTGTATTGCTTGATGTAGTTCTGGGAAGTTAAGTTGCTAGATATCAGAGTAGGAGAACAATTGGAAATAGTGACCAGAACATGGGTTCACTAAGAGTAGAAAAGAAAAGAATAATAGTCAAAGATAAAGGTGTTGGTCTGGAAAAAAGCTGTGTTCAATGAGATCAAAGTGAACCTGGCCCAAATTAACTTCATACAAATGGTAGCAAATGGGTCAACAATGGAAAAATCTTCAAATATGAAATAGAAAGAAAATAAATAAACAGAAATGGTAGAGTATTCTACAACCACATAGATAACAAAAGGAAAACTCAGAATAGAGTTAGGGCCACAAAGAAATATACATGAAAACCTCACAGAAAATAATGGGGAAATTGCTTGACCAGCCTTACTGAATTTTTTGGAGAAGTAACGGAAAGTGTAAACATGACTCGTAGTTGAAATATATTTGGATTTTCAAAAGGCATTTGACAAAATAACAGGTAACATGACTAAGGTCAGAACACGCGGTCTGGAATTTTCCCATCCCCAATCAGAAGCGAACAGACTCAGGAAGGCAAATAAAACGACTGCAAGCAGTGCAGCTAGAAAGCCCGCCTCTGTTTCCATCCTCTGCAATTTTCCCAAGGGCTGGGAAGGAGTGAGCCTTGCTGCTATTAACAAGTTTATTTACATCGTGGTGGGCTTATTAAGAGACCATCTCTGGAAAGTTCTGTGGTTTTTTAGCGAGGGAGCCAGGGTTCAGCAGTAGTCTGGCAATACACCAGCTGTATGGAGGCAAGAACCATGAGTTGGGAGATGGGATGTATTTTAAAAGGTAAATAAAATGGGTTTGCCTCCTCCATCAGAAAATTATGGGTACTGCAGCATTATTTGGATCTGTGTTCATGAAGATGAGTTATGTTAGTGATACGAATGGAACTACCCATTAAATAATGTAATTTCCAAATTTTTACTTGACATTATTGTACATGTTATAGAAATTACTAGTTTCGTGTGTTATTAAGAGCGTAATGAACTGCTAGCAATGAACAGCAACCTGGTTGCTCATGTGCACCTCTTTTTGGGCAAAAGCAGACAATACCTGTGCAATTGCTTACCCATCCTCTGATGGGGAAATATGAATAGCAGCAGGCTACCTTACAAAATGGGAGATTTTTTCTCATTAAAAAAGTGAATGTTATACCAGATTCTTGCTGTTAATTATTCTGAATTCTGCCAACTGGCAAGCTATCTAGTAAAAGATCAACATTGGAAATGTGGAAAAGTCTTGAAATGAATTTAAAACGTACATAAAATTAAATAAATTATAAAATATATTTTATAGTATTGTAAGTATAGCCCTGTAAAATAAGTAGCAGTTTCTAATTTTTTGAACACTTTCAATTGCTTTTATATTTTCAGTTTAAACAGCTGCTGAGATTAGCTATTCTGTGGTCAGGTTGTTTATTTGTGGAATTTATGGGCTCTTGGATGCATTCCAGCTTTTTAGTGTGTTTATAAATACTGTACTGAGTTTACACAGCTGTTATTAAGGGTCAATTTTTTTCTATTTGGAGGATTTATGGGCTCTTGGATGCATTCCATCTTTTATAATAGGACTTGAGTTTATATGTTAATAAAGTGGATTGGAGGTTGGGGAATGGTGGAGGGTAGGTGGGCTGCGGGGGGATGGATGGGTCAGTGGGGTGGGAGGTTTGATGGAATAGGTGGAGATTGGGTGGGGGATGTGGTTGGGTCCGTGGGTAGGGTAGATACATTTAAATTTTAGAATACTTGAAATACTTCTAAAATACTTTAAAATACATTTTGAGGCCTCCTGATACAGCTAAACATTCACCGCTCATTCCTTTGAGATTTGAGCCAATGTATTTGGGAATGGATAGGAACTGCCTGATCTGGAATTGGCCCTCCCCCACTCTTGGCATGGGGGTGTCAATGAGGGCAGTAGACCTATCTCCAATTAGACCCCAACCCTGGGAAAATCCCACTTCCTGGCAGGCTAGTGTCTCGCCCAGAAGACAGGAAGGAAAATATATGTCAGCCTGGCTACTTTATAAAATTATTTCTTTAAATGGACAAAGGCTTTACCCTGACATGCCTGACTAGCCATGACTTATGCCAGAGGAATTTCTAGCCTTCAGACAATGGCAGAGACTTGTTATCTCTGAAAAGGCGCTAATGCCCCTCCACCCCCCCTCCCCCTGGAATTGCACAAAGATTCTGCATTTCTAAAGCAGAATTCTGACCACCGGAGATGGGGTGTCTGTGAGGAGAAAGGGGCTCTGAACATTTCTGTTAAACATCTCAAGATTCCAGACCTGGAAAATTTATCCTTTATCCAAAACCCAAAGCAAGAGGTGGGAGATATGTCACATGACCTCCCCCAAACTGCTAGAACCTGTAATATTGCCATGTGGAACTGAACCCAGGCAGTCTACCATTTTCCATCAACAGAGCAGCAGTGGAGCCAGGGTTCTGTCCAGGTTTTAAATTACCTGGCCCTCGTCTACACTGCATGCTCCTGGAACATCTGAACTTCCGAATCTGTGCCTACAAGACTAATTCAGCACTACGTGCCTTGTCCCATCGTGGAAGTCATCGCCTCTGGAAAAGTGGATCACCCTGCAACAGTTTCACCTGCTAACCCCTGAATGAATAAACCATTGGACTGTTTTTGATTCTGGACTCTGGACTCACATGAAACCATAATTCTTATTTTGTCTGTGGCCTTTGCTCTGAACCAATTCCTTTCCCTATCCCTCTTTTATTGTATGAATGCAAAAATGGGCAGATGTTGCGAACTCCCTCCCTGCGTTTTGAGTGAGAGAGAAATAAATTAACCCTCAGGGTAAAAATCAATCTCGAGTTTGCTGTGGGGTTATTGATAAGAGGATTGGATCACTCCAAAACTGATGGGTTGGGGCAAATACACAGCAGCTTACAAAGGGGGAAATCAAAATTCAAAAATGCCTTTCTATTTATGGATCGGTAGTGAGAGAAGAAATCAGCTGTTTAAATTAACCCCCCCCTCCCCCTTTGTTGCTTGTAACATTAGCAATGGAGGCATGTTCATGACCTGGGATTGGTCTGCCTCGCAATTTTCTCCTCCATCAGCAAAATCTGGCCTGTGAAGCCAGGAAACACATAGCGGAATGATTAACAAGTTGGCTATAAAACAGAAAGCAGAGACTAGGGATTAAAGGAAGTTACTCAGTCTGGCAAAAGATGCAAAATGGCATCCACAAGAATCAGTACTAGAACCGTTGTTGTAACTGTGTGTGTGGTGTTTTGCCTTGTTTTAATGCCCTTATAAATTGCTTTGCTACTTTTGGTGATGTATTTGTACCATTAGATCCTTCCTGCTCCTATACCCTATTTAGAAACTCATTTTCCAAAATGTGCCACCTTACACTTGTCTATATTGAAATTTATTTGCCAATTACACATCCATTTTGCAAGTTTATCAATGTCTTCCTACATTTTGTCATACTATATTTATTAAGTTGATTTTATATTAAGTATGGTGGTGCTGGAAGGGATTATTATGTATATTTCCTGCAGAGTGTGAAATGGTTCTGAGAGTGGAGTAATGAGCAATTCGATAGAAGCATTATTAATCATATTAATAGGAGACTCAATAGTTCAGATCAAAAGTCCCAGATGCTTTATCACCTCACAGTTCTACAGTGAGAGATGTTTTTCAAAAATTGGAAAAGATCCTGGAAGGTAGCTATGTGGTTCCATGTTGGAACCAGCAATATAAGAAAGGTTAGGCTTGAAGTCTTGTGAATGCAGTTTGGGAGATCTGGAAACAGGTTTAGGAGCGGAACTTAAACAGAGATGATCTCTGTATTGCTCCACTGGTGTGAGAATAGGGAAGGTTAGGAAATTTAGGAAGCTCAGCTGGAAAACAGCAGTAAAAGAGAGAGTACGGAGAAGGATTAAAGAGAAGAAAATCCAATCAAGCAGTTATAATGAGTTAAAAGACTGCGAGATAAAGGAACAAGGTGTTGGATTGGACAAAAAAAAATCAAGAGGTAAAGCAAATAGAAGTGTATGTATTGTAATATTCAGAGTATGGGAAATCAACAAGGGGAATTAGAAGCAATTGTGTTTGAGAAAGCCTTTGACGATATCACACAGGAGTTGTTTGAAGCAGATTGGTGCTATAGACTGAAGGATTAAAAACTAGTTAGAAGGGAGCAAAGAGACTTAGGGCGGAATTTTACGCCGGACGGAATTTACAGTCCTGCTGAAGTCAATGGACTTTTGAATGGTCCGCCGCATTTTAAGACCCCGCCCAGACCGGGCTGCAAAATTCCGCCCTTAGAGTTATAGTCAGGTTCTGAGTGGGTGGAAGCGAGTAGTGGTGTCCTGTTGCGCACTATTCTACAACAACTACTGTTCACCTAATGCATTAATAATTTGGATACAGAGCTAAAAGGAGTATTGTCCAAATTTGCATTTGATACTAAAATAGGAGGCATAGTAAATCATTCTGAGGACCAACAAAAGCTGCAATACATTATAAATAAAATGGTGGAATGAACAAAAAAGTGGCAAAATAAAGTACATTTAAGATGGTACATTTGAAATGATATATTTGGTAAAAAGTATTAATTATATTTTGAATACACAATGGTTAGATAATATGGAAGGACAGAGGGATTTGGGATTGAGTCAACAAGTCATTAAAAGCATTGACTCGGTCAGATAAAGCCATAGGGTTAGAGCATAAGGTATGATATGTAGAAGTAGATTTATGGAAAAACTTATTAAGACCCACAGTTGGAGTACTGTGTGCTGTTCTGGGTTTCACACTATAGGAAGGATGTTGAGACAATTTAAGGATGCAGTGCAGATTCACTAGGATGCTGCTGGGTATGGGGAAAAAGAGACATGAAGAAATACCACTAGTTATTTTTAATAAGTTATTGTTTGTAACTTGTAGTGATGTTCCAATGATGCATTGAAGAGTTTGGCACATTCTGTCATACCTGCTTTCTTGTGCAAAACCTAATTCCTGCAGTCGAAGAACTAAGTGTGCCTTCGTTAGTTGAAGTCAGGTAATGCTTCCGGGAATTTTCATAAAATTGTGGAGCTCCACTGGTATCCAGGAAGTATTCTAGTTGCATGCACATGCACACCAGTAGCGTTCTATAGTAGAGGACATCAGTGAGTCCAGCGTGTATGGCTAATGTAAATTACACTTGTGCATTGTTACTGAGCTCCAGAGGTCAGACTGATGGCTGTTGATACATACAGCATTGTGATGCCTGTTATAGTGAGGTTGATAGCAGGGCCCGTGAAGGGGTGTGCACATGGTGCTAATCACAGGGACCCTGGCCTTCAAGGGGCCAGAGCTCGTGCAGCACCTCCCCTCTCTTAAGTGGCAGCCTTACATCTCAATGGGCTCGTAAACAAGCGCACGATGAGTGCTCTTTTCTGGGACAAAGTTCTGAGTATAAATTGTTATTGGAGCAAGAGCCTGAGCCTGCATGGCCATTTGTTTTGACAGCCAGGGTGCATTGCATGTGATTTAGTCCACCCTTGGTTGCACTCTCGCCCTCCCACGCAGGCACCAGTCTCCTAAAGGACTACAGGAATCAGTGGCAGAGTAGGGAGGCCAGGAGTTGACAATTGCAGTTGGGCCGGTGCAGCTGGAGTGTTTGACAGGGTGGGGAGGAAGCATGTCTTGCCACCTTCACAGCCATCTTGAACTCCCCCTCAGCGATATTAATCTCCAAACTTCCTGGGGGTAGTGATGGAGAGTGTGAGAGAAAGAGAGAGAGAGAGAGAGAGAGAACCCTGAGACTGGGAGTGAGCTGGACATGAACACAAACACATGCACACACGCGCGCATATGCACACATCCACACACCGGACCAGGAGAGGAAGAAAACCCTGAAAAGCAACCACTTTTGTATGAATTCTGCTGAGGCCAGCTTGGAGTGTACACCACCAGAAAAGGTATAAAAGGTTTTATTAGTTAGCTGTGATGCTTGGCACTTTTTAATGGTCATTTTTGTAAATTATCAATTTATTGCTTTAACATGATGTGCAAACCAGATCTTAGGCAGCTGCTGCTGGGTTTCTTGCAAAACCTGATTGCTGTTTGGAGGGCTGGCCAAAGGGGTTATTTTTGCTTCAATAGAAACAGGAAATGTTGGAAATGCTCAGCATGTCTGGCGGCATCTGTGCAGAGAGAAAACCAGAGATCAGTGACCCTTCATCAGTACTAGTGCAGATCATGGACCTGAAGTGTTGACCCTGTTTCTTTCTCCACAAATGCTGCCTGGTCTGCTGAGTATTTCCAGCATTTTCTGTTTATATTTCAGATTTCCAACATCTGCAATACTGTACTTTGCTCTCCTAGTATATGCTCCACTCTGGGCATTTGTAAGTGTGGTTAGTTTCAATTTAAAATGAGAAAATATTCATCACTCAATGCAAAGTGTAATTTTTCTGTTAACAAAGCCCACTTGTGTGGATAAAAATAGCACATTATTGCAGGTGAATTGGTTGGTATGCTCCCTGATGAACCACTGCTTTGGATCTTCCACTTGCCTACAATAATACTTGTGGGTTATATCAATGCTATGATCGTTGCTTCATTTGTGAACTTAAGGTTGTGACCAATATGTAGCATAAACATCTATTGTTCTAATGTTGCTAAAACCAATATCAGCCTTTATCAGATATTTGCTGATAGGACACTTATTGGTTTGTCTTACTAAAAATAGAGGGAGTGGCATGACATGAATGGCAAATTTATCTTATGCCTAGTATAACAGTTCCCAGTGAGCTCACCAGGAAATTCCAATAAAATGTTAAATGGTTGACAAAAGATCAGTTTGCAATTTTTTTTACAAAGGTTATTGCACTTGGGAAAAACTTCAAAGTTGTGCTGCATATATTGCAACTTCATCAGGCCTACAAACTGCTGAAAACCACAAAAATTTGTATTTATATTGTGTCTTTAAAATAGTAAAATGTGCCAAAGCGCTTCCCAGGAGGGTGATCAAACAGATTTGATGCCAAACCACCTAAGATGTTAGGGCAGATGAGAGGTAGGTTTTAAGGAGCATCTTAAAGGAGGAAAGGGTGGCAGAGAGGCTTAGCAAGGACTTAGGACCTTTGCAGCTGAAGGCACACTGTCAGTTTTGGAGCTATTAAAATTTGGGATGCTCAAGAGGCCAGAGTTGGGATGCTATCTTGGAGGGTTATAAGCAATGTATCCTCTAATTTTTTTGGAGTGTGCAGGCAATTTGTTTAACCCATTTAAACTTTTTTGTCTGGCCACACTTGCATGGAAACTTAAAGCCTTGTGCACGGCCTGAATGGGAACTTTCGAGGGTGGCTGTGTGGCATAGAGAGAATGTTGATTGTGGCTGTGTGGCATAGAGAGAATGTTGATTGTGGCTGTGTGCCAAAGAGAGAACGTTAATTGTGGCTGTGTGGCATAGAGAGAACGTTGATTGCAGGGCTGGAGAAGATGACAAACTTAGGGAGGGGTGAAGTCTTGAAAACGAGGGTGAGAATTTTAAAATTGACGTGCTGCCAATACAGGTCAGCGAGAACAGGGGTGATTGGTGAATGGTTAGACCACAGCTGGAATTTTGTGCACAGTTCTGGTCACCCCATTATGGGAAGGACATAATTGCTCTGGAGAGAGTACAGAGGAGATTTACAAGAATATTGCCAGGGCTTGAAAATTGTAGCTATGAGGAAAGATTGGATAGGCTAGGGTTGTTTTTCATGGAACTTAGGAAGCTGAGACCTGATTGAGGTGTACAAGATTATGAGGGGCCTAGATAGAGTAGACAGGGATGTCCTGTCTCCGCTAGCAGAAAGGTCAATTCCCAGAGGGCATGGATTTCAGGTGATTGGTAAAAGGATTAATGGGGACATGAGGAAAAACTTCTTCACCCAGAGGGTGGTGGGTGTTTGGAATTCGCTGCCTGTTTGATGGTGGAGGCAGAAACCTCAACTCATTTAAAAGGCACCTGGATCAGCGCCTAAAGTGCTGTAACCTGCAAGGCTACGGACTGTGTGCTGGAAGGTGGGATTGGAATGAACAGCTAGTTTTTTATTTTTTATTTTTTTGGCTGGCACAATCACACTGGGCTAAATGGCCTCTTTCTGTGCTGTAACTTTTCTATGGTTCTATGTTGCCTGTGGCCATACTCGCACCACAGAACCAGAGTTGTGGATGACCTCAGCTGTATGCAAATTAGAACATGGGAGGCCAGCCAGGAATGTACAGGAATAGTCCAGTGTTTTTTTGGATGATGTCAAGGAGAAGTGGTGTGTAGATGAGAAAAAAGAGGGCTAGGGATAGATCCTTGGGGACACCAAAGATAATGGGGTATAAGAGTGGGCAAGGAAGCCATTTCTGGCGATTCTCTAGCTACAACTGGATACATAAAAATGGAACCAGCTTGCTGCAGTCCCACCTAGCTGGAAGGTGGTGGCGAGGCTTTGGAGAAGTGATCAACCATGTCAAAGGCTGCTGACAAGTTGGGAAGGTGGGGTAATTTACTTAATTGGAAATAAAATTTGAATACACAAGAAATTATATTCCTGTAACATTTCTGTGTTCAAATTTTAGTAATAGTGATTCTCTCATGGTATTTTTTTGTCAATTGTTATATTTATTTATGTATAGGTGGTGGCATTAACTGGGGTTTCACTTAAAAACATACATAAAGACATTTATGAAACTGTGTGGTTGAATTAGAAGGTACATGCTTGTAATGTTTAACTCTGTAAATAAATGTAAGACTGGGTAAAGGTTGGCTCTAGTGCTGTCCTTCAACTGGCTTTCTGTAAAGTAACACCGCTAACAGTAGGTTGAATGATATGGACAGGAACATTACACCATGTAATATGTAATTGTTTATTCTGCCTAATTAAAAAGTCAAAATTGGATGAGCTAATTACTATTCAGGTTAGAGGGCAGAACTCTGACTTTGTTTGCAGAAAGATTAACTCAGCCAGCAGATATTGTGGTTCCAGTATTTTCTGTACATTCCAAATCACTGACTTTGTTTCTTTATAGTTTTATTTTGAGTGTGGCATAGAAACTTACAGTGCACTGTGTGACATCTGTGGTATGGTGAACAGATAATGTACACCAGATGCACCATTTTTATAGTGAATCTTCATTGCGGAGTATGTGCTGTTATGGCTTATAATTATAATTATCAAGGTCACTGATTTACACTGAATAAATACAGCCAATCTTCCTGATTTTTGCCTCCGGGTGCAAAGATCAAGAACAGAAGGGGGCGGGGGGGCAGAAATCCGTTTTACCTTTGTACCATTTACATTTCCTGAGAATTTTAGGGGCTCTTCTGAGATTTCCCAGGCCTTCCTTGAGTGAGTGCTTGATATTGAGTTTGGGTGCACTGAGATTGGATTCATTTGGGGTGGGGGGAGTAATGTTATATGAGAGTGGTTAAAGAGTCTGCAGAAGTGGAAATTTTGCAGGAGTCGGACCACTGAGAGGGAAGGTCATGGTGCTTGGGAATACCTGATAGGTCTGTTAGAGCTTGGAGAGGAATGTTAAGATATAGTAGCACTTGGGTGAACCTTGCAACATGCAAGAGAGTTCAAGCATTGGGAGGGAGGCGGTAGGTTTGGTATAGGTTGTGTGGGAATCTTGGAGGGGTCTTACTGGGTGTGGAAGTTCTGGGAGGGAATCTTGGACAAGAGTACAATTGGGGCAGATGTGTAGGGTGTTTGTGACAAAAGCAGGGCAATAGGGGACCTGTGGGTGATAGGGGAATGGAAGTTTGATGTGGGTGCTCAGCAAGGGTTGGGGAAAGTGAGGTAGTTGAGGGAACTACGGGAACTCAGAATAAGGAGGATGGAGGAGTGTGGGAAGAGGGTAAAGGAGAATTAATTGGTGCTAAAAATCCAACTAAAATCTCATTTGAGTCATTAAGCTGAGAAGTGTAATTTTAGTTTGCTCAGGAGCTTAGAAATATATTATATGTACACTTAGTGCTCACAAAATAGGATGCACCTTCTCATTTATTGATTTGTTAGACTAGAACACTAGCCAATCAAACCAATCAAATGATTTGAACAAAATTATCCAGATCTTTTTGCTGCTTTCTCAGAAATTTAGATTTGCAATGTGTAAGGGTGTAAACATAAATAAAAACATGTTTCACCATAATGTAATTAAACTTGTTTATTTTATTTCTTGAAGACCTCAGTTTCTCTCAAAAGCCTGAGTTTGAAGCTTAAACTCTAACCTGGAGCTATCACTCCTGTTAACTTCGGGAAGGTGCCAGTTTGAGCAATGTGTAGGTACACAGTTGCCCATTGCACATCAGTAGGATTTCTTCCTTGCTAATGAAAGATTAATAGTTCTGTAACAAAAGAGCACAGCTGAGGCTACAAAAGTAAATGCAACGAGAAACTTTCCCAGAAAGGGTCAGAGAATATCAGTTGGTGAATCTTGCCAGCTTCCTGACGATGGATACAACATAGGCACAGGACGGCGTGCAGGTTAAAAACACGCCCATCTGTGCCAGGTGATGGTGCATGGACTCTGACTAAAGGAAAGGATAAACATCAATTTATTCAGATTTTTTGGTAAATAGTTTAGAATAAATTTTTCACCTGGATGAAGTGCGAACAGCGAATACTGACAACTTTTGTATCAGAATTTCCTCGTCTGCTTGTAAAATTTCAGCAACAGCTGTTCATATCTGTATCCTCGTTCAGTTGGTAAGGTGCGAGGAAACCAAACGAGGCAGACAAATGTTCTATACCTTTAAGTGAAACATCATTTTTCATGCTACTTGGAACTGATTTGGATTTTACCATTAGCTTTCTGCATTTGCAAAATCATTGTTATGTAGATGAAGATATTCAGAAGACTTTATTCATCCAGGAAAACAGTCCTATTGTTCTAATATACTGTACCTGAAATGTTATTTTGTATAAATTAATCCTCCGTAATCAAATTGTTATAAAGTGGCTAACTCAGTGCACAATTTATTCTTTTGTGAAGGTATGAAAGCTTGTTTAAACAGATATAAAGAATTGATGACGCTTTGCTGAGGCAACCTGATTAGTACCTTGCTCAGAGTTCAATGCAGCACAGACTCCCTTCCTTTCTTCTCCTTCCTCTTCACTTTTTTTAGTTTTTCATATTAATTGTATCACATCAAGATGCTGCACCTACATAAATCCATTGTGATTGTGCAAGAGTAAATGCTGTGTCCTTTGGGACAACTGCTTTTCATACAGACAGCCCCTCTGAGTTTTATGTAAGTCATATACCACAACTCGGAGTTGTGCAGTTTCTTTTTGCATGTTCCTTTTTTTCCTTTCTCTTCTCACTTGGCTGTGACTCATGTTGCAGTATAGTTCCAAAGCCACCTCAAACACTCTGCCAGCCTGCTTAAGCGAACATTAGTCACACATGAAAAGTATTCATGTGGGTCCAAATCCAATTCTCATTGATTATTCATCTATGTAGATCTTTCCCCCTCACTTATTGCTTAACAACCAAGAGCATGAACTCCTGAATAATACTTCTTCTCTCCCCTTTTCTAACTCAGCAAACAAAGTAAAAATTCAGAAAGAACATGAAAGATTGCACATCTCGGCTACAGTGAGGTAACTTGCAGTTTCTCTTTTGCTGCCTTAGTCGAGATCAGTGAACTCATGTAGACCATGGATTGAATATGTGATCTTCCTGGTCTGTTTAGGTTTGGTACTTTAACCGTAAATGATCCAGCGATAACACATTTCCCCACCGCAAACACTTGAGGCAGGATTTTACGCGTCGGCGAGTGGGGGGAACTCCTGACGTCACCGCGCCCCATTTACATTTTCAGGAAGGCAGGGGAGCAGCGAAATCAGCTGTGTGCCCGCCGACCTGTCAATGGCCAGAGTCAATTAAGTAATTAAAGGACCTGCCTGTCCAACCTTAAGGTTGGTGGGCAGGCCAAGAGCCCCGGCGCGAATTAGAAAAAGCATGAAACCACATCCACAGGCAGGATGAGGTTACATGTAGGTTTTTAAAAATTTTAATAAAGTTTTTGTGAAAATTATGGACATGTCCCAAGTCATGTGACATTGTCACATGAGGGGACATGTTAGGGAAATTTTATTTTTCTATTTTTAGGTTTTTTACATTTACAGTCGATCTCCCTGAGGCTGCACTTAGCCTCAGGGATATGAGTGCACTCTTTCGTGCACATGTAAAATGGTGCCGCGCCCCCGATCGGAAGTACGCCTGTGCACGCCCGCCATTCAACTTCGTCCTGACAGGGGGAAAATTCAGCCCTTGGTTTTGGTATTTCATTTTTAAATAAAATGAATGTTTTCCAAACCTCTTTTTTAGAGAAAAAAAAATTACTGGAGATTTTTAACCTTGGTGTTTGTTGAAAACATACTTATACCACCTGATATTTAATGAAGACTTGGTAAAGTCTAAGTTCACTGAAGCTTATGTGTCTTTTATGAAGCTAATAATAAGTTTATCATAGAATGTTACAGCACAGAAATGGGTCATTAGGCCAGGTGAGTTACCCAATCAATTCTCATTCTCCCGCCCATTCTTCACAACCATTAGTTCACAACAATATCAGTTAAACTTTTTTTACTGTCTATATTGAATGATTCAATTGATTAGTTTCTTTTATTAATCAGTTCTCATCTGTGAGAACAAATTGACAATTGCAGTATAACAGGAAGTGAGATTTTTGTAAAAAATGTGTTTATACACAAGACAATTTAATGTAGCATATAGATGCATTATTTTAGAAGGACAGGACATTATATTATGCATCACACAATGCATTATTCTGAAACTAAAGTGCAGGTGTATCTCTCTTTAATACAGTTTTATATAGTAATATTCAATCATGACAGGTTGTGCAGCTAAATTCAATAAATTTTGGAATTTGTGGATTGGCTCCAGAAAAAAAAAAGAAAATGAAAACTGTTGAATTGTTGTAAATTGACATTAATGAAACAGTTGGGTTTTATTGACAATCCTTTCAGAGAAGGTAACCCGGCATCCATACCTGGCATGACTTACATGTGACTCTAGCCCCATACTGCGTCTCTTAAAGCCTGATGTGGCTTAGTAAACCAATCAATTGTAAAAATGTTGTTCACCCACTTCCTCAGGGCATTTAAGAGCAGGTAATAAATGTAATCACGCCTGTGTTACCCACATCTCAAGTAAGGTACAGTCATTCAAGCTGATGATTTACTACATGATGTTCAGTAAATATAACCTGATTCTGATTCAAATGAGTGGAATGATGTGAATAAGTATGATAATCTTGAGGAATTTGCCAGTCCTATTGTGGCCTTGCTGGAACAGCAGAACAGTAGTCAATCTTTAGAAATATGAATGGACTTCAGCACAGTTAAATGTTATATATTTAATCCTGCAGAATTTTGCATGTTTGGGATATTAAATTATGTTTTTAGAAGGTAACTAATCCAGAACATAAATTTTCGAACAGTATTAATAACCAATATTTCTAGTCCTATGAATGCTGAGCTGTTCAGTCATTAATGGATGGAAGACGAAATTCGCCATCTGTTGTGGAACTCCGGCTAGCATGGCATATTTTGCCTTACTCAACACTATCATTTAAGCAGGAGTAATGAATGAAGGGGAAGAAATTTGTTCATGCAGCACTGAGTGATGCTATGCAGACTTGCCTCAATTCACCGTGAGCTCACAGTGCCATGGGTCGCTCGGGTAGTGGCCTGCACAGTGTTCTTCAACAATATTATTGGAGAATGCCACAAAGGCCATGTAGATAATGGCCTGCAGAGTTACCTACCCCTAGAGAATCGACATTAGTCTGTGTAATTCCACTATGACCAAATTTCTCCCCCCAAAGTCTTTTCTTGGGGTAGTTAGCTGTACTTGGGGCGTTTAAAATTTTCATGAATTAATGCAAGTTAATTGGGAAGATTTGAAGAAATGTGGTTTAGTTTACCAACAAATCATAGTGCATTGTTGCTGATGGCACCTGAGTTCTTCTCTAGCAATTGTCTCAGCCCAGAGCCCCGTTCAACTTATTTTTGGATTTTCAACCTCGAGGAATATGTAATTTTGAATCAAGCTCAGTTTTATAGAATTACATAGACTGTACAGCATAGGAAAAAAGGCCATTCAGCACAACTGATCAGTGCCGTGTGTGTGTGTGTGTGTGTGTGTGTGTGTGGTCCACGTATATCATTTGTAAGTGGTCTGGGTCTGGGAGGCATAATCTCTGCCTTTAATAAGTTTGCGACATGAGGGGACAAGAGGAAAAATTGAAGGTAAGAGGGGCGGTTAAAAAAAAAAGGGGCAGAATTTTCACCTCGGCAGGCGGGCGCACGCCCAACCCGCTCAAGTGTGAAATGACGGGCGATGACGCCAGGCGAGCGTCCCGATGGCAACACACAGTCATGCAGTGGTTCAGTCGGCGGGTGCGCGCGGGAATTGGCAGTGTACCCACCAACAATTAGAAGGTCTATTAAGGCCATTAAAATATTAATTAATAAAAAAATTAATATTAATATTTAAAATTAAAATTATTTTTAAATTTTTCACTGCCCATCCACCCTTACGGTTGGCGGGCAGGCGAAAAGACCGAGCAGCCATTGCACCTTTTAGGAAACCTTGTCCACGGGCAGGATGAGGTTTCCAACAGCAACTAAAAATAAAATCTCATTCATAACATGTCCCTGCTCATGTGACAGAGCTACATGAGGGGACATGTTTTTTAACATTTGAAAATTCTTTATTTTTGTTTTTCAGAACTCTTCATTCCCCCTGACCCTCAGGGAGCTTTTCCAGCGCGCACCTGTGCACATGCGTGCTTGCCCCACTCGCCCAGCAGAGGCAGTGCTGAGCGCTGCAGCCGTCTGGCCCCGATTGCGGGCAGCTTCCCGCCCAACAAGGGCAAAATTCTGCCCGTGGTGAAAATTTTAATAACCTTGCAGTGTTAAATATTTGCTCTGGGGATATTTTGAAACTCTTGTGAAAGGACCAAGTTTAAAAACAAACATTTTTGTAGGTTTCAGTCTTAATTCTGTGGATTGTCACCTTCACGGTTCCATAAGCATTTTGTGATGCTGTGAGTTTGCAGTGTACTTTTCTGTGTAATTACCATTGTGGCACCAGATGTGATTTTCAGTTAATTATTAATCCTGGCCATCTATCTTAAATCTTTAATGCAATTCGTCACTTAGGTTAAATGTTTATATAAATTACTTTGATCAGTTCCATGGCTGAACTAATCAAAGCAACAGATGTTACTTTTTTTCTCCTTGCATGTTTTCCTGTCTTTGCCTGCAATTTCCTTTCACCATGTTAAGAACAGACCCAGCAACCCAAAACTAGGCATCTATTTGGAAAACTAATGGGGCTAAAGGCCGATAAGTCCCCTGGACCCGATGGGTTGCATCCTAGGATATTAAAGGAAGCAGCTACACAGATGGTGGATGCACTGGTAGTAACCTTCCAAGAATCTTTAGATTCTGGAAAAGTCCCAGAGGATTGGAAAACTGTCAATGTAACACTCTTAATCAAAAAGGGAGGAAGAGAAAAAACAGGTAACTATAAGCCAGTTAGCTTAACATCTGTCATTGGGAAAATGTGAGAGCCTATTATAAAGGATGTAATAGCAGAGCATTTAGAAATGCATAATCTAATCAAGCAGAGTCAGCATGGCTTCATGAAGGAGAAATCTTGCCTGACAAATTTATTAGAATTCTTTGAGGAGGTAAAAAGCAGGATAGATAAAGGGAAACTAGTAGATGTAATATATTTGGATTTCCAAAAGGTGTTCGATAAGGTACCACGCATAAGGCTACTTAATAAGATAAGAACCCATGGGGCAGAATTTTATGTCTCGTGGGCGGGTGTGCGCCCTACCTGATCGGGAGTAAAATAGTACGTGATGATGTCAGGCGAGCGTCGCAACATCATCACGCACTCGCACAATATTTCAGTCGGCAGGCATGCACAAGAGTCGGCAGTGCACCGTCGACAATTAAGCCCATTAAGGCCATTAAACCAGCAATTAATTCGTATTTTTTGCTGCCCATCCAATCATATGGTTGGTGGGCGGGCGAAATAGGAAAACATGGGCAGGGTGAGGTTTCCAACAGTAATTTTTAAAAAATTTTTAAACACGTTTTTAATATGCCCCTGTTCATGTGACTGAGTCACATGGGATATGTTTCCCTTATTTTTAAGATCTTTATTTTTCATTGGAAAATACTTCAGCTCCCGAGGTAGCTCTGTGCCTTCAGGGAGCTTTCAGTGCGCGCTCTCCCGTGCATGCACAGACTTTGGCGCTCATGCTCCTCCTGCTAGCACCCCGGCAGCGTTGAGGTTCTCGGCGCATCTTTCACGCTGGCTGGCTGGCTGGCTGTTAATTGGCAACCAGTGTGAAATCACGGTCAGGACCCAATCGCAGGCGGTGGCCCGTTTCACAGCTGCTCCCGGGCCTGCCTGCTGTGCCTGACCGACGAAGGGGAAGTCCTGCCTGTGGTGTTGGGGGTAGTATATTAGCATGGATAGGGGAATTGCTAACTAATAGAAGACAGAGAGTTGGGATAAGGGGGGCATTTCCGGGATGTCAACCTGTAACTAGTGGAGTGCCACAGGGATCAGTGCTGGGGCCACAATTCATTACAATATATATTAATGACTTGGATGAGGGAAGTGAATGTACTATCCCCAAGTTTGCAGATGACATAAAAATAGGTGGGAAGGCAAGCGGTGAGGATGACACAGAGTCTGCAGAGGGATATAGACAGATTAAGTGAGTGACCAGAGGCATGAGTTCAAATCCCACCACAGGAGCTGGGGAATTTAAAATCAATTAAATAAATCTGGAATAATGGTGACCATGAAACAACCAGATTGTTGTAAAAACTAACTTAGTTCACTAAGTTCCTTCAAGGAAGGAAATTTACCACCCTTACCCAGCCTGGTCTATATGTGACTCCAGTCCCAGAGGAATGTCATTGCCTCTTAACTGCCCACTGAAATAGCCCAGCAAATTATTCTGTTGTTACATCGTCTGTACTCCTCCACCAGACAGTCACAAATAGTGAGATATCATTCTAAATAAATTATTTTTTAGCTCTGAAATGGAGCTTCTATAAATATGAACGGAGTGTGAATATGAATTTATGAAGCTCTGGCTTCTGTGTAAGTTGGCTATAGCCAATGTTCGTTTGAAAACAGATTGCATTCTGCAGGCGAGTTCAGTGATGGAGTCTATTACTCTAGTCTGACCAAACATTATACATGATACACAAGAGAGTGCTTTGTCTTTGAAACTTGAACATTTTGGAGATAATCAGAATCGCCTTATTAATCATTGCCTTATTGTGTACTTGATGTCACCCTGGATTCAAACTAGGAAATGTTTGTTCTTTCATTTTCATTATTACAAACACACTTTTTTAAAATACTGTATGTAAATATGGATATAAACTTTGATTTTCTGGGATATGGTTCAACAGATGAATAAAGAAGATAAGTGGAGTACTGACTGCATGTGTCCTTGGCTCAGTAAGTTAAATAAATTGACAAATCTGTGCCTCATATAGTCTACCGATTAAAAATAAATGCATCTGGCAACTACTGTTGTGCCTAATTACCTAATAGAAATGGAATAGCTAAGCTTTAGAAATAAGTATGTAGGGCTTGCATTAGAGCTAAATGTAATATATTCACATGAGTAAAATAGAATTTAAAATGCCACAAAGAAATCTAAATATATCAATTAATGATATCTTAGGAAATTACATAAAAGTACAATTTTTGATTTGTACTTTAATATATTCCTCATATATGAAATTAGTAGGGCCACCAGGCTATTCCAATCCAAAGTGACAATCTGGAGGTTACCCGGTATGTTCTTTCTTGGAAATGCAATAAGTGGGAGTGGTGAGACTGATGGGCCTCCTGCGGCCAGAGTGAGGGTAGAGGACATCGCGGTGGGCCCCCACAGCATCCAGAAGGTGTCCCAGGGATGCGTCAGGGGGTCTACACCCTTCTTGGCTTTCGGGGCCATGGCTTCACCCAAGCAGTCAAGCATCGAGAAGTGTGCGCACACAGCAGTTTAAATATGGTGCCCTCCGTGAGGAAGCGCTGAGGTAACGGTATGGCTGGCAAATCAGAGGCTGGCTGCCACTGAGACAGCATGTTTCATGTGGCTGCATAATTAATGAGGCAGGAATGGGACGATACGGCATGAAAACCCACCATTGCAACGGCGGGTAAAATTACTTATTTTCCGCCTGCTACTGTACTTTGTGCGATTTGTATGTGAGGGGTGTGTGCTTTCTTACCCTCAAGAGTGATTCCCCCATAATTCTAGCTGCAAACTTTTTGGGAATTTAGGAAGGTTTTCTTTTGCCCTGGAAGTTTAAAACTTGGTGTCTCACTCACTCGACTCACACAGACACTATCAAGCACACAAAGATTAGATACAGGTGAAGGTAAGACATTCCAATTACAATTTGTGACTACCTCAGTTTCTTTCGTCGCAGGCCTGTAGTTTCTTAAGCCAAGGTGATGCTTTAATGGAATTGGAAGTCTTGTAAGGCGAAGAATTCTCAGTAAGCTGTGAGGTTTCTTGCGGTTGAATTTCCAGGAGGCTAATTCTCAGGTGAACTTGAAGTTGGAACATGTTGGGGATGGTCCTTCTCCTTGTTAAGAATCTCCCACCTTCAAGGTATTTCTGTTTATTCCCTTGGCTGCTTCAATGTCTTGCAGCTGGTTGACGGCTTTCGTTGGAGTCTGTCTGCAGAACAGCTTCTTGCTGTTTTAAAAGCAGACAACAAACATGGCTGCCTTACCATGTGACCTGTTACAAGTCCTATGTCCTTTTCCAAATAAGGTGGGTGGCCAGGTTGATTATGCATCCTGTGTGATGACTTTCACACCTTGAGAGTTTGAGACAGCTAGTGTCTTTGTATCAGAATGGTCCATTCAATTTGAAATTACCCTTTTGAATTAGTTTCAGGAAAAGGCATTGGCCGGTATTTTCTGGCCCTGTCGCGGTTAGGACCCGCCGCGGGCGAGGCAGCGCCCCAGCCAGAAGCTCATTGACTTGTGGCGGGACTGGAAGATCCCGGCGGTGGGTGGGTGTGGAAAACCCCACCCACTGAGTCAACATCAGCCTGGAAAGTTCCTTTTGTTTCCTCTTGAGACAGAGGAGTGTTTCAATCCATCAAAAAAGTCAGGTGATCTTCGGGTGGCCATCTTTTAGTAGCCTGTTGTGCTTTGTAAGAATATAAAGTATTGACTGAAAGTTCATAATATACTGGAACATGACAGGAGAGTAACCTTGGTGCATTACTTCTATAACTTGAAGCCTTAAAATAGCAGGCTGATGGACTCATGTTTTTATGGGCCTGAAATGTCACCAGTTCCTTGGTTGTCCATTTTCATTAATGTATGTAACCAATAAAGGGAGAACCACGTGTCAACTGTGCTTATAATGTAAAAATGTTTTTAATTATTAATAGATAATCACATACAGATCCAAGATGCATTCGCTCATGATTGAAGTAGTTTGATTTGCATTACAGTAACCACTTCTTTAGACTGTTGGCGCACACTGCATTTTTATAACTTCTGTTAAATGGAAATGAACATCTGTTCTTGCAATTATGGGCTCCAGAAAGCTGTGTAATACCGTAGAGCTGGAAAGTAAAGATATTTATAGGCAAGCTAAATTTTAAACTCTTACATTAAAGTAAGTGAATCACATTGGATTATGTGTATTAGTTTGGGAAAAATTAGATGGAATTTAACTTCCTAGTACAAAACTAAACATCTGCACAAAATGCAGTTCATGATTAAAATGCCAAATGAACAATTTACTTTACCCTGTGGCAATGAAGGAGGAATGATTAAATGATGTGTGCGTCAATACAAAAATAATACCAGTGAAAACAATGTTGCTGATTTTTCAACTAGCACCTCTTAGTTTGAGAGTTGACCTCCACAATGGGTAAACTTCTTGTTTTATTTAGGAATTAGCTTCAAAGTAGTTTTCAAATCACAGATTGACCTGAAATGCGTTGTGACAGGTTTGTGATTGACCGAGAATTGTAATTTGCTATATCTTAGTCAAACACTGGAGGATTTTCACTGTTGATACTGTTACATAGAAACATAGAAACTAGGAGCAGGAATAGGCCATTCAGCCCTTTGAGCCTACGCCAGCATTCATTATGATCATGGCTGATCATCCAACTCAATAGCCTGCTCCCGCTTTCTCCCCATACCCTTTGATCCCTTTCGCCCCAAGAACTATATCTAACTCCTTCTTGAAAACATACAATGTTTTGGTCTCAACTACTTTCTGTGGTAACGAATTCCACAGGCTCACCACTCTCTGGGTGAAGAAATTTCTTCTCATCTCAGTCCTAAATGGTCTACCCCGTATCCTCAGATTGTGACCCCTGGTTCTGGACTCCCCCACCATCGGGAACATCCTTCCTGCATCTACCCTGTCTAGTCCTGTTAGAATTTTATATGTTTCTATGAGATCCCCCCTCATTCTTCTGAACTCCAGCGAATATAATCCTAATCAACTCAATCTCTCCTCATATGTCAGTCCCGCCATCCCAGGAATCAGTCGGGTAAACCTTCGCTGCACTCCCTCTATAGCAAGTACGTCCTTCCTCAGATAAGGAGACCAAACCTGTAAATAATATTCCGGGTGTGGTCTCACCAAGGCCCTGTACAATTGCAGCAAGACATCCCTGTTCCTGTACTCAAATCCTCTGGCTATGAAGGCCAACATACCATTTGCCTTCTTTACCACCTGCATGCTTACCTTCAGCGACTGGTGTACAAGGACACCCAGGTCTCGTTGCACATTCCAGGTGAAGAGCGGTCGAATGGCTCTCTTTTCCCTCTCCTCATTTGACCATGACAGGTTTTTTTTGTTTAAAAAGGATATATTTGCTAATTCAGGGAATGTTTTAACTGTGTACGTGCTGTGACCATAAAAGACATGATGATAGAGGTTTTCCTGAGTTCTTAAAAAGAAAAGCGGGTAGTTTTTATTGTACTTAGCCCAGCCTCAGTAAAATAATTTTAAGAACACTCTAGCTTGCTCTCTCTCACACATGTTCACACATGCACAAATAGGTTACAGAGTGGGGAGGATAGATTAAGTAATTTAGAGTCCAGCTATGCAACTCTTGTATGTTGGTGATTTGACTGGCTTCAGGTTGAATTCGGTGATCCTGCTACTTACATCATCGAGGTGGTTTAAAGTTGTTGATGGTCGATTTATCTCTTCTTCTGGAGCCAATGGCACTGGTTTGAATTCTTTTTAAAGTGTTTGTCTGCAGCACCTGGATAGTCAAAATCAGCAGGCAATGTTCAAAAACTTGCAAGCTGGGAGGAGAGAGAGAGAGAGAGAGAGAGACAAAAGGAACCCAGGGAGGGTCTTGTTCCTTCAGTGTCTCAGTTGCTTGTCTGGTTCTGTAGGGCAAGCAGGTGCTTAAAACACACAAAGGGCTGGCTTGTCACATGACCACCACTCTCCAACTCCCCACTAATCCAAATAAGACCATGGTTAGCACGTTACAGTTGCATAATATAAAAGCAAAATACTGAGGATGCTGCAAATCTGAAACAAAAACAAAATGCTAGAAAAACTCAGCAGGCCTGGCAGCAAATGTGGAGAGAGAAACAGAGTTAACATTTCGAGTCTGTGTGACCTTCAGAGCTAAAGAGGAGTTGAAATGTGATGAAATTTATACTGTTTAAGGGGGGTGGAGCAGGTGAAGCTGGATAGAAGGCCAGCGATAGGTGGAGACTAAGGAGAGATTGACAAAGATGTCATGGACAAAAGGACAAAGGGAGTGTTAATGGTAATGATAAGGGCTAAAAAAGGTGCTGATAGTGACATAAAGGTAAGAAAGGAGAATGTGATAATAGCAGAACAAGAGTAAGCACTGTGTGAAAGAACAACATGAACAAGTAACAGATGGCCCTTTTGGGGGCAGGGTTGGGGGGGAAGGGATGTGGTGGGGAAAAAAGGATAGAAAATGGGATTAAGGGGGAATAAAAAGGGATAAAACAAAGTGGATAATAAAAAAAAATGAATGTAGAGAAAAGGGGATTAAAAAAGAGGTGAGGATGGAGGAGAAAGTTCATGGGCTGAAGCTGTTGAATTCAATATTCAGTCCGGAAGGCTGTAAAGTGCCTAGTCGGAAGATGAGGTGCTGTTCCTCCAGTTTGCGTTGAGCTTCACTGGAATATTGCAGCAGGCCAAGGACGGACATGTGGGCATGAGAGCAGGGTGGAGTGTTGAAATGGCAAGCGACAGGGAGGTCTGGGTCATGCTTGCAGACACACCAAAGGTGTTCCGCAAAGCGGTCACCCAGTCTGCGTTTGGTCTCCCCAGTGTAGAGGAGGCCGCATTGGGAGCAGCGAATGCAGTAGACCAAATTGAAGGAGGCGCAAGTGAAGCACTGCTTCACCTGAAAGGAATGTTTGGGCCCTTGGATGGTGAGGATGGAGGAGGTAAAGGGGCAGGTGTTGCATCTTCTGCGACTGCATGGGAAGGTGATGAGGTGTTGGGGGTAATGGAGGAGTGGACCAGGGTGTCCCGGAGGGAATGGTCCCTACGGAATGCTGATGGGGGGTGAGGGGAAGATGTGTTTGGTGGTGACATCATACTGGAGTTGGCGGAAATGGCAGGGTATGATCCTTTGAATGCAGAGGCTGGTGGGGTGAAAAGTGAGGACAAGAGGGACCCTATCATGCTTCTGGGCAGGAGGAGAAATTGTGAGGGCAGAGGTGGGGGAGATGGGTCGGACACAGTGGAGGGCCCTGTCAATCACAGTGGGGTGGGGGAAAACCTAGGTTCAGGAAGAAGGAAGACATGTCAGAATCACCGTTTTGGAAAGTGGCATCATTGGAAGAGATGCGACGGAGGCGAAGGAACTGAGAGAATGGGATGGAGTCCTTACAGGAAGCGGGGTGTGAGAGGCTGTGGTCAAGGTAGCTGTGGGAGTTGGTGGGCTTGTAATGAATATTGGTGGACAGTCAGGGAAGGGACATGTCAGACATGTCAGAAGGGGCATGGGCATATACAGGACCATGTAAAGGTGATAGAGGGGTGGGAATTGGAAGCAAAATCAATAAATTTTTTCCAGGTCCAGAGGAGAGCATGAAGTTGCACCGAAACAGTCATCAATGTACCGAAAAAAAGAGTTGTAGGAGGAGGCCTGAGTAGGACTGGAACAAGGAATGTTCCACGTACCCCATAAAGAGACAGGCTTAACTGGGGCCCATGCGGGTACCCATAGCCACACCTTTTATTTGGAGGAAGTGAGACAAATTTATGGAGAAATTGTTCAGTGAGAGACTAAGTTCAGCCAGATGGGGGAGAGTGGTGGTGGATGGTGATTGTTCGGGCCTCTGTTCAAGGAAGAAGCGGAGAGCCATCAGACCATCCTGGTGGGGGATGGAGGTGTAGAGGGATTGGATGTCCATGGTGAAGAGTGGTCGATTACGGTCAGGGAACTGGAAATTGTTGATATGACGCAGGACATCAGAGGAATTGCGGATGTAGGTGGGAAGGGACTGGACAAGGGGAGAGAGAATGGAGTCAAGATAGGAAGAAATGATGGGGCAGGAACGGGCTGACACGATCGGCCTACCAGGACAGTCCTGTTTATGGACTTTGGGAAGGAGGCAGAAGCGGGCTGTCCGGGGTTGGGAGGTCGAGTATGTTCATATAGCGGCGCATGGTACTGGGTGTAGATCTCAGGATGCAGCGAGAACAGCAGTCCGAGGAACATTACATGTCCTGGACATACCTGTAATCTTGGGTGGATTTGAAACATGAGGGATGGAACTTCAGTTGGAATCCATATGGGTAAGTCGGAGACGGAGACAGTCATTGGGGAAGGAAATATGGCTATGAAAGTGAATTTTGGTAAACACCTTGTCAGACACCAGGAGGGAAATGGAAAGCAATAAAGGTGAACAGGGCAAAAAAGACAAACGGAAATCCTGTCGGAGAGAGAGCAGTACTTCTTCAAGGTAAGCATTCCTGGAAGAGAAGTGGCAGTGAATTAATATACTAAGATAAAAGCAAAATACTATGGATGCTGGAAATCTGAAACAAAAACAGAAAATGCTAGAAAAACTCAGCATATTACAGTTGTAACCTGATTAGACCATGGCTGAGAATTCCTCATTCAGCCAGGGTTGCATTGTCCAAATGGTTATGTCTAATGATTGGTCCCCACCTAGTTGAGTCCCCAGGTGATTGTCTGGACGCTTTGCTGATGCGAAGGAAATGGCTCCCATTCATCCTTTTTCAAGGCCATTGTTCCTGGTGCAGTTTTTCAGATGGCTTGTCTCCATTTGAATGGTTTTTGGAATGTAGATGGTGCAAATGTGCAGCTGGCTTTATGATCCCAAGCCTTTTTAAAATTTCAATTAGGGGTTTCCAGCCAGTAAATTCAAAAATCACTTTTTGATATAAAGCATGGTTTCACGACAGTAGATGCATTTTCTTCTCATACTGTATTACTCATTTAGTATCTCAATATTTTTGCCCTCAATTTTCATCTCCTGAGCTTGGTGACTGTTCTGCCTTTGGTAAGCGATCCTTGCTTGTTGTTCATGATCTGTCTGCAGCCTTTGACACGGTTGACCACACTATCCTCCTGTCTCGCCTGGTTGCATTCTTATCTACTAATCCTAGCCAGAGTATCAACTGCAATGGTTGCCCTTCCTGCTCCTGCACCATTACCTCCTGTGCCCCCCCCATGCACCTATCCTTAGGCCCTTCAGCGACATCATCTGAAAACGCATTGCCAGATTTCACAGGTCGCTGAGGGTCTGCTTTGCCACCACCTCTCTCGACTCCTTCACTCTTGCTAAGTTATCAGACTGCTTGTCCAACATTCAGCACTAAAATTTCCTCCAATTAAATAAAAATACTGCCATTGCCTTTGCCCCTGTGACAAACCCCATTCATTAGCTGCCGATTCCATCTCTCTCCCTGGCAACTGAGCTTTAACCAGGCTGTTCACAACCTTGGTGTCATCATTGACTCAGATGAATGCCCAGCTAGAGTCCTGCCGTCACTGTGACCACCTGTTTCCACCGACATAACATCGCCAGCCTCAGCTCATCTGCCTTCATCTCTGTGATCTCCTCCAGCCCCACATCTCTGAGATATCTGTGCTCCTCCAAATCTAGCCCCTTTGCGTCTCTGATTTTTTACATTGGCTTTGCTTTCAGCTGTGAAGGCCCTAGTCTCTGGCATTTCCTCCCTGGACTTCTCCTCCTCTGGACTTCTCTTTCCTTCTTTATAGGCACTCCTTAAAACCTACCTCTTTGACCAAGATTTTGGCTGTTTGCAGTAATACTGCCTGATATAGCTCAGTGTCATATTTTGCTTTGTGCTGCTCCTATGAAATGTCTTTGGACTTTCATTAATTTAAAGGCTGTAAACTTTAAGTTCAAGTTGTTTTGATTTTGCAGTGCAACACTGGTGACAAGTAAGGCATGGGTGGGGAATAGTGAAGGAGGAAAAATAAGTAAATTCTTCCCTGTTCTCCAGTCTTTATCTTAAAAACTGATGTTTTATGAAGCCTGGATAAGTGCTTCTTACAGGGGCTTCTCGTCTGAAGTTGCACATGCTTTTCTAGCGGAGGTCACTGAGTGATGACTAGGAGCAGGAATTGAAGCTGATTCTCAATTTCCCCTCCTACCCCATCTTCATGCAAGCTTGGGGACGCCAAAGCAAATTATAGCACCCCACTTGCTGCCTGGTTGAAATTGTGTAACTCAGCAAAGGTTGAGCCTTGAACCCTCCTAGTCTGGATGAGTCGAGACCACATCAGTTGTCCCATTTAATCCACCGAACAGAACCCCGAACCCCGGTTTCTAGTTTTCAATGTTTTCAGTGATATGACGGCATTTCTGTAATTTGGATGGCTGCAGCCTTGCATCTTTTTACACGTTTGTCAACTTGGTGCTATATTTTTGGCTTGTTAGTCCATGAAGCTTGGCTTGCAACATGCACTACAAATTGTCATTTTCTAGGTAGCCTGGCAGTTAAAGCAGAAAGGACACGTGCGGCTGTCACGCTTTTATTTCTGTTGATGTAACCCACTTCACTCTACAAGCTGATGGAGGCAATTTTGATTTGACCTCATTCACATTCCTAGCTTGTGAATGTGTTTTTCAAGAAGGGCATTAGGGGATAGGAGCTATAATAATTAGGAAATTATGAGAAATGTGTCCTTTGGTTGTGAGGTAATACATAAAATTTGATTACAGCCTCTCAAATATTATAACGTTAGAGCAATAATAAATACTGTACTACTAAAATAATGTGCATTTTTGCAAAGGGTGGGCGATTGTATATAGATCTGAGCCAATGAAAATCTTTGTATTACTGATCTCTTCAACAGTGTATAGAGCAAGGTTGCGGTTCAGAATTCAATGGGCAAAAATGTGTAATAACATATCTCTGCCTACTTTCAGGGCAGTGATTGAAAAAGTTTCAAGTTTGGTGCTCTACAATGAATGGAACTGTGTTTTTTCATGTATCTGATGGATTTGGTTTTCTCTGTTCACTACAGAAAGTATGAAAGTTCAACAAGAGAACATTTATGTTCTAGTAGGAAATTTGTTATCTGCAATTAGCTGCAAGTTTGAGTAAATGCCAACAGAACAAGAATAAACACTTCCTTTTTAAAAACTAAATGCTTCTTTTAATTTTACTTAATGTGTGAAGTTATTAATTCAAGTTCCAGCTCTCACAAGGCTTCTTATGTATCAGTGCATTGTGCTGTTCAATAACCCAAGGTATCTTTTATTTGCACCTGCTGTGCATAGTGCTTGATTTCCTACGTACATTTGTTAGATGACGGAAAGGATGGAATTATATTGGGGGGTGTGGGATTGATGAATGTCGCAGGGGATGAAGGGATTGTGATAGCTGCCTGTGAAACAGATGCAGACTTCTATGATCCTTTTGCAGTAATCACATTGACTGGCCATAATTGAGTGAAGGCCTTTCCTATTGATGAAAGCTGTCAGCTGGTCGCCTGGAGTCTTGGTGGCTTCATGTGTGCACTCTATATAAGAACCTGAGTACAAGGGAAATCAGCCAATCTTTCAAATCCCGGGCCACTTTCATTTTGAATAATACCGTCCATGGGAAAGGTTATGCATTGGTTGGGCCTAGCAAATAGGGCTTTGTGCCTTCACATAGTGTACATTGCAGATGCAGAGAGGGACCTGTGTCAATAAAGTTAAGGGCGCCATTGACTTGGACAGCCAGTGGCACAATATGGTCCATGTCAGCAAAAAACAGGCTATGTTATAGAAGGCTGCATACATCAACGGCAGCCTATCCAGTGAACTGCAGCCTGCTGTGGTACTGCTTCTCAATATCCAGAAAAATAATGTTCAATTGACCATGTGGGTTGGGTATAGCCTTATTCCAGCAACCTTTCTCACCTGCTACCTTCTAATGTGCCAATAGCTACTCTCCTTGGATATGAGTTTTCTCTTCCTCCATCCAGAAATGATGAAGCAAAAATAGCAGCTATGATGAGCTGGGATTTCATCAGGATGAATAAGGCAGATGGTGACATAAAAACAATCTTTAAGCTCAAAAACCTATTGGAAATCTACGAAACACAACAGCACACAGATTCCTATGATCTGAGTGCCCCTTTAAATAATGCTTTCAGTAAGTCTGTCCAATCAGTCAGGCAGGCAGTGCCTGAATGCAATCCCATTAGGTTTTATTCAGTGGATTGGGCAGTTAAAATCACTGCGGGGTGCATTAAGGAGGCACTGGCTTAAATTAAATGAGCAGTTAAAATGGCAGGCAGGAATATCATAACAGGAAAGGTGTAGTAAGGTTAAGTTGTTCATTTTGTTGACCTATAAACTCTAATCTAATGGTTAGGTGGGTTAGAATCGTCACTAACATTTACACAATGTGATTTGCCTTTCAAGCAATGACTGAAAAAAATGTGAAATAACATGCAACACATCCACTAGATCTGACTGACAGCAAGTCTTCACTTTAGGACAGTGACTACGTTTCAAAAGTACTTCGTTCGCTGTAAAACGCTTTGAGATGTCTGATGGTCGTGAAAATTGCTATATAAATGCAAGTCTTTATTTTCTTTTCAGACAACAATTGTACACAATCATCATTTTAAAACTGGGACCGTGTGATTGTGCATTTGTTTTATCGCAGTTCATTGTGCCACAGAATGGTTTGTGCTCAGTGAGTCATCAGTTTCAATTGTTATGACTTGCAGTGGTAGCCAGGAGTCTATGTGGAGGAGGTATAAATCAAGGACTAAGTCTGAACCTAGAAGATAACAGAGACTCCTAAAATGGTGAACTTTAACACAGAACAATAAACTGATAAGGTTTTCACTTGTTCTCTGACCATTTGTCTGTTTTTGATGTTTTCTTTAGGTGGATTTGCTACATTTTCATCTAGCTTCTCAGGTCTCTGTGAAGGAAAATCTACTCTAGTGCCAACAAGCATTTCACAGCCATGCTTACCTGTAACCAACACTGGCCCTACTCGCATTCTTCCTCATCTTTATCTTGGTTGCCAACGAGATGTGTTGGACAAGGTAAGGAATGTAGCTGCCAGTGTGCATAAACCTTTGACTTTGCACAGAATAGCCACCCCACCCACTGTAGTTAATTGACTTAGATTTTTCTATTAAAGTAACGTGTTTTTCTGCTTGCTTGAGATATTTGTGGCATTAATAATATCACTGAAAATATACAAGAAATAAATGTGGCGAGACTTTGATTAATTCAAAACCCACACAAGTTCATAGTTAAAATTGGGCACATAGTGTTTCTATAGCCAACTTTGTATATTACAATTATATGGTAGGGTCGTGACAGTGAAGCTCAAGTTTGAGACAGTGCTACCATTTTAACTGCACTGATTAGCATTCCATTGTATTTACATGCCTTCTGTTTTACTTCAAATATAGGAGCTAATGCAACAGATTGATATCGGCTATGTACTCAATGCAAGTAACACATGCCCAAAACCTGACTTTATCCCAGAGAGTCACTTCCTACGAGTTCCAGTCAATGACAGCTTTTGTGAGAAGATCTTGCCTTGGCTTGACAAGTCGGTAGAATTTATAGGTCAGTAGGGGCTTTGTTCTTGATTTTGAAATAATTTGTTAAGTTTTTTTAAGAGGTAATTTTGTTAATGCTTTCTTGTTGCGACTCTT
This sequence comes from Cetorhinus maximus, assembly GCF_964194155.1. NCBI lineage: Eukaryota > Metazoa > Chordata > Chondrichthyes > Lamniformes > Cetorhinidae > Cetorhinus > Cetorhinus maximus. The sequence goes on from NC_135900.1 coordinate 40,093,326, forward strand.
CTGAAACTTGGACTGCAATTGTTGTTCTTTAGTCAGCCAGGAGGAGACGGTCATGTGAGAGAAGCTTGGGGTGCATGGCCCTGTCATGACCTCTCCCCTCCCTCATAGTGGAATGTTGTGTCTTCCATCTGACAGCTTTACGTTATTCCATTAGCATGGAAACTGTAAAATCTCTGATGTTGTTTTGATTTTTTAACATATGTATCCAGGTTTATGTACAGCATCAAACAAAGCTTTACTTAAAACTGGTTGTATAACGTTGGTTGGCGTAAATGTTCATGGAGTGCGATGGATCGAAATAATTGTTACCACTCAAATAGAGGAAGCAAATGTACTGCCTGTTGATAAAGTTTAACCACCTATTCATTTTGTGGATAAGTTTAATTTTCTTTTGTATTTTAGTACTTAACCAAAAGAGTTCTTTACATCAACCAATATAAAAATTCTAATTTACAAATTTTCCAAACACTGCCAGCTATTTAATGGAATTTTTGTGATTTATTCAGTGCCTGCTTGATGTGAGCAATCAATTTGTTTTCTCAAAGCTAAATTTGAAAGCGGAGAACAGACCAAGCCCAATATATATCGGGACTGATGACATCAAATCCATTCTTTGGTTAACCTAGCAGCATGCTGTTGAGTTTTCTTTCAGTCCCTTGATAAAACATGAGATTCGCAAAGATAGCTTGTGGAAAGGTCAAATTCATGAGTCAATCAATAATGAAAGTTTGAGGTAGCACCTAGATACATGCCAGAGCATCACCTAGCGACTAGGCAATGGGGTGAAGGGACTCAGGGAAAAGTGAATAAAATATAACATTTATAACAGTGAAAGCTAAACTTCTGGTTAAGAGTCAGTGTTGTAATATTGTAGGTCGTAATTTCAGTTTTAAAAAAAAAAATTGCTTAAAGTTCCTTCATTTTATTTCTAGAGAAAGCAAAGGCATCAAATGGCTGCGTGTTGGTGCACTGCTTGGCTGGAATTTCCCGTTCTGCCACCATTGCCATAGCTTATATAATGAAGAGAATGGATATGTCACTAGATGAAGCTTATAGGTAAGAAGTATTATGTTATCAGTTAGTAGTTTTTGCAGAGATTTTGTCACTGACTCTTAAGGTGAGTTAAAGCAGCAGAATGTAGAGATAGTAACAAATTAAAGGTATGAAGTTATTAACTATTTAAACAAAACATATAATCAAACCATAACCTAATCCTTAAAAAAAAGTTTGAGATGGCGGTAATATGGTTTGTGGCTGGTGTGTCATGTATGAATGACCAATTAAGCATTAGTGATCTAGCTATTGTTAAGTGAGATTTGATGGCATTGCCTTGATGTTGCTGATTTACTTCGCTATTAATTAGGAAAAACCTCATAGGTCAACAATTGGTTAAGTTGGATGTGCCCTTTTTGTGGTCGGTCATACTCATCAATTTTGCTCAATTAGATACCAGTGCTGTATGTGTAATGGAATAACGTGGCTAAGGGTGTGGCTAGTTCTGGTGTGCTGGTCTTCCACACTGCAGCCAGGATGATTTCAGGGCACATAGTCTATTCTGTGTCTTGTGCAAATTAGCTTTTTTTTATTGTTGCGGAGAAAACTGAATTGGTTAGAATCTGACATTTATAATAGGAGGAGGGGGATGTCCATGTGGTCTTGAGACGAGGCATTTTCAGGGCAGATGATGGAAGGGTCTGGGATTTTGGCTGATAAATATGATTCTATAAATACTATTATAGTAGACTCCAAATTTAGACACAGTCCCCAGATATAAGAGGGGAACTTTGCAGGGTTAATCGAGCTGGGATTATGAGAACCTTGTCCTGACCTGATGCCTGGGTCATTGCCCTTGTGTCCATCGGGTACTACTTTTATGGTTTTGTTGCGCAGCAACTGTTTTACAGCTGAATCGCTTGTGAGGCAACTTATAAAACCAATCAACTGGCAGAACGAGCAGTGTGTCCAGACTGCAGTACATGGGAGATTATGGACAGTGAGTTTTTCCACAAGTGAACATGCCTGCAGTAGATGTCTCTGGCTGGAGTCTCTCCGGCTCAGTGTTATTGAGCTCCAGTGCAAGTTGAAGACACTCCAACAAGTAAGAGGGGAGGAGTATTTGTACGGTTTGCTGTAGGCCATGGTCACACCTCATTGAGGTGAAGGTTCAGAAAGGGGTTGGTGTGACCGATTAGTGTACAGAATAAGGGGAAACCAGGTGGGATTAAAAAAAAAACAAGGATCCATAAAAGCGATCCTATCCAATGTGCAATGTACTTGCTACCTATGAGGAAAAGGGTGCAGGCTGTCAGAAGGACAGACAGAATGCTGACCATAACAGCTTTAGAGGAGGAAGCTTTCCAAAGGGAGGAGGGGAAGTGTATTGTGGCAGTTGTAGGGGATTTGATAATTGGGGGATTGAGAGACCCACATTGTTTGTTGCCTGCCTGGTGCCAGGGCAAGGGGCATCCCGAACTGGCTTGAAAGAAAGGATATTGGAGAGGGAAAGTGAGGATCCAGTTGTTGTGGTCCATGTTGGGACCTTTAACATAGGAAAGAGTAGAAAAACATCATTTTTCAGAATGCTAGGAGCTTTTTTTTTAAGACTTTAAGGACAATAATCTTTGGATTATTAGCTGAGCCATGTGCAAATTGACATAAGGATAAGCAGGTCAGGGAAGGAAAATGTGGCTGACAGAGTGGTGTCAGAAAGAGGGGTTTCATTTCATGGGACACTCAGATCAGTACAGGGACAAGAAAGAATTGTACGTTTAGGCAAGGCTCCGCCTGTACTGGCTGGAACAAGGGGCTTAATGGACAGAATAAAGAGGGCAATTATAAAGTCAGTGAACTAATAAATGGGAGAGAGGGTTCAGGTGGAAAAGTTAGTATAATTAATAGTTGTGAAAACAAATAAAAAAAGGAAGAGATTAGAGTAATAATCAGAAATTGTATCCGGTGCTACAGGTAAAGGAAAGACTAAAAGATAAAGCAATCTGGTGGTGGAGACTTTACAGGTAGAATAAATAAACATGAAAGAATTTACAACTGGAATGGGAATTGTGTATAAGTCCTTGGTAGTAACTGTGAAATGCTAGAATCTATTAATGCAGAGGTTAGACAAGCATGTGAAGGCAACGCGGTTTTAATGGGGAATTTAGGATCAGCAGATAAGCTCATAACAGGAAGATTTTCCCAATATGTTCTAGAACCAACAAAGGGACAGGCCATATTAGATTTAATAATGAGCAATGAACCAGATTTCTTTAAGAGCCTAATGCTGTGTGAATGTTTATCTAGTAGTGACTGTGATAAGATTGAGTTCAATGTTTTTGAAAAGGAGGGAATGCAAAATGACTCTTAAGATTCTAGATTTAGGTAAGGCTGGTTTCAACAGGATGACGTAGAGACTGTCCACAGTGAATTAGGCAAATCTGTTCATGGGTAAAATGACATGGGGATGTTACAATTTCTGTAAAGATTGATAACTTCGAAAAAGATTAATTTCCCAGTGACTGACTGAAAGAACTAAAGGACCAGATTTCATGTTTCAAGACTTTTAGTTACAGAAATCAACATAGCTCAAATGTTACTTAACAAGTCACTAATACAGTGAACTAAAGAAAAGGTACTTTTGCATTAACTAACTAAAGCGACCAAATATGTCTTACAAAACATTTCTACGCAATGCCTTTCTTCTGGCAGATATGTATCATTACAGGGACAGTTCTAGAGTCACTCCCAGCTTTCCAGTAGGTTCACCTCCCTACCACATCAGGTCAAAACTTCCAGAGTCCTTTGACAATTGTTCTACTCGGCCTGAGTTTTCCTGGATATAGTTACCCCAGCAAGGCACACCTTGGCAACTCTCCGTTCCTTAAATCTTCTGAACAGAAACTGAACAGTCACCAGCATCATGCTTGGTCACAAGCACAAAATAGTCCAGCTGCCTGCCCACAGAAGCATCCTTTTTCTGTGAAATACTGTGAAAAGATGTTATAACTGGCATCCAACACTTCAATGGGTTTCAGTTCAAGTTTCTCTATCCATGGCAACCGGATCACGCAGACATTTTTCGGAACTGAGATGGTTACCAAGACTTCATCATCCCTCTTTTCAGAAAGTTCTGTTTCACCTTCATTTTAAAGGCGACATTTTAAAACATAACCATCCTGTAAAGCTCAGCGTTCATGACGGGGCTGTTCAAAAAACAATTTAATGTGATTTGGAACAATTTTATACCCCAAAAGAGAAAGAGCTTGTCAAAAAAAAAAGCCATGGATGACTAAAGAAGTAAGGAACAACATGAAACTAAAAGAAAATGCATACAAGAATTAAAGAGATAAAAAGAATAGCAAAGGGTGACAAAACAGATAGAGCTACAAAAACGGCACATGAAAAAAAACTTGCAAGGAATATTGAAACGAAAACAAAAAACATCTACAGTTATATTAGGGAAAAGAGGGTGAAGAAGAACAGTGAAAGCCCTTAAAAACTAACTAGTAATATTATAAATAAAAATAAGGAAATGGTAGACATATAGAGCCCAGAGGCTAGCATGCTGGACAACCGAAGGAAAGTGTATTAAATCAGGAACAGAGATTAAGCAAAGTTGGTATAAGCAAATTTCCAGTAATGAAGAAAACAATGGCATTAAAGAGTGACCAATCTCCAGGACCAAATGGTTTTCAAATCCGGGTTTTCAAGGAAGTAGGTGAGAACATTGCAGATGCCCTATGATCTTCCAGTGTTCTCAGTTCAGGAACTGTTCCTACAGATTGTAAAATTGCATGTCACGCTGTTATTTTAGAATGGTGAGAGGGGAAACCAGGGACTATAGTCTGGTTAGTAATTTTCTGAGAGAGTCAAGAATTAAGGATAGAATGTTTGAACAGCATGAAAAATTTCAGCTGATCAAACAGCCGCATTGGAGTTTTAAAAAAAATTTGTTCATGGGATGTGGGCTGCGCTGGCAAGGCCAGCATTTATTGCCCTTGAGGAGATGGTGGTGTGCTGCTGCCTGGAACTGCTGCAGTCCAAGTGGTGTAGGTACACTACAGTGCTGTTAGGAAGGGAGTTAGGATTTTGACCCAGCGACAGTGAAGGAATGGCGATATATTTCCAAGTTAGGATGGTGTGTGGCTTGGAAGGCAACTTGCAGCTGGTGGTGTTCCCATGCATCTGTTGCCCTTGTCCTTCTAGGTAGTAGAGGTCGCAGGTTTGGAAGGTGCTGTTGAAGGAGCCTTGGTGAGTTGCTGCAGTGCATCTTGTAGATGGTACACACTGCTGCTACTGTGCATCAGTGATGGAGGGAGTTAATGTTGAAGGTGGTTGATGGGGTGCCAATCAAGTGGGTTGCTTTGTCCTGGATGGTGTCAAGCTTAAGTGTTGTGGGAGCTGTATTCATCCAGGCAAGTGGAGAGTATTCCATCACACCCCTGACTTTTGCCTTGTAGATGGATCGCTTAGCTCTAGCTATCACATGAAAGTAGTCCTGTGTTGTAGCTTTACCAGGCTGATACCTCATTTTAGATATGTGGTGCTGCTCCTGACATGCTCTCATGCACTCTTCATTGAACCAGTGTTGATCCCCTGGCTTGATAGTAATGGTAGGGTGGGGGATATGCTGAACTTTGAGGTTATACATTGTGGTTGAGTGAAATTCTGCTGATGGCCCACAGCACCTCGTGGATGCCCAGTCTTGAGTTGCTAGATCTGTTTGAAATCTACCCCATTTAGCACGGTGGTATTGCCACACAATATGATGGAGGGTATCCTCAATGTGAAGACAGGTCTTTGTCTCCACAGACTGTGTGGTAGTCACTCCTACCAATACTATCATGGACAGATGAATCTGCAACAGATAGATTGGTGGGGATGAGGTAGGGTAGGCTTTTCCCTCTTGTTGGTTCTGTCACCACCTGCCAAAATCCCAATCTAGTAGCTATGTCCATTAGGACTCAGCCTGCTCAAGATTCTACTGAGCCATGGATATTGAAGTCCCCACCCAGAGTATATTCTGTGCCCTTGCCACCCTCAGCGCTTCCTCCAAGTGGAGCCTCCATTCCAACATGGAGGAGTACTGCTTCATCAGCTGAGGGGGCAATGGTAGGTGGTAACGAACAAGAGGTTTCCTTGCCCATGTTTGACCTGATGCCATGAGACATCATGGGGTCCAGAGCTGAGGACTCAGAGAAATTCCCTCTGGACTGTATACCACACTGGACAGACCCACCTGAAGTCATGGCAGTCGGTGAGGTGGTGTCTGGAACATTGTCTGTAAGGTATGATTCTGAGTATGACTATGTCAGGCTGTTGCTTGACTAGCATTTGGGACAGCTCTCCCAATTTTGGCAGAAGCCCCCAGATGTTAGTAAGGAGGACATTGCAGTGTCAACAAGGCTGGATTTGCCATTGTCGTTCCTGGTGCCTAGGTTGATGCTGGTGATTTGTTGTGGTAACGGTTTGATATAGCCGAGCGGCTTGCTAGGCCGTTTCAAACGGCAGTTAAGAGTCAACCACATTTCTGTCGATCTGGAATCATGTGTAGGCCAGACCAGATAAGGAATGCAGATTTCTTTCCCTAAATGGCATTAGTGAACCAGATGAGTTTTTATGATAATCGACAATGGTTTCGTGGTCACCATTAGACTAGTTTTATATACCAAATTTATGGATTGAATTTAAGTTCCACTAGCTGCCATGTAGGATTTAAGCCCTTGTCCCCAGACCATTAACCTGAGCCTGTAGATTACTAGTCCAGTGACATTGCCACTGCCTCCCCCTTAAAGGGTGCAACCTGCATATTTGCATACCTGAACAATTAGAATTTTTTTTGAAAAGGTGACTGAAGTAGTGGGCAGGGGAATGTCTATGGATGGTATTTATATGGACTTCCAGAAGCCATTTATGAGAGAGACTTCAATCAAGAGACTATTAGCTAAAGTTGAAGCTCATGGAATTGAGGACAAATTATTAACCAGATTAGGTTGGCTCAATTGCAGTAGATAGAATAAGGATAATAGGTAGGTACACTTAGTTGGCAGGAAGTGAGTGGTATCATCTCACAGGAATCTGTGTTGAGGCCTGAACTCTTCACTATTTATGAATTATTTAGGTCTTTGGATAGAGAGCCACGTATCAAAGTTTGCTGATGACAAGTCAATAGCAGCATTGTAAGCTGTGTAGATAGAATCATAAAATTACATTTAATCTTTGGCAATTCTTTGTATGTTAATTTCAATGTAGACAAATGTGAGGTAATCCATGTTGGACGTAAAATGGATAGAACAGGATACCTTCTAGATGGTGAACAGATGAGAAGTCATGGAGGCCCAAATGTACACAAATCAAAATATCACGATCAGGTACAAAAAAACTAATAGAAGCTGGCCTTTAAATCTAGAGAGCCAGAATACAAGGGGTTAGAACATTTTGCTGCTGCTGTGTGAAAAAAAGCCTTGGTTAGACCACACCAGGAAGTACTGTGTTCAATTCTGGGCATCACATCTTAGGAAGGATAGACTGGCCCCAGAGGGAATGTAGTTTAAATTTAGTAGAATGATAGCTCTTGTATCCCTGGAATTTGGAAGATTAAGGGATGATTTGATTAAATTTTTAAGGTATCACCTCAAACTATTAGGATAGAGAGAGGAACTATGCTTAAAAACAAAAAACTACTGCAGATGCTGGAAATCCAAAACAAAAACAGAATTACCTGGAAAAACTCAGCAGGTCTGGCAGCATCGGAACGAGGACTCGAAACGTCAACTCTTTTTTTCTCCGCCGATGCTGCCAGACCTGCTGAGTTTTTCCGAGGAACTATGCTTGCTGGTTGAGGAATCGAGAACTAGGGGGCTTAGCCTAAGTTAGAGCCAGGCCTTTCAGGAGTGAAGTTTGGAAACACCTCTATATACAAAGTGTTGTAGAAATTTGGAACTCTCGAAAATGGCAGTCGATGCTGGACCAAATGCTAATTTTAAATTTGAGATTGATAGATATCTGTTAATCAAGGGGATATGGGGTAAAGGTGGGTATATGGAATAAGGTCACAGGTTAACCGTCATCTCATTCAGTGCAGAACAGGCTTGTGCGGCTAAATGGCCTACTCCTGTTCCTAAACTCCTATTAACAGTTAACTACTCATTTTGGGAGTAGAGTCAGTGTAGGCCGGACCAGGTAAGACTGGCAGATTCCCTCCCTTGAAGTGAATCAGTTCATTTTTCGACAGACATCAGTTTTCATAATATTCAGATGCATTCAATTAAAATTCACAGTTTGTGTTCATGGGATTTGGGTAAGCTAATTTAGTACCAAAAATACTGCAGTACTGTACTGGTTTTCTGGTTGGGGTGTCAGCATCTTTAGAAAACAAGGGGACATTTTCATAAAAACATTTTAAGATTTTTTTTGCACTATTCCTCCTGATCTGTAAAAAAAACCTTAATTATAAGAAGGAATGTTCCTCTCTACAAAGTGTAAACCTATTTCAGAAAGTAATAATGCATAGAAGAACTCCATCATCCTCTTCCCCTCCCTCCCACCCACCTCCCCCAGTGTCTGTTGTGAAAAAGAGTGAAGTCCAGAGTTTAGAGAAGCTGTAAATGTTGACCTTGTGGTTAATGGAAATTCTCTAGAATTGTTTTTGTAAATAATTCTACTAGATCAGCGACATGAGAAATACACAGTGCCCTAACAATATCTTCAAGATCCAAGTGAGAACTAATATGAATATTTTGGAAAAGTTTGCACAGCTTAATATGTGTTGTAGTATGAACATTGAGCAACATATTACACTACAGTTTGAGAATTATTAAATGTGCACCTTACTTTTGCTTTCTTTAATTTAAATTCATACCATCTATCCCTTAAAACAAAATTAGTAAACCTTCCTACAAAGACATTAGTCCCAGAACTGGTCCCAATACCTGAAGGCCTCTACCCTGCACCACTTCTCCAGGGCACCATATTGTATTACAGTTGGAGAGGAATTATCAAATGTGCACACTTTGTCTAACTGCTTTCTTTGTACTAAATTCAATTAGTCTGTCCCTGAAAAGTGTGATTAAAGCACTGCTGTTTAATCAGATTGCATAATCTCATGAAGTGATACAGAACACAATTATTAGCTGCTGTATATTTGGGATAGTAGTAAGCTCCTGATTTGAATCTAAGACATGAAGTTTTTTGTCATATAGAAATTTTTAGAATATTTAAAAGAAACAACATATCGAGAAGTGTTCTAGAGGGATGAGGATGAACTCATTAACTGATAACTGGGCTACAACCCTAAAAACAGCCAAATAAATGAGTGCAAGGCACTCTGCATTGAAAAGGGGAACAGACAAGTTGTGGGCCAAGTTGGAACCAATAATATAATAGGAAAAAGGTTGAGGTCCTTCAAGTTCCTGAACTCTGAAACTTCAGAGTTTCACCTGAAAGAAAAATGAAAGGACAGGACCTCAAAAGCTAATAATCATCTCCGGGTTACTCCCAGTGCCATATATTAGTGAATCTAGGAGCAAGGATATTGCGGGTAAATGTTTTAATTTATGCCAAATATACCACAGCTATTAAAAGCGTTGTGTGTCATGGAGGCAGGTGGGTGATGGGCATCTCCCCCCCCCCTGCCCCCCCACCCATAAATTTGATAAATCCCCCTGGCATTTGCCTGGCAGCAACAATTATTCCTACCATTGGCAACTGCAGCTCAATGGCTACTCTAAGCATTAAAATAGCACAGTTGAGCATTTAGTTTTTGTTCTGAGTATCAACTGGGGTTGTGGGGTAAAAACCCATCAAGCTACTCCCACATTCTCCTGTTTGCCCAAGCTACATTGAAGTGCTATCTTCATCATAGATGAAGAATCCTCCTTTATGGTGGCTATCAATAGTGGGGAAGGATTAATACTCTTTAAACAGTTAATCACAAAAATGCTCTTTAAATTTTGCTGGTTTAATTACCAATTTAGTTACGTTGCATCAAATAAACACAGGTAAGCCTATTTTTGGAACAAATGTTTTCTGGAATTTAGCTACTTGTGGTAATCCATCTCATTTGAGGAAATTAAATTTGCTTTTGTTTTTAAGATTTGTCAAGGAGAAGAGACCAACCATTTCACCCAACTTTAACTTTCTTGGCCAGTTGCTGGATTTTGAGAAAAAGTTGAAGACTCAGACTGGACAAACAGGAACCATTACCAAACTAAAATTCCTGCAGTTAGAGCGACCTGGGGAACAGAGGATGACCCAGGATAGTGGCTATTTTGATACTGTAACAGAGAACCAAGCTTTTACATCCACTACCTCAGAGACTATGGATCAGAACCCTACTGCACCTATTACACCTTTATCTGCACTTATGGAATCCACTGTTTCCAATCTGGAAGAAGAACATTTTCTGGCTCAAGGAATCAATGGACTTAGTCTGTCCTTAGACAGACTAGAGGACAACAACCGGTTAAAACGTTCATTTTCGTTAGACATAAAGTCTGTATCATATCCTATAAGTGCTAGTGGAGGTGCTAATTCTGCACCAATTGCTGCTTCTGCGGAAGATAGTTGTGATCCTTTGAAGGAATCAAATGCAGGTGAATCGAGCCGGTTCTGTTTCTTCTCATCAGCTCAGAAAGAAGTGGAACAGCTTTCAGAACACACTACACCTATTGTGGTGGAAGTAAACACAAAACAGCCACAAACCATATGGGAACAAGGAACACCAAAAAGTGCAGCTATTCCTTCAGCACAAACAGCATCAAGCACAAACACAATGCCTAGAACACTCCTGTACCCCCTGCACAGAAGTGGTAGCATGGAGGATAACTACAGAACAAACTTCCTCCTAGGTCTTTCTAGTAGCCAACAGCATTTAGCAACATCTGCAGCAGGAATGGGGCTCAAAGGATGGCATTCAGATATACTCTCACCTCAAACTTCAACTGCATCATTAGCCAATACCTGGTACTTTGCAACAGAAGCGTTGGCAGGCCAATCTCCCCAGTTTTTGTCAAGTTCTACTCTGTTTGGTGGTGCCACAGCCTACTCAGCATTTAGCTGCAGTCAACTACCATCAGGCTGTGACCAGTCAGGGACGGTGCGTCGGCGTGAGAAGCACTGTGACCGCCGAGATTCCAGGCGCAGCTGGCATGAGGAAAGCCCATATGAAAAACAATACAAACGCCGCAGCTGTCAAATGGAATTTGAAGAAGGCATGAATGAAAGCAGGTCCCGGGAGGACCTGGGAAAAATTGGAAGTCAGTCCAGCTTTTCTGGCAGCATGGAGATCATTGAAGTTTCCTGAAGAATGCTAAAATACAGACTCTGGTGATTCAGTCAAGTTATGATTCAAATGTAGACAGTTTCTGCAAAACTGCACTTCATAACTTCAGCCAGGGACTTCAATAATCTAGAATATTGTTGCTCAAGTGCTACAGGTGATGACTGTCTGTTCAATCAATTAATTCAACATACAAATATCTTATCTAATCAATGCAATTTTGCATAATTGTCAGGCTTTCTGTATGCATTGGAAAAATCCAGTTAGCATTATGTAATTGTCCAATAATGCACTTTGCCTCTGAAGACTGAGCCAAGTTCCATGGAGATTTCTTTTAAATTCCAGACAAGCTGGCAGAATCTGGATATCTGGTGTAATCTTAGCTTATCTGATGCAAATGTCTTTGCATCTGTAAATAAATGGTGTAACTATCTTGATTTGAATTTATGGATAGGTAATGTGCCAGTGCTGCTTAGAGCAAATACCTCAGAATTTTAAAGCTTATACTGTATGTAGTATTCAGCAAATCAAATCTCAGGTCTTACTTGATACAGATGAGATTTCCAGTTTTTGGCTAGGTTTGAATTTAAATTGCTAATGTGGACTGCTAAATTAGCACTGAGAAAACATCTGTGTGTACATTTACTTGTGGCCATATAATAATAAGACAGAATCAAGTACAAGCAGAGGTATAAATAAAACAGATAAGTGAATTGTATGCAGAGTGCATGAGATGCAGGTTAGAATGTTTGTGGGAGTCCTCTGGTGGAGATGTGCTGGGAACTTGTTCAGGATGGTACAACGTGTCTGCACATGAAGCTATTTTGTTCAAATGTGTAATGTATGAAGCGTTGTCAATGGATGACTGACAAAAAGTTCTTCATCTTGAGGTGAAATGATAAGCACATTTTTAAATAAAATCTGAGATGGTACCTGTTACATACAAGTGTAGTTTAAATAGTGTGTCAAGTTGATGCTCTGCTATAATGCCAGAAAGTAAATCATACCTTGTGCTCCAACTACTATGGATGCAGAAAATGCTGGAAATATTCTCTCTACAGATACTACCTGACCTACTGAGTATTTTCATGTTTTGCTATGTTTCCAAGGAGACCTGAAAGTGACTTAAAAATTACCATTTCCTACCTTTCATGATAATAAAAGGCCTCCATTTTGTTGTACCGCTGAAATCAAAGCTAAAGAATCCCATTAAACCATTTTCAAATGAAAACAGACAATACTGGAAATACACAGGTCAGAAGGATAAACACCCAAAATGTCACAACCTGCTTTTTCTCCCGTCAGATGCTGACTGACCAGCTGTACATTTCCAGTATTGTCTGCATTTATTTCACGTATCAAGTTTTCATTTTTTTGAACATACTTGAGGATTCTATAAATGTAATCAGTTACTAATATAGCATGTTTCAAGGTGCCATAAAATTTACTTTAAAATCAATGAATTGTCTAGTTAAATCCTTAGGGGGGGTAACTGTGATTAGAATTGGTATAACAAGTTCCTTAAAATTATACTGAGAATAACACTTGGGCTTAATTTTCCAAACTAGTTTCATAAAGATGTCAAATCGTCATTGAAATTAACTATTTTCTCAGTTTGCTGTTCACAGGTCACAATTTGCCAGACTCTTAACTAAAAAACATGCTACAGCAGCATGAGACAGTCAGTTTATCTAAGTGAGGTTTTGCTCCTTGAATGCGATGAATTGTTAGCTAATCCGAGTTGTGACTAAATTGTTATAATTGGTTTCATCATCCCTTAAGTTTAAGAAAAAATGTAAAAGAGATTTAGGTTGGCACTTTTGATTGGATTAAGTACACTGGGGGGAAAACTTGCAGCAGCTTGTGTTTTTTAAAATTTGAGGATATAAATAAAATGCACTGCACATAGAAATGAATAAAATACATCTACATGAACACAATCATAGAACATGAACTATCAAAGCCAATGAAGACACAGAAGACTCAACAACGCAAGAAATAGTAAATTTTAGGAAGCCGGGGAGCAATTTCCCACTTGTATATTCAACTAGTCAAACCTATAATATCTGAAGGTAAGATCATGGATCGTGCAAGCTGAATGAAATCCAACAAGGTACCAGTAAATTTGTTTTAAAGTTTCAACACTGAAATGCATGGTATTCCTGGAACTACTGTAATGTTCATTAGGAACTTTTTTTTTTGCACTTTATACAGTAATTGCTTTTTTCCCCTTTGTTTTTTGAATTTTAATTTCTAGATTAGCCCTTTAGACTTGTGTAGCAATAATGCAACCTAATGCCAGCATTGAAGGTTTGTATCCCCATAATTGTTTATTTTCAGTTCTGAGCTGAAAAATCTTAACCTGTGAAAGAAATTACTTTTGAATATGATATTTTTATGTTTCCAACAGGAGAACAAATTGTCCAATTTGTGTTCTTTGTTGCTGATCACAGAACTAGAGAAACTAGTAGAGTTGATTTTGATATTAAGTTCAAGTGTAAATGCTTAGCTACATGCAATATAACCAAATAGAGCTTCATACATCTTTACTTGTTATAAAAATAACTGCATTTACAACGTACTCAAACTTTTGTGAAAGCTCCATACTAAACTATGACAAATATTAGTTGTAGGCATTTAAGTAACATCTTGAGATTGAATTTACTTCTGTAAAAATGACATTTTTTAATAAGTACTGAAAAGGCAAAGTACTTTTTTTTCCCCCTTGCCTCCATTTTTCCCACTAACATTACTACACTGATGCACTGTACATTCTTTCCTTATTTCTATGTTCGTTTATTTACACTGAGTTCCAGGACTCAAGTTTCAGTACAGTTAGACTGCTTTTCAGACCAGTAAATTATGTTAATCCTTTTTCATTACAAATTAGAGCAAATCTCCTAAAGCAGAGCCCAATGATCAAACTTGATAAGCTCTGGTAGTAGTCACCACATATTTGAACTACCTGCTTGATACCTTGCAGCCTATGGCTAATTACTTCGTGGACTATTGCTAATTATTTACGTATTCAAGTTCCTGAGGTATTCAATAGCAAATGAATACACTTTACCCAAGCACAATGATATCTTTACAAATAACAAAAAAATTACTAAATAAAACAAGTTGTCTTGAGATGCATCAAACAGATACACAAGGCACGTATTAGCCATGTAATTATGCTGCAGGATACCAATAAGCATGTTTAATTAGGTAAGTGGTGAAGGCTCCAAGTCAAAGTATTAATGCTATGTCCTTTCTGCATGCATTAATTCAAAATCTAGGAATGACTACTGCAATTTGTGGTAGTGCAAATTGGTGCAGATCTTTGTCCTCAAGTCTCTCCAAATGATTTCAGTACTCTCTCTCCTTTAACGAACAACATTCCAGCCAACCAATAATGGATGACAATGTTCACAGTGGCATCAGCCGATAACTGGTACATTGGAGCTAAGTTTTACTTTTGCAGTCCAGAACATTCTGGAAGTGAGGCAGAAGAGCACATTACAATTAATGCTGAATATATCCAGAAATGCATGACCCTTCACTGATTTAACATCCAAACTGTAGATTGGGTGGTGGTGACTGTACACAAATCTAGTGGAGTGAAGAGGGTAGAGATTTGGCTCTGTTAGTCTACTGGTACTTTATATCTTTGTCAACTCTCATGCTGAAAGGTTCAAGTCTTTCATTCTCTGGCAATAAACTATTAAGTTTCTCCATTAATGGAATAGTTTGATCTATGCCCATCTGTATGCGCCGGAGTATAGCAGACATCTCATTAACTTTCTGTATTTGCTCAGCATACTTGGCGTATCTCTTCTGTCGCTCTTGCATAACACTGTATAAGGCAACAACGGAGAGATCCATCTATAACAGAACAAAAATACTGTAATTATCAAAGTGGATAACTGTTAGAAACCGCACTTGCAAGGAGAGACGCTGTTTAAAGTTTTGTTGTTAAATAAACAAATTTTACACAAGCTGAGTCAAAAAACGCCAATTTATCACATTACACCTCAGTTTCAGGAATGAAGTCCAAAACATGAAACCACCTACCTAATGTATGGCAACAAAGCTCAGCTTAAGTAAATTTCTCTTTTTTTTGCAAAACTAGCATATAAATTGAAGCAATTGCCAAGGTTATCTGCTTGGAATTTGCAACTTTTATATTCCAGCAAACTGTCTTCAGATTTCCCTTACTCTAACATACACCTGCAATGATCTACTCTGAAAAGAAGTCTATTGGCAGAACAGTCAAATCCATTTCCATTAGCGTGGAATTAACTAACATTAAAAATACTATGTAAATGCAAGCTGCTATTGGTCTACCATTAAAAATGGCTTATTGGTTTGGAAACTAAATTCTCTACAAACAGCCGTTCCCCAGCAAAAGAAAGGTTTACTCATAAGCAATTTGAGCCTGTTTATACATGTTGCATTAGAGGATATCTTAAAAGCATCTAACCTCACAGAGCACAGGTCTCATACCGATTAATCTTTCCCATCATTTTATATTATATATGACATTCTGACATTCTCTTAATAGTAATTTTTAAAAATCTTGTGTAGATCTACATGTCATTGATGCCTCCTATGTAAACACTTCAGTCGGAATCCCAAATTTAAAATGTCAACACTTACCTGTCACACCACTAGGTGGTGCACTAACAGGAATTATAGTGTTAAATGATAACACTGACCTGTAATGAACACTTGTCATACAATTAGTTGGTCCTACATTTCTTTTCCCCATAAATCAACTACAACTTGCATTTATATAGCGCCTTTAATATATATGAAACATCTAAATGCACTTCACAGAACTAAAATCAGATGAAATATTATACAGACAAAAGGAGATGGGCTTGGTCAAGAGGTATGTTTTGGGCCGGGAATTAAAGGAAGAGAATGGAATGTCAGCTTAGGGTCTAGACAGCTGTTGGCACAGTCACCAATAATAGGACAAAGGGATCCACACACAATTTTATGAGCCGAAACCCTGGTTACTGAAATTCTCCATTGTTTACTATACCTGGGACTTGCTATGTTATTCAAGAGATCACCTGTACCATTCTATCCTTAAACCTCACATTGACTGTGCAGCATTTATGTTTAATCAGCAGACTAAAGGCCATCTGGACCTGGAAAACTTGGTAACAAATTACATTAAAATCTAATTTATTCATAAAACTGGAACAGAATAAGGTGTAAATGCAGACATGACTATGGATTTAAAATTAGGTGCCAATACCTGAATTTAATTACTGTATTAAGGACTAAAGGAAACAGAACTTTTTTTTTGCCAAATAATACACTGCTTTAATGCAAACACAATGTACACAGGAGTTAGCTTGAAAGTGTGCCAACATAACTTGATACAATGTCATGTTCCAGTCTCTAAGCCCATTACAGTTTATTTCTAAACTTAGGTTCTTGTTTACATGAACAGCATAAGTCATATAGGAATGTACTGAATGTTCTGGAGAACAGATGCTGACGCAAACAACCTCCATTAACTACTTTCACCCTATTAACTGAAGTGCTTGTTTTCTTATATATGTTATATAAGAGGGAGGCAGATAAATTAATTGTTCCACAGTATTGAAAACAACAATACATCCTGCCTGGACATGGTATGCTGCTAAACAAATGCTCTTGCTTTGTCAAATCTTGTACTCTCAGATTCATAATTGTTTTTGTCTGTGAGCAATGAGAGACTTATGGCATTGCACTGCAACAATGCACTGCTATAATATACAAGTGTATGTTCTGAACTCTCTGCCAGATGGTAGAACTTTATAGCCTTCTGCAATCAATAGTGAGGTTCAACAATTTCAGATCATAACCTCTGCCTCTTTTTTTTTTCCAGACAGTAGCTGTTTGGTGATGATTCTACTATTCATATTTACACCCCTTCCTGACATCTTTTTTTCCTTTCCTTGTTCCATTGTTTCATTTTTCTCCCTGCCATCATCCCCTTTAGCCATTTAATCTCTCCTATCTTCCACCTGATCACAAACTTTCTCTTTTGTTCTTTCTCCTCTCCCCTCTGCACTTGCTTAAAACTTGTCATATCTCTACCTCTTTTCTAGTCCTGACAAAAGTTCATTGACCTGAAATGTTAACAATGTTTCTTTCTCCATAGATACTGTCCAACTTGCTGAGTATTTCCAGCATTTATACCAGATGGAGCTTCAGGTTGAATATCTTAAATGCATTTAAGGGAATGCTAGGTAAGTACATGAGGGAGAAAAGAATTGATGGATGTGCTGATAAAGTGAGATGAATTAAAGTCGAAGGAAGCTCATGTGGAGCATAAACACCAGCACAGGTCTTTTGGGTCAAATGACCTGTTCCTGTGCTGTCCCTCAAAACACCTAATATGCCCAGCCAATTATTTTTCAAAACTGAGAAAAATAAAATCCCAGAGATGCCAATCAGCAAAAATACAATGTGACAAATTTGACTACATGTCAGCAACAGAGAAAATGCAATGCCAGTATGCAGCAATGATCAGTGCAGTACTACTGCTTTACACATTCTATTTGAAGGAATATCCAGCTATTGCTTACTACTGGGAAACTAGGACAAAGGGGCCATACTTACAGAATCATGAAATCAGTTTACGGATACCAGTTGCTGTAGTAACCACATTGTTCAATAGCTTTGCATCAAGTATTGTTGGGGTTTCTAATACTGTTACCAAAGCAATGTGCTTTTTAATCACAAGATCTCTTTTACATGTTTTCAGTCTGAATGTGTGTTATTTCAACACTAAACCAGATAAACGGTTAGCTTGTCACCCACTTAGGGTGTGATGCAATGTTTATGAAACAATTATTTGATTAATGAGTTTCTTTTCCTTCAGTCCTCAGAGGAGTTTTGAAATTATGTACTCAATTTTCCGAACATCGAAACAATTGTCATGTATTTACATGAGATCTACAAGGGATCAGGTATAAACAAGCTAATTTTTGCAAATCATCTGAATGATGACTAGCTTTTTCAACTGTCAAGAATTCAAGTAATGTACTTTGTAGGTAACTATATTACAAGAATTGACTGCCTAGACCTAGTTACTACAGCTATTATTGAAAGTGCCATTTTTGACCTTAATAGCAAAATCATTTCATACTTTTAATTTCCACTGCAGTATCACACAATAATGTTAATGATTCAAGGTGCTCTGACAAATATGTTTACACAAGCTAAGATGATATTTACTAGTAAATAAACATTATTTGGCAGATCACTGACAGTGAGCCTGAAATTGTGCTGTTGGGTCTTCTTAAACCCCTTACACTTGGAAGTGAAGGTGGAGAGGTAAGGAACTTATAACCTTTATTGCAAAAATTGAGACCATCTGTTCAGTTGCCTCTGCTGTATCAATCTTTTCATTTAACCCACTAAGCCAAATTTTCCCCCAAGAATCCCCTACCCTAGCCCTCAATGTGCATCTCCCATCCCCACTCACGCCCCCTTGTCAATGAGACCAACCTCCTAGTCTCAGGACTCTATTCCTACTAACTTGCTGACCACGCAAGTTCGCTTGCTGGCTTCAATGTTGGATGATGCTGTAAATGGTTCATCTCCTTTGCTACCACCCTTTCAAACCTGCCATCATCAAAAAACCCACCCTTGACCGATTTGTTTCTGCAAACTATTTGCCCCATTTCCAACCTCCCATACCTTGCCAAAGTCCTTGAATGTCATGTCACCACCCAGATCCATGTCTAACCCTTTCTTAACTGGTCGCTCAGGATTGGTTGTCTTCATATAGGACCTTAGTAGCTTCTTATTGACAGCTTTTCAGGCATGTTTTCATTTTTGATTCACACATTCGAGACCTCTTCAGTTCTAATTCCTGTTAGCTATTTTGAGCCAACCAACACATGCGATGGCAAAAATTTCAGACTGCAGAAAGCAGGTATTATGCAAAGTTGTGCAGATGCAATATTTTTAATAAAATAATATAGTAAATCTCATCTCTATATTGAGTGTGACTCATTTAGAATCTGGCACTGTAATTACAAAAAATTGAAATTGCCTCCAATTAATAGTGGATAATATAAACTTCAACTTGAGTTCTTTCTCAACAAATTTCTAAATACTGATTGCATGTAATTCTTATCTAATCTGTTGTGATAACAATGAAGTAGAATATGTATGTTAAACAGAATTACAGGAATGTCATCTAATTTAAGGTAACAGATTACATTGTATCTAATGGTTAATGTGGAGCTCCTTAAGAAGGGGCTTGCCCTGTAACACTTAGCACTTCCAGCGTTTCAGGAAGGTAATTAATTCTGACCAATCCTGAACTTAAAAAAGTCAGAAGAGTAGGACTGGAAACAGACTGTGGCAGGTTTATAAATATTTCAAGGATCCAGAAACAGGATTTATTTTCCCTGAATCACACTCCCCAAATTTTTGACACCTTTTCTTGGCATATTTGCACAATTCTTTTACTTGGCCTTTTTGGTGAATATTATTTATTTTATGTTTCAACAAGCATTGGACTCCAACATCTTGTTCAACTCCTTTTTAGCTATCACTAATTGCTCCTCCACATTGCATAAATCATATGTGGTGGAACTCCCAAATTATCCTCTACAGCCTTGAAGCTTGCAACACATTCAATCACCTGAAAATTAGGTTTCAATGCAGTGACAATCTCAGGATCAGTAAATTCCCAAATTTTCAATTTAAGCATAAGGCTTTCTTGAACTTTTCTTAAGTATGCTAAAGTCTGACCTGTTTTCCACCAGCTTGGTAACCTGTGATTTTATGGTTTTGAGTCTAGTCTTTTGTTTGCCACTTATCTTAGAATGTTATAATTTCCTTGCTTAAGAGTTTGGCCATCTTCGCTCAATACAGCAAGTTTCTTCAACTTTTTTTCCTAAAACAAATATCAGAAGAGAAAATACATGGAATGCCAGAAACTAGCATGAAACAGTTAATGTAATGTCCGCTGATGAGCATTCGAAGACGTTGGCCCAACGATGACGCAAAATTGGACCCATAACTTCTTTATGAAACCGCTGATTTGTGGTTGCAGTTCGAAATTCTGCCAGCTAACTTTAAAACAGCAGCAGAAATGTCCGGTGTGGGGAAGTAAACAGCTCGGGCTGACATGGGGCACAGCATTTTTGTGCTGCCGGGGGGCTCCATCAACTCCACAGAGATGCAAGTACAAAAAAGTTTTTGTGAGCAACTTCTAGCAGCTGCTGGAAAGACTACCAGTTAGGCTGCTGTGGATTTGGAAGAACTGGGCGTCACAAATAACTGCTTGCTTCTCTGATTCAGCAATCTCCCTGAACTACCGTCATCTCAGTTAACTGTGAAACTTAGCTGCTCTTCACTTAACCAAACAGAATTGATAAAATGTGTTCGTTTTTCAGGCTCCTAAAACAAATACAAAGGACCCTGATTTGCATATCCAATGCCCTTTTCTGGTGGGCATCATGAACATTTGGTAGCCACTGACTTCCAATTCGGCAGCTGGCACTCGTCCAGGGGAATCGAGCATGGAAAACTGCAACCCAAATATTTTGCCAAAAAAAATCTCAATGGAGGTCAATTTTTCCCCGTGTCTATTAAAAGTCAGGTGGAATAACTGGTTGAAAAAAGTGAACGATAAGTAAACCATTTATTATATAAACTCCCCCCCCCACCACCATCCTCCCAGCCAGCCCTACACTGCCCCCTAATCTGGATTTCAGTCAACTACAAAACTTGGCTGCTTTACTGGTAACTGAAAAATGAACACATTTTATCAATTCTGTTTGGATGAGTGAAGAGCAGATAAGTTTCACAGTTAACTGAGATGATGGTAGTTCAGGGAGATTGCTGAATCAGAGAAGCAAGCAGTTATTTGTTCCGATTCCAAAACCTCCATTATGCTATCATTTCATTATCTGTGAAACTCAGCTCTTCTACCAATCTTCAAACAAAGCTGTTTCTCACAGTTGAGTTTCCCTAAATGACTCCTTGACATGGCGTTCTGCACAGCATTCCAGTAAGCTGCAAGAGCTGAAAAATGGCAACAATGAAATAAAAGCTGAGGTAATGGAGCCATGTGGTCACTGTTACATTGTAAGAAAATGCAGCAATTTGTGCTGAACAAGACCCCACAAGCAGCAATGAGCTAATTTTTGTGGTAGCAGTGGTTGAGGGATAAATGTTGGCCAGGACAGTCAAGAATTCCCCTGTTGTTCTTTGAATGGTGGAAGTGGCTTAACAAGTGGCATCGATCAGCGTTGTGCAAATCTGTGAATCCGAGGACTTAAGCACTTTAAAAAAATATTTTCTTTCCTTTTGACCTAAAGGTGGTGGTTCTCATTGGGTTTATAGCTCTACAGCTACTAACTGTTCTCTAATACTTTTCTAACGAGGTGCTGGCAGCCATCACAGCTGAACCACATGCTGTCCCAGGTTCAGTATGTGACCTCTGCTGAGTTAGCCAACTTCAGCTAGGGTAACAGCACAGTCTGCAAAGACATGGGGGGGTACGGGGGTGGCAGGGGCAGTGAAAGGGCCAGATGTTAGATAAAACTCAAACAACATTCCTACTCATGATAAAGTAATGGGAATGTTGGGCAAAATAACAATTAGACTCAGTTGTTATGCTTCCATAATTGAACAGAATGTCAACACCCTGGATGACAATGGGGAGCTAGATCCTGGTTGATTTTCTCCTTCCCCAACATGGTAGAACTCATCATATGGAATACAGACCCTGTGGTTGAATCTAGGGATTTTCAGATCTGCACGGATCAGTACCGCTCCAGATTTGTTTTATCAAAAAAGATCAAGATATACTTTTTCTTTTGTTTTTACTTCCTAGCTTCCATATCTTTACAGTTCTGGAGATGCAAGTATCTGAAAGACCAAATCCCAGATCTCTACTAACATTGCTCAGTAGTCTGCCTAAGACAAGTGCAAATAAGAGACAGTGGCTTGGCAACCAGATTTTCCCACCCTCCTGATTTTACGTCTGAAACTGACATTCAGGGCCAGATTTTGCAGACCTAATAGAGACAGGATGGCAAAAAAAAACAAGTCGCTGAATGACATGGGCAGAAGTTCTGATTCCACTTTCACCGTTTTTCAGGGCATGGGAAAGGGTGCAGGGCAGGATGCCCGTCCGCCCCTATCAAAAGGCCCAAGGTCAGACCTTTCAGATTTTTACTGGGACAGGCGGGCTTCGAAAGCCCTTCACGATTGCACTGAGTGAGAAGAGGAGGGAACAGCCATGGAGGTAGGACAGAAGGCCACGAAACTTATTGAAAGTTAGAGGATTTTTAGGGGTTTAAGGGTGGCATCGGAGGCGAGTTAACACTGAGGGAGGGCGGGGGCAGTGTGGTAGATGCAGGGGGATGACTCCATAAAAAGGGCCAATTTTTGAGTAGGCATCAATTTTGATGGACCCTCTCCAGGAGGCTCATATCTGCATTTTTTAAGTGCCAGCAACTGAGTGTCAGACCTGTTGCCAGTACTTAAGGAATCTTCAGAACTTGTAAAAAAAAAAATGGCGGGCCTTTCAGTGGAGCCTTCTATCTCGGTTCCCACCTCAGGTTTGTCAACTGAGCTGGCAGACCCACCTCTGTCATAAAATGAGGCCATCTGCCAGGAAAATCCTATTTCTCTGCAGCCAGGTGAAGGAGGCAGGATCGCGCTGGACCCTCCCGATTTCCACCTCCAACATGAAAAGCCAGCCCTCAACGTGAGCAATCACCGGCAAGATTCACAATTCTGCCAATGTGCTCGGCATTAAGTTATACAGAGTGTACTGTGTTATCGGGCTGCCTTACAGAATATCGTTAAATTTAAGTTTAAATGCTGATGTCTATAACACTGTCCTTGTGAGCCAAACATTTTCTAATTATGAGAAATTTAATAGGATAACGTATGGATTTTCCTTTCAGGCAAATATAAACAATACACATTGGGGTCTATTTTTCCCAATTCCGCACCAACAACCTGGCTGAACTTCCAGGATCAAGTTACTTGAATGAGATGGTTTTGACCTTGGTGGAAATCTAGCCTAAGAATGCCTGCTCTCTGTAAGCCCTCTTCCGTGGCAGACACAAGACAGAAACCTAAGAAAAATTATATAGGACATCAATCCCATGGCATTCCCATAAAATTTAAACACTCCAAACTGTTTGGATGCTGCAGGAAATGCGCCTTAAACTCAAAGGGAGCAGAGACTCTACTGCCTAACACCCCAGCTTTAGGTGTTGAAGAAGTAGGCAGAAGAAAAATTGGCTGCACTACGTCAATTGTGGAAGTATAGGCTCGCGGCTCGTTCTTCTGGAACTTTGTTCTTGTAATCAAAAGGGAGAGTTTAAAAAGGGGTCTTTGCTTCCAAAAATTACAACGTGTTAATCTTGTCTTCTTTAAAATAAATGAGCTCATCGTATTGCGCTCCTTTTTATCCCCCACTTACACCATTTATTAATTGCAATGCCTATCAAATATTTATAAGTTATGTAAAACGGAAACAAAATTCAGATTTAGAAACCCTTGGGATATTTTCATTATATAACTTAAATTGGTGAGTCAGTCTAGTGATGCACCACAATTTTAAACATAACATAGGTCATGTGACTGCTAGATAAGACCCATCTGTGCATCTTACCTATGAATTAAGTGTGCACTCATGCGAGTTAACCAGTTCAAAGATCAGTTGATTATCATTGGCAAGTTGCTATTTGAACTGAGAGAGAATAATTATAATGGAAGTTATTTGATTGCTTTACTACTTGGAATTACAAAAAATCTTAGCGTGGCTTAGGGGCTTTTAAGCAATTGTGATCTGTAACTGCTAGGCGTGTGTAGGTATCTCTATGCAATGCGCATACCATCCACATGAAGTACTATAGCAGCTTTCCAAGGCTTCTTCGACAGTGCCTTTCATACCATCGACCTCTACCATCGAGAAGGACAAGGTCAGCACACGCATGAGAACACCACCACCTCCAAGTTCCCGTCCAAGTCACATGTCATCCTGTCTTGGAAATATATTTCCATTCCACACCATCATCAGAGAGTCAAATTCCTGGAATTCCCTATCCAGTAGCACTGTTAGAATACTTTGGCCACACGGACTGCAACTGATTCAAGAAGGCAGCTCACTACCACCTCTCAGAGCAACTAAGGTTGGGCAATACTGGCCTTGCTAGCAATGCCTTCCCAATAATTATTTTTTTAAATGCCATGTGAGATCAATTAACTCAGAAATACTGCCCTGTATGGAGAACAGTTAACATGTTTTTTCATTCCTTCATGGCATGTGAACTTCCAGCATTTGTTGCCAATCCCCGTTTACCCCGTAGAAGGTGGTGGTGAGCTGCTTTCTTGAACGCAGCTGGCTATCCACAGTGCTGTTAGGGAGTTCCAGGATTTTGACCCAGTGACAGTGAAGGAACAGCAACATAGTTCCAAGTCAGGATGGTGTATGTCTTAGATGAGGAACTTGCAGGTGGTGAAGTTTCCATACATTCGCTGCCCTTGTCCTTCTAGTTGGTATAGATCACAGGTTTGGAAGGCGCTGTCGAAGGAGGCTTGGTAAGTTGCTGCAGCGGATCTTGTAGACGGTACACACTGCTGCCACTGTGTATCGGTGGTGGTGGGAGTGAATGTTTAAGGTGGTGGATGGGTTGCCAATCAAGCGGGCAGCTTTGTCCTGGATAGTGTTGAGCCTCTTGAATGTGTTGCAGCTACACTTATCCAGGCAAGTGGAGAGTATTCCATTACACTCCTGACATGTGCCTTGTAGATGGTGGACAGGCTTTAGGGAGTTGGGAGGTGAGTTACTTGTTGCAGAATTTTCAACCTCTGACCTGCTCTTGTAACCATAGTATTTATATGGCTGGTCCAGTTCAATTTCTGCTTAATGGTAACCTTCAGGATGTTGATGGTGGCTAGTAGAAAAGAAAACGAATCCTTTTTAGGACCATTTGAAAAACTGCTGAGTGTCATATTTTCTTGAAAATAATTTTATAATATATTTTCCTAATTCAGCCCTTCTGTTGAAAGGTTTGGTTACTGGAGTGACAAAGTGATTGAAATAAGGAAATAAGATAAATGTTGTATAATAATGAGAACTGGTTAAAAGTCATAGAGGCACAGATGTTGTTTCTTTAATGGTAAGAGAAACAGATGTACATCAAAGGCAAAATAGTCTTTGGTCCAATAACTGTGTATAATGGGAGGTACAGGGTTGTGCCTAGAAGGCTAGGGAATAGTTGAAGAGAGAAATATAAAAACATAAGAAACAGGAGCAGGAGTAGGCCATTCGGCCCCTCAAGCCTGCTCCGCCATTCAATAAGATCATGGCTCCTCTTTTGTGCCAGCTCCTCATAGCCCTCAACTTCCCGATATTTCAAAAATCTATCTACCTTCTCTTTAAATACTTTCAGTGATCTAGCCTCCCCAACTCTCTGGGGTAGAGAATTCCAGACATTCACTACCTTATGAGAGAAGAAATTCCTTCGCATCTCAGTTTTAAATGAGTGTCCCCTTATTCTGTAATTATATCCCCTAGTTTGAGATTCCCCACTAGTGAAAACATCTTCTCAACATCTACCCTGTTAAGCCCCCTCAGAATCTTGTACATTTCAATAAGATCACCTCTCATTCTTCTAAACTCTAATGAATAAAGGCCTAACCTATTTAGCAATTCTTGATAAGTCAACTCCTTCATCCCAGGAATCAGCCTAGTGATTTTGAACAGCCTCCAATGCCAGTACATTCTTTCTTAAATACTGGGACCAAAACTGTACACAGTACTCCAGGTGCGGCCTCACCAACACCTTGTACAGTTGTAACAATACTTCCCTATTTTTAAACTCCAACCTCCTAGCAATATAAGTCAAAATTCCATTTGCTTTCTTAATTACTTGCTGCACCTGCATGTTAACTTTGTGTTTCATGCACAAGAACATCCAAATCCCCCTCTGCTGAACTTTTTTAGAGTCTCTCTCCATTTAAATAATAGTCTGCCTTTTGATCCTTCCTACCAAATGGCATGACTCACACTTTCCTACATTAAACTCCATCTACCAAGTTTTTGCCCACTCACTCAGCCTATCTATATCCTCCTGCAGGTTCCTTATGTCCTCAGCACAACATGCCCTCCCACCTATTTTTGTATCGTCAGCAAATTTGGATACATTACACTCTGCCCCCTCCTCCGAGCCATTAATATAGATAGTAAATAATTGAGGCCCTAGGACTTGTGGCACTCCACTAGTTATGTCTTTCCAACCTGAAAAAGACCTATTAATCCTGACTCTCTGTCTTGTGTGTGTTAACCAATCCTCAATCCATGCTAATGCATTATCCTCAATACATTAGCTCCTTTCTTGTGCAATAACCTTTTATGTGGCACCTTATCGAATGCCTTCTGGAAATCCAAATACACTACATCTACCAGTTCCCCTTTATCAACTCTGCTGTTATATCCTCAAAGAACTCTAGCAAATTTGTAAAATATGATTTCCCTTTTATAAAACCATGTTGACTCTGTTTGATTGCATTAAGTTTTTCTAAATGTCCTGCTATTTCTTCCTTAATAATAGACTCTAGCATTTTCCCAATGACAGATGCAGGCTGACAGGCCTATAGTTTCCTGCTTTTTGTCTCCCTCCCTTCTTGAACAGGGGCGTCACATTAGCGGTTTTCCAATCCGCTAGGACCCTCTCAGAATCTAGCAAGTTCTGGAATATTTTGACCAAAGCCCCCACTATCTCTGCAGCCACTTCCTTTAAATCCCTTGGATGCAGGCCATCAGGCCCTGGCGACTTGTCTGCCTTTAGTCCCATTAGTTTGTCAAATATTTTGTCCCTCATGATAGAAACTGTTACAAGATCTTTCCTCCCATTGGCTCCTTGCTTATCTGATATCTTTGGGATGTTTATAGTGTCCTCCACCCACTGATGCAAAATATTGGTTTAAATTATCTGCTATTTCTCTCTTCCCTGTTATCAATTCTCCAGTCTCATCCTCCATGGGTCCCACGTTCACTTTAGCCACTCTTTCTTTTTATATACCCATAGAAGCTCTTGCTGTTTGTGTTTATATTTCTTGCCAATTTACTTTCATAATCATTTTTTTCCCTCTTTATAAGTTTTTTAGTCATCTGCTGCTGGTTCCTAAAAAATTCCTAATGCTAAGGTAATGTTGGATTCATTCATAAAGGGTGATCTTACCCCTCTAACTCATGTGGTTTGTTATTTTGGTTTTTTTAAAAAAAGCATTTGGTTAATTCAAAATGGTACACTGGGCAAGATTCAAAAGTCTAAAAGAGAAAACAGCCCAATTGAGTTTTCACTTTGGTTTTCCTCTAGTGGCCATTATCAAATTGGCAATAATAATGCAGTGGAATTAAAAATCACCTAAGGCACAATAATTACAGCATACAAATTGCAACTGAAATCCTAAAATAAATTCTGACACTGGGATGGACAGACACTTGCAATCCACAAGGAGCAAACAACAATGGACGGATCTAAGATTTGGGACAAGGGTTTCAATCTGAGAGTATGTTTTTATGATAAATCTATTCAGCTTCCATGGAGCTGATATAGATCAAAATTTTAATTCTTAAAACCAAGCAAATTATTTGGAACAAAGACACTTGTGCCTCAGACTTCATTATGAAGTGACAGCAGAATGAAACTGTGCAGCCAGCTCAAAACGTGACTTTAGGCAGCGTTGTACCAGAAGGCATTATGGGATTAATGTGGAGCAATAGTTCGGAGTCCCAACAAAATTTGAATATAGACCACTAGGGCCTCATGCCAATATAATACAGAATAGTTAATGAGATTTAGCTATTTATAAATAAGTCCCAACGTTCCTCATGATTGAGCTATCTACAAATTGAACGCAAATGTATTTTTATTTTCCATAGTTAACATTGGCTTTCCCTCTCCTCTTCTCCCCATAGGCATGGCAGAGATTAGAAGAAGCCTGAGGACTTTTTCTCCTTAATCTGGGTGTCCTATGTTGGATACATCAAAAATTGATATATTCAATATATTTAGTACCTTAATGTTACATTCAAATGTTACAATGCCTAACATCAGCCCACAACTTGCAAGAAGTCCCAACATTCCTCATGATTGAGCAAAGGTCAACCCAGAATACACAATACAGCAGGAAACATGGGAAGAGTCTAGGTCTGTTCAATTGTAACCTGGAAGTTAACATGACCCAATACAGACCGTAGTAAGTCTGTCACAGCCTGTTTTTTTGAACCACACTTTGCAACACATCCAAAAATAATAAACATTTTCTCTACAGGAGCCAGTTCAACGTAACCATGTTTGTTCTTCCCTTGCTCTGTAACATTTAAGTTCACATTCCATTTTGAAGATAATGTAGCTTTCCAATGTTCAGTAGATAAATAGTCTGCAAGATGTGCTGACGAAGCAAGCAGTCCAAGGAGGTCCCAGGGTCAATTCCTGGTTTCTACTGAGTTAACTCAACTGGCCCAGGACAGGAGAAATACAGAGTGAAAATAATCCTGCAATTCCACTCAGTCACTATCCTGGGACCCCTGCTACAAATTCTTGAGCACAGTTAAGACAAGGACAGGATTGGCAGTGGCTTCCCATACAACACATAACCTCCCATAACTCAGCAAACAATGCTTGGCCTTATGGAAAAGGGCCAAGTGAATTAATGTATGGTACCAGCAGGGCTGCTGGCTCACATGGAACCACACCTCCATATGTTACTGCCTTCAGAAAAAAGGGGGGGGAAAAGGAAAAATAAACCACGGGTGATAAAATAACTTTTGTTTCCTATAAAAAATAGTTCTTCAGTACTTAGTAACAGATTTCACCGATAAAATAACATTTACAGCATTTAAACCAGTATGTATCTCCATAACACAAAATAAACCCGAACATATATTCTGGAACTTGCAAAAGAGGTTGGGTGCGGGAGTGGGAGGTAGGAACCCAGCACTTGGGAAACTGAACATAGCCAAATTTCTTAACTCATTCTGCTGCTTGGAATGCACGTTTAAATGCAGATTTGAATTCCTATACACATCCCTTCTGAGTTGCAGCTGGTTGGATTCTGGCTAATTATTATTCCAACTGATGAATGAATAACCTTTGAAAATTCAATTGGCACCATCAAGAACACTCCTATTTGTATCTTTCAAAATGCATGGCTCTTTTATCTCTAGTTGCCCAGAAACATCACACAAATGTGAAAATAAAGCTCAATACTTTTTGGTCCAATAAACCACAAACATTTATTAAATATGTTCCATTTTTAAAAGTTTTAAAATCTCTGACATGTCAGAAATGGCATTTATTTCTTCTCATTACAATCCCTCAGCAATGTAGACATGCTTAAATTGAAGCTGAGATTTAATCAAATTGATAGAACGCTGTGGCTTTCATCTGTGTTACTGTCAAAATATCTACATAGATTCATTTTTCTGTCACTCACGCAGGTTTGCAATATGCTTATAACTTCAGCAAACCTCACAAAATTACCTTTTAATTTATTCTGATTGCCAGGCACTTCATTTAATATTGAAAAACAACAAAATGGTTTTACGGTTTACATCTTCAGTTTTCTTCTGAAGGTTAAGAAACCAAGGACTATAAATGCAATTCAAATCAGTCAAAAATCAGTCAATAATCACCTCTGGAAAGAACTAAGTAGTTTTTGGGGGAAAGGATGCGAGAGTGAATTTTGTTGGTAGCCAAGAAAATATTGTTAGTAGAAATGCACTCATCAAGCACTACTGGGTCCTGACATACAAGTTCAGGCTCCTTCATTTTCCTCAATTCATTCATAATAAAATGGTAACATCAGAAAAGCATCTTTTGGACTAGTGAGACACTTATTTTTCGTGTACCAACCGCCAAAATCACTGGGTCGAAACCCTGGAACTCCCTCCCTAACAGCACTGTGGATGTACCTACACCACATGGACTGCAGTGGCTCAAGAAGGTAGCTCACCATCACCTTCTCAAGGGCAATTAGGGGTGGGCAATAAATACTGGCCTAGCCAGCGATGTCCACATCCCACGAATGAATATAAAAACACCAACTCTCCAATGAAGACTGCCAATTTAAAACCAAATTTTGGGCAGTTTTGTATTGAAGGATAATGTTCAACGCAAACTGTACTGAGAAGGACTAATTAAGCAACACTAACCATCACATCATGCTGCCCGTTATTAATTAGAATTCTTAGTCTAAGTTACCCTGAGTACCTTGCGAGTGGGAAACTCAAGCGTTGCACTACCATTGGCCCTCATTATTACAAATTTAAATCAGAATGAATATCCAGGGCTTGATGGGGAATTCACGAGATGGGCAAATAAGCCCAGGAAGTTTAGAGGTGGTGGGGTGGGGGGGGGGGGAAATCAATTCTGGAGAAGAAAATCAATGTAAATAGCATCCAATGCATTTTCCAGCCCCCCAAAAATACATGCCCTGATTATGCACTGAAATGATGCCAAAACGGGATGGAAATTCTCCCCCTTTCAAATTCATAAACTACAAAATTAAATTTTATATAAAATACAAATTACTATATTAAAAATCATCTGAAAATTTCCAAAGCTCATAGGTTTGATTAGAATGTGTGAAATTACTTTAATAAAAAATTCTGTAGGATGTAATTTTCAAAACAAAAGAAAAAATTTACCTAATAAATAATTAAAAGGACAAAAGAAAATGTAGTATTCAGCAATAATCAACAGAAAGTCAAATAAACCAAAAAATGCACTACAAAACAGACTGATTAATAAAGATTCAAAATTGAAATGTAAAGGGGGAGAAAGATATTAAAAAGGAAAATATAGAGTGAAATGAAGCATGATTTAAATCTCCCATTTGTCGACGAACATACTTTCCAGAATGAGTAATGCTGTCAAGATGGGGATAGGGAAGCCAGATAATAAACTAACATTAAAAATCACAGACCTCTACCTACATAGCAATCATTGCAATAATTCACTGAAAGGAAAAAATACCATTATTAAATTAATCTCTTTCTGTAAATTATGCAACATAGCATCATTTTAGCCAAAAAAAACCTTTCTTGAATTCCTGCTGGCGGGACTTATGGTTTCCAATCTAAACATAAAATGTTACCTATTTTGTAAGTGATCAACTTTGCAAGCAGAAGTTAGTTGAGATTGGCAGATACATCAAACTGACAAACAACAGAACAGAAAAAGAAAGAAAAATTCCATGATATGGAATCGGAGGGAAAAAAAGAGAAATCCCCAAACAACAGGGGATAAGATGGGGAGCGAGGGGGCAGAAGAACACGCCAGAAACAGCAAAACTTGTAAACTTTTCAACTCTCAAGCATACATGAATTTTTGTCACAGTGGTCCCATTATCCTCTATGGAGAGGTTTCCCAAGAACCACTGTCAAACAAAAATGTTCCCACACATTGAAAGTTCTGGCAACAGGACAGTTGGAAGGGCAAAAAGATAATTTTAGACAGAGTGGAGGACAAACAGATAGCGATTATGCTATCGCCTTTTTTATACTTCTCAGGGTTGCATGTCCACTATTCTGCAGTCAACTACAGGCTTTGAGAGAAAAAAACCCACCAAACTCAAAACTGAAAATCCCAGTAGCTAGATCAGATAATTGGTCTTGTTCAGGCCAAGTGTTCCCTTGAATTTAATCAAATATACGACAAGACCTTGAAGGACCGTAAATTAGTTGCACAATGATACAAGACAGGGGAAAACTCGAACGGTACAGAATGGTGAGTCCTTGAGTTGGATTCAATATCACTGCTGGCCTAGCCAGCGACACCCTCATCCTGTGAATGAATAAAAAATGCTCAAAAAAAAAGCTCAAACTCACATCTATTGAATCTGTAGGACTACAAAATGTAAGATTCCTTCCCTTCCACAAATAATATATGTACAGTAAAACTCCACCACCCCCACCCCACACACACATACATTGGTTTCAGAACTTATCATTAGTATAAAGTTGGCACTGGAATATTTTACTACATTATACAGAGCCACATACTTATTTTCTTGTACACTAAATTCTGAGCTATCCAAACACACAAGAAGTGCACACAGACTGTACAGAGTGCAGAGCTGTAATTCTTTCTCTTAATTCTTGACCAAGTGTGGCATCAAGGAACCCTGGGAAAACTGGAGTTAATGGGAATCAGGGGGAAAATTCTTCACTGGTTGGAGTCATACCTAGCACAAAGGAAGATTATTGTGGTTGTTGGAGGTCAGTCATCTCAGCTCCAGGACATCACTGCAGGAGTTCCTCAGGGTAGTGTCCTAGGCCTAACCATCTTCAGCTGCTTCATCAGTGACCTTCCTTCCATCATAAGGTCAAATGGGGATATTCACTGATGATTGCACAATGTTCAGCAGCATTCACGACTCCTCAGATACTGAAACAGTCCACGTCCAAATGCAACAAGACCTGGACAATATCCAGGTGGCAAGTAACATTCGCACCACACAAGTGCCAGGCAATGACCATCTCCAACAAGTGAGAATCTAACCATTGCCCCTTGGCGTTCAATGACACTACCATCACTGAATCCCCAGCTATCAACATCCTGGAAGTTACCATTGCCCAGAAACTGAACCAGCCATATAAATACTGTGGTTCAAGAGCAGATGAGAGGCTAGGAATCCTGTGACAAGTAACTCACCTCCTGACTCTCTAAGCCTGTCCACCATCTACAAGGCACAAGCCAGAATGATGGAATACTCCCTGCTTCCCTGAATGAGTGCACCTCCCACAACACTCAAGAAGCTTGACACCATCCAGGACAAAACTGCCTGCTTGATTGGCACCACATCCACAAACATTAACTCCCTTCGCAATCTATGCACAGTAGAAGCAGTGTGTATCACCTACAAGATGCACTGCAGGAATTCACCAAGGCTCCTTAGACAGCACCTTTCAAACCCACAACCGCTACTATCGAGAAGGACAAGAGTAGCAGACACATGGGAACACCACCACCTGGAAGTTCCCTTCCAAGTCACTCACCATCCTGACTTGGAAATATATCACCGTTCTTTCACTGTCACTGGATCCAAATCCTGGAACTCCCTTCCTAACAGTACTGTGGGTATATCTAAACCACATGGGCTGCAGAGGCTCAAAAAGGCAGCTCACCACCATCTTCTCAAGGGCAACTAGGGATGGGCAATAAATGCTGGCCCAGCCAGCAAAGCCCACATCCCATGAATGAATAAAAAAGAAAGAAATATTTATTCCACTATAATTACATTCCTAAGCAACAATTGGTTTAAGTCAGGGTCAAGTAATTGGATTCAAAGTTCTGCATGGGATACAAATATTTTGGAACAATATTAGAACATAGGAAACACAGAACATGAGGCATGTGAATTCAGTAGTAGTTAAGATAAACTTAATTTATGGTTAAAATTCCTATCTGACAAATTGGGAAGAAATCTTTACTGATAGAAAAATAGCGAAAACAACAAGAAGGTTACATTGAAACCCCAAGCTTCAAAGCACAATTAGGCCTTAAATTTCGTCCATGTTGTTTACATGCAAATGATAACATTCCAGTCTATTAGAATTGTTCAAATATTTTTAACCAACAACACTTCATTGACTAGGACAGCAATGTTATTTAGTCACAAGAAACAGACAGTGGTCTCATTATTTTCTAACAGGACAACTTTACTAACTAACATGGGGAAGACATCCACAATTCTCAATAGGGCTAGATATGTAACATTTTGAAGATGTTATTTTCACAAATTTCATTTACTTTGCATATCTTAATTTTATGCAGTTTCAAGTGTGAGGAAACACCACGAAAAACTTCTTGTCCCAAAATTGTTAACTATGAATTTCCAATAGATTACAATACAATAAGAGGTGTTGCCTCAAGACTGTAAGTAGATGTGCTGTGAAACTTAGAAACACTCAGGAGCCCTGTTAGGTTTATTATCTCAAATTTTACTGCATACCCTAACCCAGGAAATCCTACTTTAAATTGTTTTGTGACTATGGAAGCCTATTTTAATCTGTGACACTTCAGTGCCCAGAAGCACTGTATGATTCAGTTAAATTAGCAAAATGAACATGATTTAAAAGATAAAAACAAAAAGCTAAAAGCTACTGCGGATGCTGGAAATCCAAAACAAAAACAGAATTACCTGGAAAAACTCAGCAAGTCTGGCAGCATCGGCGGAGAAGAAATCAGTTAACGTTTCGAGCCTTCATGGCCCTTCGGCAGAACTGGAGCATAGTTAGAAGGGAGAAATATAAATTGGTTTAAGGTGGGTGTGGGGGGGGGGGTGGGGGGGAGAGACACATTGAGGGTGTGGTGTGGTGATTGTGGAGATTAGCAGATAATCAAAAGATGTCACAGACAAAAGGGTCAAAGATTTAAAAGTACTGAACTCACATCTTTCTCCAGTTTCTTTCATATCTCCCCTCATGCCCTCTCTGAGCTCATCTTGTCCATAAGACTCGACTCCTGTAGCCTCGATCCTATTCCCACTAAACTGATCACCCAACTTCTGGCCCCTAGGTTAGCCAATACTGGAAACAGTTCTCCCTCTTCAGGTGTTGTCCCTCTCTCCTTTAAAACGGTCGTCATCACCCACTCCTCAAAAAACCAATCCTTGACCCCTCTCTGTCCTTGCAAACTACTGCTCCATCTCTCAGAATCATTACGGAACAGGAGGTTGTTATTTGGCCCATCCTGTCTGCACCAGCTCTCTATAGAAGCAATTTACCTAGTGCTATTTCCCCCACTTTCACCCCATAGCCCTGCACATTCTTTCTTTTCAGATAATAATCAAATCTCCTCTTGAATGTCTTGAATGATCCTGCTCCACTCCACTCAGTGTATTCCAGATCCTAACCATTCACTTTTGTGAAAAAGTTTTTCCTCATGTTACCATTGTTTCCTTTGCCAATGACCTTAAATCTGTGTCCTCTTGGTCTCAATCTTTCCACCAAGAGGAACAGTTTATCCATATCTGCTCTGTCTAGACTCCGCATGATTTCATACACCTCCATGAAATCTCCTCTCAAATCTTCTCTTCTCCAAGGAAAACAATCCCAACTTCTCCAATCTATGTAACTGAAGTTCCTCATCGCTGGGACCATTCTCATGAATCTTTTCTGCACTCTCTCGAATGCCTTCATATCCTTTCTCAAGTGTAGCAACTGGAACTGGACTCATCCTCCCTTTCCTCTCCAAAGCTCTTGAATGTGTTGTTGCCTCCTAAATCTGTTCCCACCTTTCCCAGAACTCCATGTTTGAATCCCTCCAATCAGGTTTCCCTTGCCACAGTAACAAGACAGCTCTTATTAAAGTCACAAACTATATCTTATGTGACTATGAAAAAGGTAAACTTTCCTTCCTCATCCTTCTCGAGCTGTCTGCAGCCTTTGACATGGTTGACCACACCATCCTCCTCCAATGCCTTTCCACTGTCATCCAGCTGGGTGGGACTGCTCTTGCCTGGTTCCATTCTTAACTATCTGATCATAACAAGAGAATCACTTGCAATGGCTTCTCTTGCTCCTGCTATATAAATGTAAGTTGTACTGCGTAAAGATAATCAGGGCATTGAGGGGTAGCATTTTACAGCTAATTCAATTCTCTGTTGTGCGAGGGTTACTTACTGATTAGAAATCAATAGGGCAGATACTGTTCATCCCTTTGTGAGAAGGTGTTTACTAATTAAGACTCATCAATATCATGTACTGTATTATTTTGTATTATAACAGAATTACTTTTTAAATCTCTAAAGTGAAGGGAGATGAGGGAAAACAAGGCAAGAGGTGAGGAGATGGGAGAGGGATGGCATGTGAGAGAGGAGCAAAGCAAGGTGACAGAGAAGTGCGGAAACAAGTAATATGAAAAATACCATCCAATCACTTGTGGCACACATTGCAATCATATCTTACTACAGATTAGAAGGTTTACATCAGCAGTTTATTGACGCCACCCAACATGCATTATGCTAGATAGTCCATGTCAAATTTGTTGTCAAAAAAGTTGAAGTAGTTCCATGTCAATTTTCAAAATTCCTAGGAATACTTATAAGATTTTTTTTTTTTTACTTAAAGTTCAGTAGTATAATTAGGACTTTGATAATATGGCTATGCAAAAAATATGGTAAATATTAGTGCAAGACATTTAGATTTGGGAAAATCCATCAGTTGATACATCCTTGACTTGTATAACTCAAAGGAGAATAATGTATTGGAAACAGCTTGAGTTTGAAACATCTGCAAATATCTTTCGATATTGTGTAATGCTTGGCATGCAGCTTAGAACCACAACACAAACACAAACACGTTTTATCGTTTCTTGGGTCATCATAGTTCTATCACTCAAATTGAAACTCAATTTCCCAACTGGCAAAAACAAGCCGAATCAACTTTTGAGTTTACTTACATTTGTGGACACAATTTTTCCCTTAGTTCATTGTTTAACTGCTCATTCACATTTCATATATAAAATAAAAAAGGGAAAATAAATATAACTAATCTCAGCCCAAAGAAACTTAATCAATTAAATGGCTGATTACTCATCTAAAAAACACAGCCCCTTAGCAAATCTGCGAGGTCTCTCGCTTTCATTGTTTTGTTCTAATTTCCATTGTTCTGCCTTTTTTTTCCATTGGTATCTCAGTCTCCCTCTTTATATTTTCTCACATGCTGTTCTTAACTTGATTTTCACTCTATATCACTTCAACTTCTCTCTTGCTATTTCCTCTTCCACCACTGTCTCACTTTCAAAGAATCATATAGCATGAAAGGAGTGAATTTGGTTCCTTATGCCTGTGCCAGCACTTTGAAAGAGCTGGTCGATTAGTTCCACTCCCCTGCTCATTCCCTTGAGCCCTGCAATTTCTTGAAAGATGTTATTGAATCTGCTTCTACCACTCTTTTAGGCACTGCATTCCAGATCATAATTCATTTTATAAACATTATTTCCCTGATGTTGCCTCTGGTTCTCTTTTTCAATTACCCTTAAATCTGTGCCCTCTGCTTCTGCCACTGGAAACAGATTCTCCTTATTTACTCTAGCAAAACCCTTTATGGTTTTGAACACATCTATCAAATCTCCCCTTAAGCATCTCTGATCTAAGGAGAACATCAGTTTCTCTGATCTGTCCAAGCAACTGAAGTCTTTCCCCTCTGCACCTTCTCTTAGGTTTTACCATCCTTCACAAGTCCAGAATTGGACACAATATGCTAGCTGGGGCCTAACCAGTGTTCTCTAAGGTTTAACATAATTTCCTTGCTCTTGCACTCTATGCCTCTATTCAAAAGTCAAGGAATCTATATGCCTTTTACACAGCCTTCTCAACTTGTCCTTGTTATGATCCCAAGATGAGATTACTCCTGGACAAGCCTGATCCCAAATGGAACCAGCTTGATAAATCCTAACTTTTATTTGTTTGTTTAAATACGTGGAGAGTGGCTACTGAACAGAGGCACAGGGGTCAGCTGACGAACTTTTAACATTTATTCTACAAGAAAATATGAACTATAGTGCAATACTCCTTCATCCGCAACTAAATCTTTACAGATATATGCAGATTTTTAAGGATAACACAAGTCACAAAAGCTATCTTATACATTAATGTACACAGTAAATGCCCAGTCCATGTAAACCTATGGCACCCTGTGGTCAGACACACCACACTCTGAAACCAAGTGACATATGCCACATCAAACGGATGCTATGGATCTCTCCTCAACTTCCCTCAGTTGCTTGTCACACCATGAGCCAACCAGTCTCACTGAACTCCATCCTTCACACAAGGGTTTCTAATCTCCACTCCCCAAGACCTCACCTTGGAATCTTCTCCCAAACTGATGTTTTTTCTCAGATCCCTTCCACAAGGGTTCACCTCCAGAGTTTTGAACTCTCCTTCTGATGTTCCTCTTCCCTTGGTCACCACATGCATTCAAGCCCATAGCAAAGAGTTACAGGCCTTCAGTTGTCTCTTTGGACCTTCTTGCAAGCTGTTCCCACTTTAAATCTGAAGCTTGGACCATTTCTCTCCGCCCCTCACTCTTAACCTCACTTAACAGGACCTTTTCCCAGGTTCCTGTCCTTCCTTTGACTACAAGGTCTCCTTTGGACTTTTCCCTCTTCCACTCTCCTGGATTTTTGGGGTTTTTTTCCCACTCGGGACCTTTTTGTTCTTTTGGGAAATCTGCAGTTCCCTCTCCCAGTGTCTAGCCTCTCTGGGTCCTGGCTTCAACTGAACTTAAAACTGCTGTTTCTTTAGTTGTGTGTGTATGTCTGTGGGAGGAACCTGCCTATGTGGCCCTCTGTTGCTAGGCAACAGCACTATTTTTCTACTCGTGTTTACCGTTACCTTATAGCAGTCATAAACTCCTCGCTAGAAATGCAAGCAGCCTTTTAAAGTGAAACTAAAACTCCATTTGGCCTTTCTTAGCACAAAGATACAGAAATACAAATCAAACTTAAACTTCAAAGCTAAAACTCATTCCTAACACCCACAAATACAAATATAACATACTTAAAAAATCCCTATTTCCTAACAGTCCTGGTATCTTCAAAGACTTATGTATGCACATCCCCAGCTCTCTCAGTTCCTGCGCCCACTTTAAAAATGTACCATCTATGCCTACTCAATTTTCCTACCAAAATCACTTAACACTTCTCTGCATTAAATTTCATCTAAAAACCCAAGAACGAAAATAAAAAATGAAGGAGTAGGCCTTCCAGCCCGCCTCACCATGGTTGACCTTCCAGCTTTCCACACTATCCCTATATCCTTGATTCCCTTAGTAATCAAAAATTTATCAATCTTCATCTTGAACATATTCAATAAATGAACATCCACAGCTCTTTGGGATGGAGAATTCCAAAGGTTCAGTCTTTCGAGTGAAAAAACTTTTCCCCATTTTGGTCCTAAATGGCTGACCCCTTATTCTGAGACTGTGAGCCCCTAGTTCTAGACTTTGCAGCCAGGGGAAACAGCCACCCGGCATCTACCCTGTTAAGGCCCTTAAGAATTTTATATGTCTCAAAGAGGTCACCTCTCATTCTGCTCAATTCCAGGAAACATAAACATAGTCTACTCGACCTTTCCTCATAGGACAATCCCCCCATCCCAGGAGTCAGTCTATGAACCTTTTGTTGCTAATTACAGATGTTCATTTGTAGTTCCCATTTTGTCCGATTCTCATTTCTCTCTCCTACCTCTTTGATTCGCTTAACAAGAGCATTTTGATCAAAAGCCACTGCCTCTGCGCACTGGTGCAGATGATCCTGGTAGCGTAAACAGAGTTTTAGAACTTGCTGCGAGTCAAGCTTCTCCAATTTGTTGCTGCTGGTTGTAGTTTGACCACTTAACAATCCTGTGAAACACAAGAATAAAATTAGTTTATATACATAATTTAAAAGCACATCAGCTGATTGTCCTAGTCGGGCATGGATTTTAGTTTAGTTATTTTACAGTTCATTGAAGGCACGTTCATAAGGTAAATCATTCAAATATATAATTATGTAGAAAAAGGAAAAGCACAACATAAATTCAACTACAAAACATACAAAATGCTTAAGGCACTGATTGGCACAACACACGGCAAACAGAATAAAGGATCCTAGGTTCCATTCCTGTTCTATATCATAGTTGACCTCAGTCCAGCCAACAGTTGCCAGCAATGGCAATGCTTCTAAGTTTGGGAGGTGTAAAGGGCAGCTGCAATAAAATGGGTTACAGGAAAAGGAAGTTTATCCTACTCAATAGTGTAGGATAACCATATATCCGTGTTTTCCAGGGATAGTCCCTGATTGACATACTTTGTCCCCAAGCAAACAGGGTCCCTGGAAGAATCCCCAGTTCACAAAACACATTCCTGAATACCTGGATTTTTAATTTCTTGTGTTGGGATACATATAAATGGGGTGCAGAATAAAGGTGTCTTCTAAATATATAAGAAATAAGTGTGTTAGGGAGAAATAGCTAGAGTGTTTTTACAGTATTGTTATTACTATTAGCTAACTAGAGCATAGACGGTACGACACTCTTGCTGTTGCCATAGTTACAAGGCTGACTG
Source organism: Cetorhinus maximus (assembly GCF_964194155.1). Lineage (NCBI taxonomy): Eukaryota > Metazoa > Chordata > Chondrichthyes > Lamniformes > Cetorhinidae > Cetorhinus > Cetorhinus maximus. Next base: position 40,133,696 of record NC_135900.1, read on the forward strand.
AATGACGTATGACATAGAACATATGCAAAATTCAAGGTTCAGTGTGAAGTGAAAATGGTGTTGACAAAAATGCACAATTGCTCTTCAACAGTTTCAAAACGATTTTCCATGTTTACAACCAAGTTCAAAAGAAACTTCTGTATTATGTTCAACCAGCAGAGACCTGCAAAACATTTGCAGTGAAATCAGCATCTTTATTGCAACAGTACTTCTTCAAATCCTGACCCGAGCCATTTCGCCTTTCCCATGCTATCCATCTCGTGCTTTACTCATCCTATTCCTTTCATGAGTCAGATATCATCCATAATCGCACCCCTCTTTCCTGTATCACCCCAACACATCCCCCATTCCACACCTCCTTTGCTGTCCTATCCAGCCTAACCCAATGCTGTTTCCCCACACCCCCCCTCCCCCCTCCCCTTTACATTTCAAGCGGAGATAGGATATCTATAAAAGGACACAACAGTACCACTGTTACAGCATGTTCTTACAACATGTGCTGGTTCAAGTATTGTTACAAAGTTGAACAAACACAGACTAGACCATATCGACAGTAGGTACAAAAAAAATCGATGTTCCGGTACAGTGTAGTTAGAAGATGTGTCTGAATGCACTTCATTAGTGTGTCATCACAATTATGGTAATTAAACGCTCATTTATTTTGCATTTGTACCTTATATGTGCAACTGTTAAAATATAGGCTGCTAAAAGCTTTTTGCTCCGTATCGCTGAGCAACCTACATTTTTCATTTTGGTTATTTTTCTGTGCTGCCACCCTGTATATCCCCAGATTTGGTTCAGGAAATAAGGTCAATATTATAGTTTAAGTTCAAAATCATGGAGCTTTTATTATGGACTATGTTTCTCCTAAGCAAATTTGAAGGATGCGAGAATATTCTTCAGCTTTGTGGTGGAACGTTTTTATTAAGGATTAGTTTTAAAGAGGAGCTTGTTTTTTTGATGCAAATGTAGTATTGTAATCATTGAAAAAAATCAAAGCCTTATTAAAATCAGCAGTTAATCTTTTGAGGGCTCAGCCATATCCACTGCAAAATCACAGTGCAACTAACTCTCCACTTGGATTCTTTATTTTAAATATTGGAATTAACTTATTTGCACTACAAACTATCACAGTACTGTACACAGGTGCTATAGTATATGCCTCACTGGAAACAAATACATATAGTTCAATATAACAACAGTGGTGGTACAGAACTTGAATATTGCTGAAAAGAGAGACATGTTGCTGAAGCATTTCATCTTGCAATCATTGGGACAAACACACAAATTGTTATGATCATTTGGCATTCTCATGCTTGCCCTGATGAGTGCAAGACAAAAGTTTCGGTAACATTTTCCTATTTTCAGCAATATTCAAGAACCATAGACGTGCACAGTGATATTTATGAACATAAGGGTATAAAATGCAAAGCAGTTTTATCTTTTCTTTGCAATATATTGTGCAAAGCACTTACAAGTTTTAAAAAGATATATTTCCAAACTGAATGCACACTGCAGGCTTTCTACGTGGAGTAATTCCATAGGCATTATCTGTAGAGGGGTTTTCAATGCAGCCTTTCATAATTTCCGCATAAACCACTCTCAAACATCTGCAATGCAACAGCTGTTGATTAGTTACTTCACACTACACAGTAAATTACAAGTAGGGATTCATCAGCAGTGTTATATATTTCCGAATTAGCGACTGTATATTTCACATTCTTTCACAAGTTCTGGAATGCTGAATGGAGCCTTGGATGATATTTCACGAGTGTGTAATCTTTCCGTTTTTCACTGGCATGAAATGCATTTGCTTCAGAGGGACTGTAAGATACATTAATACTAAAACAATTGAAAATTACTGGGAATTATAAAATACCCCAAACATGGGCTGACTAATGGTTCGCACTGAAATACTAAATGTTGCTCTGAAATGTTGAAAGTGTAGCTGAACCAGTGCACTACGGTCCTGTTCATTCCTGGTTATAAAAATGGTGTTGCCCCAAAACATTAATTATAAATTTGTACAGGCTTTCATTCAATCAGAGTTTCAGCATCATTTTTCCAGTTAGCTAACTGAGTTTAAATACACAGAGGAGCATTTAAAGCAAGAGGTGAAAAAGGAATTTGATTCTCTTCCCTTCTGCCCCTACATGAAATTCTCAATGTCCGTACCTAAACCTTTGTATTATAGAAATTCATTACAGTGGTATCTAGTTCTTTTCAAACAAAAGCCTGGAGTAAAAATACGGTATGGAAAGTGCTTTAGAGATTATGGGCTGGATTTTCCCATGGGACCCCAAGGTCAAGACCAAAAGCAGGGAGACCAGCTGTGCAACCTTCCAGGAGGTTGTCCCCTAATAGGCTGTTTTTGGCCTTGCTGTCCTCATGGACTCTCAATGCTGCAGGTCCAATCAGAGGATTGGCAGCTCTGGAGCTTTGGCAGCCCACTGGGAGAGGTGAGCGCTCCTGATGTTGGCCGGGCATAGTGAGGGTGCCTCAACATGCAGGTGCTCTCAGAGATGTGGGTGGACATAAAACATCATCAGGGCTGATGCAGTTAGGCCTCCGCACGTGGCAGGGAGCTGCTTTGCTGCTGTTAAAATGCCAGCAAGGTCGCAAAAATGTACCTAATTGGAGCTTTAACAATGTTAATTGGCTGCCTGTGCCCATGGAGCAAGCAGCTAATCCACTTCCCAGCCCACTCCTGGAAAAGTTCTTTGCTGGCACAGAATGAGTTAGGGAGCCATCCAGAATCAGCTCCTCCTGAATTTTATAGCTTAATCCCATCTACCCACTTCCCCACCTCCAAGCCCAACACCACAGGGCCAAGAAAATTCAGCCCTGAATGAGAGAATGGGACATCATGGCTAGCGTTCTGCATCATAGCAAAACATGATATGTTCTGCCTGTTAACATCAGCTGGAATTGTAATACTGGACAAGTCAGATCCCAGAGAGAAACCTGGCTTGATAGATCCTAACTTTTATTGTTTTTTAAGAAACTGTGGAGGTAAGTTACTGAACAAATTCACAGCGCTCTGCTGATAAGCATTTAACAAAAAGAATAAGACGTTTATGAAAGAAGAAAAATTAACTATATTACAACTTGATTGAAGTATATAAGACCTGAACGGTCTTGACGCGGTGGATCTGGAAAGAATGCTTGTGGGTGAGTCCAGAACTAGGGGACAAGAGGTGAGGAGAAATTCTCTCTCCCGGGGAGCTGTGCGACTTTGGAGCACTGCCTCAAGAGGCAGTGGAGGCGGGTCATTGCATAATTTTAAGGCGGAGATAGATTAATTCCCTTGCTTAACAAGAATCTAAGGTTATCGGGGGTAGATGGGAATGTGGAATTCAAAACACAAACAGATCAGCCATGATTTTACTGAATGATGGAGCAGGCTCGAGGGGCCAAATGGCTTACTTCTGCTCCTAATTTGTATTTTCATATGTACACCAGACATTTTCATATGTACACCAGACACCATCGTTCCTCCTAACCTCAAGCAGTCGATCCTACATACCATTCCCTACATCTGTGCTGAAATCAAGAATTATTGCACTAACTCCTACTCAAATTCCTAATTTTTCCACTAAGAACTCAAAAACTGTAGAACTTACATAAATAAGAACATAATAAACAGGAGGAGTAGGCCATTCAGCCCCTTGAGCCTCCTCCACCATACAATAAGATCATTGCCGAACTGATTGTGGCCTTAACTCCACTATTCTGCCTGCCTCCCATACCCTTGACTCCCTTGTAGATCAAAAATCTAACTCAATCATGAACATATTCAATGACCCAGCCTTCACTGCTCTCTGTGGAAGAGAATTCCAAAAATTAACGACCCTGTGGCAGAAGAAATTCCTCCTACTCTCCTTCTTAAATGGGAGGCCACTTGCTTTGAAACTGCAGCCCCAGTTCTAGATTCCACACGAGGAGAAACATCCTCACAGCATCCACCCTGTCAAGCCCCCTCAATCCTATATGTCTTAATAATATGACTTCATTCTTCTAAACACGAATGAGTATAGGCCCAACCTGCTCAACCTTTCCTCATAAAGGCAACCCCTTCATCCCAGGAATCAACCCAGTTAACCTTTTCGAACTGCCTCCAATGCAAGTATATCCCTCCTTAAATAAGGAGGCCAAAAATGTATGCAGTAACTCTAGGTCTCACCAGTGCCCTGTACAATTATAAAAAAGGCTTCTCTACTTTTATACTCTGGACCTTCTCAGGGTAGTGTCCTTGCCCAACCATTTTCAGCTGCTTTATCATAAAAGGTCAGAAGTGGGGATGTTCGCTAATGATTGCACAATGTTCAGCTCCAAAGATACTGAAGCAATCCATGACCATATGCAGCAAGACCTTGACAATATTCAAACTTGGGCTGATATGTGGCGCAAATGTTACTTGCCACTTAAGTGCCAGGCAATGACCATCTCCAACAAGTGAGAATCTAACTATCTCCCCACGACATTCAATGAAATTAGTTTTACAGAATCCCCCACTATCATCATGGGGGGTTACCATTGGCCAATAACTGAACTGGACCAGCTACATAAATACTGAAGAGAAGGTCAGAGGCTCGTGCGAGAGGTAACTCACTTCCTGACTCCCCAAAGCCTGTTCACCATCTGCAAGGCACAAGTCTCAAGAGTGTGATGGAATATTCTCCACTTACCTGGAAGAGTGCAGCTCCAACAACAATCAAGAAGCTTGACACTATCCAGGACAAAGCAGCCTGCTTGAGTGGCACGTAGGCCCTCCATCACTGACAAACAGTGGCTGCAGTATGTACCATCTCCAAAATGCTCTGCAGCAACTCACCAAGGCGCCTTCAAAAACACCTTCCAAACCCACAACCTCTACCACCTAGAAGGACAAGGGCAGCAGATGCATGGGAACACCACAGCCTAGGAGTTCCCCTCCAAGCCACACACCAGCCTGACTTGGAACTATATCACCATTTGTTCACAGTCGCTGGGTCAAAATCCTGGAACTCTCTTCCTAACAGCACTTTGGGTGTACCTACACCACACAGCCTGCAGCAGTTCAAGAAGGCAGCTCACCACCACCCTTCTCAAAGGCAATTAGCAATGGGCAATAAATGCTGGCCTTGTCAGTGACGTCCACACTCTGTGAAAGAATAAATAAAAAATACTCCAAATCCCTTCCAATGAAGGCCAACATTTCATTTGCCTTCCTAATTACTTGCTGTACCAGCATGCTAACTTTGTGATTCGTGTACTGTACAAGGAGATCAAGATCCCTCTGAATCACAGAATTCTGCTGTCTGTCTCCATTTAAATAATATTGCTGCATCTGCATGCTAACATTTTGTGATTCATGTATGAGGATACCTAGATCCCTCTGTACCACTGCATTCGGCTGTCGTTTTCCATTTAAATAATCTTTTGCTTTTCCATTCTTCCCACCAAAGTGGACAACCTCACATTTTCCCACATTATATTCCATCTGCCAATTCTGCCCATTCACTTAACCTGTCTGTATCACCATGCAGCCACTTAGGGCCGTATCTTATCAACCGAGTGGGGACCCCAATGTCACAGTGAAAGGCGAGTCCTGAGCCCACACTTGCTGGCAGTGGGACTCGCTCGGCAATTTTACCACAGATGGTCTCCAATTAAGAATGGTGGGCAGGCTCTAAAGCCAGCAGCTCTGAAACCTCAGCAAGTGAACCGGAATCACAGGCAGGTAAGAGAAAAAATTTTCTTTAAATATTCACGGGGCCGAAGGTTGGGAGGGAAACCCATTCAAGGTGGTCGTTGGAGCCGCATGTACTGCCTTCCCTGCTCACGATCCCTTCTGTGGCCCGTGAGACCTTACCCTCTGGTCTGGCGCTGGAAGGCTGCCTCCTTCCTCACATGGCAACCTAAGAACCTGACCTCAGCACTCTGCTTTGTAAAGTTTGGTACCGAAGAAAATGCAGTGATTTTCTGTGGTGATTAAGTTCTCACACACAAAGCAATTATGTTGTCTTAAATTTTTTTCAAAGGCTAAAACTGCTATATCTGTGCTACACACAATGAAATTTGGTGCCTCTTAGAAAAATAAACCATAAGCAAGTGGGACCTGCATCATTTTCATTAAACTGCAGGACCCCATTGAATGCTCTCTATAGGGGTGCATTACAGTTTATAAAATTCAGATTAGCCCAATCCTAATTTGAATATACACACATCCAGAAATAACCCTTTCAGCAAATCTGTTTCAAAAGTACTTGTATGCCAAACAAGATAAAAAAAACTCACAGCTAAAATCCATTTTCCCAAAGCATTAAATAAATTTCAGACCACCGAAACATAAAGCTGACTCCAGTCCATCATTATACCCCAGCCAATCCCACTTAGAATATATAAACTTGGCAAGTTACCCTTTTACAAGACAGGTAATAATGCAGCTCCTACAGTGCCCAGAAGTTAGCTGGGTATAATAACATTAAGTTGGCAGTCTTACTTGAGTGAGTTCAGAGAAGTAGTAAAAACAACCCGAAGCAGCAGGGGATGGTGAGTTGGAGGTTAAGGCTGGGTTTCAGGCAAGTTGTTGTTGCACAGTAAAGAGAGTTTTGTTCTGCATCTGGCTGCCCTATACCTGACCCAATGCAGCTAGTGACAAAATAACCTAATCAGAAAAAATGTGTTCCATTTCCCAGCGCTGACGTTAGTCAGCTTGATAAACACAAGTATTCACCATGGAAAAAAAAATCGCAAACATCTAGAATTCATCTTTATGCAAGACGCACAATTTTATTTTGAAAGCCAAGCTTTCATCAGAACCATTATCTGATAAAAGTTTTAAAATTACACTTTTCCATAGCTAAATTTAAGCTGTTCTCTGTTGCTTTTTAACTGTTTCAGTAGGCTGCATTCTATGCCATCATTTGACGAACATATTATTGGGGAAAACAGAAAATGCTGTAAATAGCATGTCAGACATGTCCGGCTTCTAGTTCAGATTTCCACTTTTTATTTACATAGTTATGAGGATCATGGTTCAGAATTATAGGAATTCAATTTTTTTCACATAAAGCATACCAGTAAAATCACTGTAGTGAAAATAATCATCACTATTTCAACTGTACAGCTTTGCTGTTTTCAAGGTGCTAATTTTAGAATTATCACAAAGCAGCAATCTAAACTTCTCAAACCTGGAATGGCAAAATTTAAATGCATAACCACAAAACACAATCCTTAAAATAAAAGATAAAATTCTCAAAAAAACATAATCCAATGTAATAAAGGGAATTTGACTTTTTCAGTGACTGCAGATCAGTGGCCATCAAGAAGATTCACCCCTGGGTACCACATTTCAGAATTTTCCATCAGCACAGCCCAGCGATTAAATCCGAGACTTAGTTTATTGGTATAAATCGGTATCACTGAGCAATTGGTACATGTATTAGCAGATTTTCCATGGTGTTAGTCATGGTCTGATATGTACTATTCCACAAAGGCAGGAATGTTACACTTGTACAATGTATTATTCTGCTGGCAAGATACAGCTACAAAATCAAATTACTGTTGAATTAACAAAGTCTCAAGTCAATGCTTAATTGATGATTGGTCAGGAACTTTATAAATCAGTTACAGACTCCATTCTCAGGGCATGCAGCATTTAAGACTTGTTTTGCACTAACAACATGGTGTTACTCTCAGCCCAAGTTTTTGCCTATGACACAGTGCTGAAACTGACCCAAAGTTACAAACAATATTTTGTGTCTGACCGCTATCCCTTCATTATCCTTCTCCAACTGTTTGCAGCCTTTAACACGTTTGACCACACCATTCTCCTCCAATGACCCTCTATGTCCAGCTGAAAAGGACTGTCCTCATCTGTTTCTATTCTTACCCATCCAGTCATAGACAGAATTTCCTGCAAATGGCTTCTCCTCCCATTATGCCTATAATCTCCCAAGGATCTACCTAGGTGCCCTCCTGTTTCTTGGATATATTCTGCCCAGCGACAATATTATCTGAAGGTATGATATCTGGTTCCAAATGTACACCATCCTCATTCAGCTTTACTTCTCTCTACCACTCCACTGTCTGCACATTATCAGACTGCTTACCCAACATTCTGTTCTGGACGATCTGCAATTTCATCCAATAAGCAATGGAAATACAGAAGACGTTGTTTTGTGGGCCAGCCACAAACTCCGTTCCTACTCCACCAATTCCACCACCTTCTATAGCCACTGTCTCGAGCTGAACCTGATGGTTTACAACCTCAGCATTGTCATCAACCACACTGAGCTTCCTCCCCTTTCCTCAGCATCACCAAAACCACCTACTTCTATCTACATAATACTGTCTGTCTCTGCCCCCATCTCAACTCATTTGCTGTTGAAGTCCTTATCCATGATTTTACTACCTCAAGAGTCAACTATTCTTCCTATTGCCTCCTGACCAGCCTCCCATTTTGCATCCTCTGTAACTTGAACTCATCCAAAGTTCTGCTGCCTGTATCCTAACCCACTCCAGCTCCTGTTCATCTATCACCCCTGTGCTCTCTGACCTACCGTGCTCCTGGTCACATCTATTTGTCAATTTCAAAATTCCCTTCCTCATTCAAATTCCTCCCTATCTCTGCAACCTATCCCAGCCTGACAACCAAGAACTCTGCATTATAATGTGGTATTGTTGTTATTGTCCTTCTTACTGGTAGTTGTTGTGGGCTGGGAGGTATTTTCAAAGGAAGTTTTTAAAGGTGCTTGAGTAAATCCATAAATAGTGCAGTGACGGCGGATGGCACCGAGTTTGGTGGCAGGGGTACTGTCCAAGTGGACGGCTTTGCCTTGCATGGTGTTTCACGGAGGGTTGTTATGGCTGCACCCATCCAGGCAGGTGGTGAGTGTTTAAATCACACTCTCTATCTCCTTATTTGAGCCTTGCAGCTGGTGGCTGGTGGGGAAGCATTGGAGGATCATGAAGTGAATGATTCGTCACAGAGTCTGATAAATGTGAAACCTTGCACAAAACAAACATTCTTCCTGTATCTTATATTCACATCATTTGGAACAACTAAAAAAAATACACTCAAATCGTCTTACACCATGAGTTTCAAATACCCTTTCATCATTTCTTCATCTCCTTTCTTTTACTGGTAGTTTTCCTGACTGGTCCTTCAATTGATTTATTTTCTTTTTAGTTCTTTCTCATTGTTCTCTTCATTTTTGATTTGTATGTTCCCTACCTCTTCAGTTATGATTGTCATTATTTTACTTTGAGTTAATTAACAAAATGTCATGCCACAGACTGATGGAATGATAGGGGAGGTGATAGTATAGTGGTATTGCCACCGGACTAATATTCCAGAGATCCAGGGTAATGTTCTGGGGACTGGGATTCAAATCCCACCATGGCAGATGGTGAAATTTGAATTCAATAAAAACCTGGAATTAAAAGGTTGATGATGACCATGAAACTATTTTCAGTTGCTGTAAAAAAACCATCTCGTTCACTAATGTCCTTTAGGGAAGGAAATCTGTCAGCCTTACCTGATCTGGCCTACATATGACACCTCAACTCTTAAATTCCCTCTGAGCAAGGGCAATTAGGGATGGGCAATAAATGCCAATAAATAGCCAGTGACGCCCACAACCCATGAACGAGTAAAAAAAAAATGCCCGCATTTACATTTTCAGTTGTAGTCTAAATACTGATTAACTTGTGATTGTGAAATCAGGATACTTGCAGAGGGTTTTGTGAAATTCTTTGGTACCTATTACTTGAAAAAGCATGATAATGTTCTGTAAGATTCTTACAGGTTGGAACTATGATCTTACTACAGCTGAAAGGAATAATGTATATATCAACTGTGATGATAATTGGTTCCATTAATACCTTAATACTAATGTCATGAGGTCTGGTTAGTCAATATCACCAATTGGCCTGTTTAGTTGGGATTGTTTTTTTTTATTCAGTCAAGGGATGTGGGCTTCGCTGGCTGGGCCAGCATTTATTGCCGATCCCTAGTTGTCCTTGAGAAGGTGGTGGTGAGCTGCCTTCTCGAACCGCTTCAGTCCATGTGGTGTAGGTACACCCACAGTGCTGTTAGGAAGGGAGTTCCACGATTTTGACCCAGTGACAGTGAAGGAATGGCGATATATTTCCAAGTCAGGATGGTGAGTGGCTTGGAGGGGAACTTCCAGGTGGTGGTGTTCCCATCTATCTGCTGCACTTGTCCTTCTAGGTGGTAGTGGTCGTGGGTTTGGAAGGTGCTGTCTAAGGAGCCTTGGTGAATTCCTGCAGTGCATCTTGTAGATGGTACACACTGCTGCTACTGTGCGTCGGTGGTGGAGGGAGTGAATGTTTGTGGATATGGTGCCAATCAAGTGGACTGCTTTGTCCTGGATGGTGTCCAGCTTCTTCAGTATTGTAGGAGCTGCACTCATCCAGGCAGGTGGGGATGTTCAACATGGAGGAGCACTGATTCATCAGCTGAGGGAGGGTAGTTCATGGTAATCAGCAGGAGGTTTCCTTGCCTATGTTTGACCTGATGCCATGAGACTTCATGGGGTCCGGAGTCGATGTTGAGGACTCCCAGGGCAACTCCCTCCCAACTGTATACCACTGTGTCACCACCTCTGCTGGATCTGTCCTGCCGGTGGGACAGCGCACTAGCCCCCAGATGTTAGTAAGGAGTGCTTTGCAGGGTTGACAGGGCTGTGATTTCCCGTGCTTAGGCCGATGCTGGGTGGTCTGTCCAGTTTCATTCCTTTTTTGTGTCTTTGTAGCAGTTTGTTACAACTGAGTGGCTTGCTAGGCCATTTTAGAGGGCATTTAAGAGTCAACCACATTGCGGGTCTGGAGTCACGTGTAGGCCAGACTAGGTAAGGATGACAGATTTCATTCCCTAAAGGACATTAGTGAACCAACAACAATTGACAATGGTTTCATGGTCATCATTGGACTTTTAATTCCAGATTTTTATTGAATTCAAATTCTACCATCTGGGGGATTCGAACCCAGGTCCCCAGCGACAATACCACTATGCCATCGCCTCCCCCTAATGTTTTCATTTTCAAGGCAGTTACATTTTCTGGTCTTTTCTAACGTATTAACCTTGGCTTTTCCAGTTCCTGTGTTTTTGATTACTCTCATGGGCGAGTTCCAGCTCTCAGCGAGAATATCTTCACTAGCTCTGATATCTAGGACAAGCTTTTGGTGGCAAAGCTTTAGTAACACGCACAGGATAACATACTAGTTTAGCTAGTGGAATTATTTGGTTTTTCCCATCTGCATAAAATGGTGGAGCATAACCGGAATTTCCTCTTTACTTCTAGCAGTTATGGGAGAAGCTAAGTGAGTGGGGAATTATATCAGAGGTAGCAGATGATGTACTCCAGTTGATAGGATGTGATCAGTGATATACCAAGGGGATCTGTACTGGGATATTAGCTTATCAATGACTTAGATGAAGGAATAGAGTGCCATATATCCAAGTTTACAGACAAAGTAGGAAGAACAGTAAGAAGTGTAGATGCAAGCGGAAAGTTGACCAGGAACATTGAAAAATGATCGGTTCTGATGAAAAATCATCAACCTGAAATGTTTGTTTCTCTCCAGCAGATACCAGGCTTGCTGGGTGTTTGAAGGATTTTCTTTTTCTAGTTCAGATTTCCAGCATCCTCAGTATTTTGCTTTTGTATTGATAACGTAAGCAAGTGGGCAACAATGTGGCAAGGAAGTGTAGTATGGCGAAGTGTGAGGTCATGTACCAGGGTCCAGGAAGGAAAGATGAGAATAGTTCCTAAGCGGTGAGAAGCTTGGAACTATGGAGGAAGAGAGAGATTTAGGGTCCCATGTACAGAAATCACTAAAAACTAGGAAGCAAGAAGAAAAATAATTTTAAAAAGCTAACGGAGTAGTAGTCTTTGTCCCAAGGGGCTGGAATACAAAGGGGCGGTAGTTACAGTGCAAGGTGTTTAGATTGCATCAGGAGTCCTGCAATCAGGTAGCAGATTCTGGTCCTAGAGGGGATGCAACACAGATGCACCAGGATGACACCAGAGCTAACAAAGTTAAAAGTATTAGGGCAGATTGCATATATAGTGCTTATATTCCTTTGAATATAGATTAAGAAGTGATTTAATTGAGGTGTTTAAAATGACTAAAGGGGTTGATTGGCTAGATAGAGAAGAAGTTATTTCCTCTGGGTGGGCGAGTCCAGAACAAGGGGACTTTATCTTTAAAATTAGAGTTAGGTTGTTCAGGATAATGTGAGAAAGCACTTCTTCATACAAAGGATAATGGAAATCTGGAACTCTCTCCCCTAACAAAGCTGTTGAGGTTGGGTCAATTGAAAATTTTTAAACTCAAGATTGATAAGTTTTTGTTATCTAAGGGCATAAAGGTGGGTAAAATGGAGGCAAGATCAGCCATGATGGAACTGAATGGAAGGAAACAACCTTGAGGGGCTATGTTCCTAATTGTAGCAGAAACTCCATTTACAAATGTGAATGAGACTTTCCACCATGTTTCCGTCAACTTACAGCTCTGGAGCAGCAGCAGCAGCAATTCAGGAAATTCCCAACCCTCATTTCAGATTTTGACCGTCAAGGCAATTTACTCAACGCAACAGAAAAACAAGTAAATAAGTAACAATAATAACATTTACAGTAAAAAGCCCTCTGTCCAGCTCCTCAAAAGGAAAGCAAGTTACTAAATTGCTAATTTTATCAATTAGTATTTCTTCTACGTTGTGCTTTTTTATTTCTCACCATTGTGAGTGCTACACTATTTTGTTTTGGTTTGTTTAGACTTTGAAGATTTTAAGCTAAATCTCTCTGAATTCAGCAATTCAAGTTACTTAAGGCCCCCGAAGGCAGTAGCTGGGCTTTTGGATGTCATTAAATGACAGGTCAATTGAAACGGATCAGTCAGTCATTTATATAACTGAACCAATCGCACAGCATTGTTTATGTTTCAGTTATGTGGTTGTGTTCCTGTTTCTTTGTAACCTTGGAGACAAATGGCCTCAGTTTACAAGTTTTATTGATTTAGGCTGAGGACATGGCTTCTAACTGCAACTGGCTTCTAAGCACCTTGTGCATTGCGACTGGATTTAAAGAGACACAAAGCCTAAACTAGACAAAACATTTTGGGGTGACAGTTTCTACTTTCAGCAAAATCACCAATTCTGGAGCAAGCTGCTTCTGTTTTGAAAAGTGCTTTTTTTCCATGCTCCACCCCAAAAATTCTGCTCATCGCATTTGGGTAACAATGAACTCAAAATCTGCCATGAACCAGCCATCGGGCAGTGTTTCAAAACATATTTTTTCAAAAATATTTAAATTTTTTTCCTACATTAAAGCATGGCAACTTGAAATTCGATTAAAACAGCTGAAGATGGGTCATCACAAAAGATGAGCATTTTTAAAATCAATGACAATCCACCATCTCTGAATAACCAATTTTAAGTTACTGAAATTCACTTTGTTTTTTAATATAAAGCATTTTCTCGTAATATTTGGGTAGTCAGTTTCTTAGTAAATTAAAAGAATTACATTCAAAGCTTTTAAAACACATCTTTTAGTATCCTTGTGCACAAAAGAATCAGCTCAATTTTTAAAAATCTCCCTGAAGGCATTCAAATGAGCACGAGTAGTGGAAATGCCCAATGGTGATTAACTCGCTCTGGGGGCCAGTTTTGAGAGTGGGCCCTACTTCCAGCCTGATGTTTATAGAACTAGCCCAAAAGATTTGCAGTAATTCAAGTTGTGCTGAATGAAAATTGTGCTTAAAACTCTGCGACTCCTAGCACCAGTTACACTGATTTTGGAAAAACGTGCCAAAAAATAAAGATGTCATTGAGCAGTGACTCAATGAGATTGAAAACACAAATACCCCAAAGTTCACAAGTTGGCATGGACTGTTACAGCCTTCAATAACCAATTAAGAGAATGGTAAAGTAAATTAGCCATTTACGTTTTGAGTAAAGGGCAAGAGGGAAAGAGGAGATCCATTTTCAACACAAGAAATTCAAGGCTACAAATGTTAAAACAAATTATTACATTGTGTTACTTATGTATATTTAAACAGATGCCCAAGTACAACATTCTTTTTTGAAATTGTCAATGCATCGTCTGATTGCATGCCATGTGGGACCTTAACCTTTCCCCCTTCAAATGATTTATTCCTTAATATAATGAGCACAAACATCAGTATTTTTTCATCCTTGTTCATAAAGAATGCTTGTATGTCCGGGCTTGTTGGAATAAGAATCAAATCTTTCATTCAGCCAAGTCTGACTTCAATTCATTATTATTTACTGATGCTTTCCATGCACTAAAGACACACAAAAGATTGTTTTCCTATTTTAACATTGTAAGTTTATCCAAATAATTTTCATTCCATCCTCTTCTAGCCTCCATCATGGTCACTTGTAACTCACTCACTATGTAGTTGCAAGCAGGAACCTAACATTTACTTGTTTCATGGGATTATCAACAGTGAATCAAACCTTATAATATTTTTAATTTTCTCCAAATTAAAAATTAGGCTTTTGAAAAATTGCATCTTCAGGCTAATGGCATGCAAGCAATGTATAGTCAATCTACTTCTACTCCTGCCTCCACCCCCACTACCTACCTGTGATTGCCCATATCCTCCATCTAGTGAATTTAGTAAAAACAAACCAGTCAGATCCCGATGCACAGTATTAATAAAATATGCACTTTTCATCGGTTTACGCTAAAAGTGGATAATTAATTATGAGGTTTTTTTTTTAAAGCAGTTTTCCAATAGAAAAATTAAATCACCAGAGCCGGCCAATTATGTATGCAGTGCAATAAATACACGGAGCAATTAGTTTAACTGCAATAACCTTTTAGATCACAAATCATATAAATGACTGCGATAATTCACACATCTAAATGACAGCTGCATGGTTCAACTAGATAAGTTTTATTGCTTATGTACTCAGTAAACTGTTTGGCATTAGTACATTAACAAATATGAAGATATTACTAAGCTCAGATTAAAACACTGCTTCACACACTGTGTATTGTTTTGTACATGCAGAAACTGTGTAAATACGTTCAAAATATCTGTAGGCAGGGCATTTCAAGGGCACTGCCTGCTGGAACTCCAGCATGTTGCACCAGAGTACAGAAAATTACAGCTTTGCACCCACAATTCTCCAGAAATCATGGGCTGGATTTTCCCCCTGTCGGGGGTGTTGTGTGGGGGTGGGTGGAAGCGAGCATGAACCCAATCGGCGCCCCCGATCGGATGCGTGCCGCCATTTTATGTGGGTGGGCCAATTAAGGCCGTACAGCGTGATGCACACCCAGAAGCGCTGAGCGCTCCCTGTGCGGGCTGGGAAGGGAGCAGATTCCCTGAGTTGGGTCCTGCGCTCTTTCACGCATGTGTACGAAAGGGCACAAAAATCTCCCTGAGGCACAGAGGTGCCTTAGGGAGATTAGTTTAAGTTCTGGAAAATGTAATAAAGGTGAAAAAAAAGTTTCAGGGCAGGTCCCCTCATGTCACATTAAATTTTTCTAAATTTTTTATTTAATTAATAAACCCTTCATGAAACCTCATGCACGGGCAGGATGAGGTTTCATGAAAAATGCGAAGGCCGTCTGGGCTCTTCGCTTTCCCAACAACCTTAAGGTTGGACGGGCAGCATTAACAACTTTAATTACTTTCTTAACGGCCTTAATAAGCCTTTGACACGGCTGTGTGCCCACCGAACTGACAATCTAAATGATGTGCGGTGATGTTGGGACGCCCGCCCAACGTCACCATGCGTCATTTTACGCATTGGCGAGCGGATCCCGCCCCCGCTCGCCAATGGGAATATTCTTCCCCATGTTTTCAATCTCAGACAGACCATCTGAGCAGATGTCAGGCCTGCCCTGGAAGGAAGGAGGGAACAAAATTAGAATAGCAGCCAACTTTGTTTGGTCTCCACTCTCAGGTGAATTCTCGCAACATTATTAGACTGGTTAAATACGGACAAGTTGCCACAGTGTACTTAAGAGACAAACAACAATGTCTTAAATCAGAAACTAAACACAAAACAAAAAACATGCAGGCCAATTAATACCCTGAAGTCATAAAATAAAAAACCATAGGAGGTTTAATTGGGCCGACTATTATTGTTTACACAAAACAGTTTCTTAACAATGGCCAAAAACTTTCCATCTGAAGAATTGAGGCTAAAACTTATAACACTGGCAGAGTAAGGAAAAACTATTACAATTTGTTCACAAGTTTGTTTCGGGACAAAAATGGCAACATTGCCAACATCTGAAGGTAACTCGGTCATTAATTTACCGGTCTTAAAACTGCCCAGATGTTCTGCGACACAATGTCCTTTGACTGTTTGGGTTTTGAAATGCAATCTTGTAAGAAAAGTACTATCTGGCTTGCTGTAGTCATTGTGACCTCTGCCATGGGGCACAGGGCTGGGGAGAGCCATATTACATTCAGTTCATTAAAGACATTGTAATAGAAGCACTGTACTTCTTTGGCTCATAACATGGTGTCAGAAGTGGAGCTGAGACTGAGTTTCGAAAAGCTGCAGAGAAGCCAAAGCTACTGAAAGAGGAACGTAAAGCTCAGAGCTGCAAAAAAAAACACTGACAAGGAAGAGCAAACACAAGCCAAAGGCTGCAAGAAAATCACTAGGTGAGTCAAAAATGGCTGTACATTTTCTCTCCCAGCTCCTGTTGAAATGAAAGGCGATTATGCAGCAGAACTGGTAGTTTTTCTACTTGTAATGGCAAAACTACGAGATTGAAACAGCTTTGATTAACAAGCCGGAGCTCATCGGAGTAGCATCACTTTTAACACTGCTGTGGAGGGACAGCTACAAATTGTATTCCACCCTAAATCTCTCCAGAGGACAGAAAAAAACAAATGGCACAGATTTTGAAAGCCTTGAAGGCATGATTTTAACCCCAAATGAACGTAACTTACGAACACTATGTATTCAACACTAGGGCTCAAGGTGAAAAAGTGACAATTGATCAGTATGTGACTGCAGTAGCACAGTTCGCAGAATCCTGTCAATTCAGGCAACTAAAAGATAATCTCATTAAAGGTAGGATTGTCTTAAGCATAAAAGTGGTGCTGCAGTGAGAATATGTCTACTGCTTTGCGTTTTGCTGATTGACATTCCAGGCCAAAAGAGCAGAACAATCACGGTCAAAGGGCAGGATGCAAATACTGCAGACATCATACAAAGAAAAAAGGAGGAAAGGAGGGTTGTCCTGGGTAAGCAGTGTTTCAACTGCAAGAAGCCAAATCATTTCACATCAAGTGAACATGAAGTTTTAGGTAGACACTGGTACATCATGCAACATCATGACCTTCACAGACCTGTGCGAAGCGGTTCAACATGGCGATCCAAAAATGAAGCCCTCAAAAGAAAGATTGAAGCTATATGATGGCACAATACTCATACCGGAGGGGAGAGATAAACCTGAGAGCTCAATGAAATGGCAAGAATGAAAATCTGGAGTTCCATATCGTAGACGGCCACTCAAAAGCCACTCATCTCAGTGGGAGCAAGTCAAAAGCTTGGACGGGTAACCCTAAACGCACCAAAAGAGATTTACATGTTGCTGCACACTACACCATTGACCGCTGAATAGGTCTGAGTACAACAAAGAGGTGATATCAGGGTTTGGAGGTCTACCTGGTGAACATGATTTCAAAGTAGATGAGAGTGTAAGACCAATTCAGCATCTGCCGAGAAGAGTTCCAGCCGACCTCAAGTCAAGCTTAAAAAATAAGATAGAAGAGCTGGATAAGAAGGGAGTAATCAAGTGACAACTCCTACAGACTGGAGTAGCAGCATGGTAGCAGTGAAACACCCAGGGAAGCTGAGAGTATGCTTAGACCCAAAGGATCTAAATAAAGCGCTGAAGAGATCTCACTACCCCATGCAATCTTTGAAGGAATTTTACCGCAACTTGCCAAGGCAAAGATCTTTACTACCCTAAATGTGAATGATGGTTACTGGCAAGTGAAGCTGGATGAATGCAGCAGCTTTCTACCTACATTCTGGACGCCGTTCAGGAGATACAGATGGTTGTGCATGCCATTTGGCATTTCCACGGCTCCAGAAGAGTATCAACGCTGACAGCATGAGATAGTCAGTGATCTTCCTGGAATGGAAACATTAGTGGATGATTTCCCGGTCTATGGATATGGAGACACAATGGGAGGAGCCATAGCTGACCACGATTAGAATCTAGTGCGACTGCTAGAGAGATCTCGCTGGATGAACCTGAAGCTGAGCAAGAAAAAATTGCAACTGAAGATGCCTGAAGTGTTATGGCACAGCCGATGGTAAATGCTGAGTTGTTCAAATCCCAGAGGGAAACTTGCAGCAACTGCCACAACTTGTTTTGTAGCTTGTATAAATTTTGAGATGCGTGTCTTGGATACAGTAGCAATAAGACCACCAAGTCTTATAGATTTCTTACCAAACTGAATTATACCTTTATTAATACAAGAAATGATTTTAAATACATACATAGATCTACAAATTACTACAATGATAATTTCTAAATCCCCTAATTAATCTAACTCCTAGTTACACATTCATTAAGGCAACAGTAAGACACAGATTTTAAAAGAGCTAGGCAAAGAAACATGATAACCAGAGTGAGTTTTCGTAACTTCAGCTCGTTGTAGACAGCAGCTTGAGGCATAGATGCTGAAGGCTTTTCACAATTGTTAAGATCTTAAAATGCCTACCCTTACACAAAGCCTTTGCTCCTTTATACATATTTTCTCCTTTGAATGCAAATTCCCATTGTTTCACTATGTCTTTGGACTTTACCTTTCTGATAATAAAAATCTCTCATAGTACTAATTTTACCAGTAATCTTTGGGAAAAATGAACACACTGTTTCTGAACTTCACCTGGCTAGGTGACACATTTCACCCCTCCTTTGAAAACAATCCAGCCTAGTTTATTCAAAAATGCAAAATTTCCTTTTACCTCTATGTTTACCTACTTAACATTTCAAACCTAGCTCATCTTCTAAAACATCAAAGCCTTCAGACCAGCTGCCTTTAATCCAATTAAGCTACACACACACACACACACACACACACACACAGCACTATTTTACAATAAATTCCAATAACATTATTATATCTTCCTGACAGGAGTCAAGTCAAGTACATAGGTCATGTACTGAGAGCAAAAGGTCTTCGCCTGTATCCTGACAGGGTGAGAGCTGTAGCAGAGATGCAGTCCAACGATTTGTTGGATTCGTGAACTACATTGCAAAATTTTTGCCTGATTTGTCATCAGTGTGTGAACCATTTCACAAACTCACTGTCAAGGAAATGCAGTGACGTTGGGGCACAGAACAGGAAGCAGCATTCACTAAAATTAAACAACTAGTGATGACCACACCAGTGCTGCAGTACTATGATGTCAATGATGAAGTTGCCTTGCAGTGTAACGCCAGCAAAATGATCCTTGCAGCAACCCTAATGCAGAAAGGACAAGTAGTTGCATTTGTATCCAGGGCGTTAATGCAAAGTGAATGACGCTACGCTCAGATTGAGAAAAAAAGTGCCTGGCTATTGCTTTTGCTGGCAAGCATTTTCAACAATACCTGCTTGGGAGAGACAAAGTGACAGTGGAATCCAACCACAAGCCACTTAAAAGCATTTTTCTCAAACTGCTACTATCTGCTCCAAAGCGACTGCAAAGAATATTACTTTGTTTACAGAGATATCACCTGGACATGACATACAAGCAAGGGAAACAGATGTACACTGCTGACATGTTGTCAAGAGCAGTACTCCCAATAAAGAAAGTTGAGGATGCTACAACGGAATGTGAAATCTTCCAAATTCAGCATGAAGCAACAGCTTGACATGCTCAGGAAGTCATCAACACAGCAGAGACATTGAATCTGACAGATAAGTACCTTGCTCAAATCAAACAAATGACCCAACAAGATGCAACTCTCCAAGTGCTGCAAAATGATGAAAGAGTAACCTGAAAGCATCAAGGTGGTCACAAGAGCACTTTGGGCATACCAAGATGAATTGACAGCCCAAGGTGGCATCTTGTACAAAGGACATGGAGTCATTATTTCTAAGGAGATGAGAGTAGAGATGCTGAAGCGTATCCATGCAAGCCATCAAGGAATTGGATTGAGTCTGTGGAAGGCAAGAGAAGTGCTCTACTGGCCAAACATGAGTAATGAAATTAAGGACCACATCAGCCACTGCGGAGCTTGTAACAATTATCAAACTAAACAAGCTAGAGAGCTGCTGATGACGCATGACATCCCAGATAGACCATGGATGAAGCTGGGCGTAGACCTCTTCACTCTAACAAGAGCTGACTATCCTGTCACTGTAGGCTACTGTTCAAACTACTGGGAGTTAGACCAGCTGGCTTCAACAACAACCAGTGAGATAGCAGAATACCTGAAAGCACACTTCAGTCATGACTGCATTCCAGATATTGTGTTGAGTGACAATAGCCTTCAGTTCACGAGTGAAGAATTCAGCTGCTTCACAAGGGATTAGTAAATTCAACACTATACATTATCTCCACACTATCCCCAGTTGAATAGAAAGGCTGAGGCAGCAGTGAAAAAAATCACCAAGGAATCATCAAGAAATCAAGCAAATCTAGCATAGGCGTATTCAAGGCAATCCTTGAGTGGAGAAACACATCAATTGAAGGAATGGAAAGTAGTCCAGTCCAAAGTGAAAAAAAATCAAGGTAAAACAGCAGAAAGCCAAATTTGATTTTGATAAGACTGCCAAATTATTGCCAGAGTTAAGCACTGGAGAGCCAGTCAGGGTGCAAACCTTCAACGCTCTCAACAAACGTCAGCCCACTTGGCAACTTGGGACATGCATGGGGCAATCACCGCTCGATCGTACGCGGTGGAAGTGAATGACCAAATATACCGGCGCAACCGCAGACATATATGAACAAGAAAAGTTCTTCTTTCACTGCAGGCAAGTGATCAGGAAGATGGGATCTCACCAGCTGCACAGGGTACAGAATGACATCACTCCCAGAGGTCCACTGGTCCACAACAACAGAAATGGAAGAACAAATTATCATGGTAAGAACAAATGCCACGGGGACAACAATCCCCAGAGAGGGAACATCAACCAGACAAATAGCCAATGACACTGTGTACACGTACCATTAAGAGACCATGAAAGTATACCTCAGTGGACTTTGATTCTGGACTCATATGAAACAATAATTCTTTTCTCTGTGGCTTGGTTTCTCTAACCCACTTTTAGTGTATGAGTGCACAAGGGACTACTTTGCGACCCTCCTCCCATGTTTGACTGTGTGCAAATAAACTAACCCTTTGAGTTCATCTTATCTCAAGTTTGTTTTGGGGTTATTATTAAAAATTGGATCACGCCAAAACTGAGGGGTTGGGAAATATGCCATTGCTTATAAAAGAGGAAGCAAATCAAAAAATCAAAACACTTTTCTGTTTGCGGGTGGGTGGAGAGGGGAGAAATCAGGACTGTTTAAATTAAACCTCCTCCTGTCCCTAACAGTCTGATTGGCACGTAATACCGGCAGGCCTTCCAAGAAAGAGGCAAAGTGGAGCTCTCATTGGGTTTCCAGTCGGTGGCACAAGATTCTGCCCAATATTTCCTTGGGTAGTCAATATAGATCTCTTTACATGACAGTTATATCATAGCTGGTAAATGGCAGGAGATGGCAGTGTGAATTTTGCTTCACTGCAGGATAAACCATTTATATTTTATTGTTCTGTTGTTTAGTAATTAAGAATTACACATTCAGATATAATATCAATCCTATCCTTCAAGGTACTGCACTTTCATTTTGTAGCTGGGGATCAATAATCTTCAAATCATGTTCAATAGTAGTGAAACTCCTGCCGTAGCAATGTAACCACATCTGTCAATGATCAAAGAAATTAAAGCTTTGTCTCTTGTTTCTAATATGTTAGGATCCATTTTAAGTTTAAAAATGGAGCAAGAAGATAATTTAGCAGCTAAACATAATTGTCAGACAGGATTTTCTGTTAATGTTTCCAGGCACATAAAAGCTAACCACTGTGTCATAGTTTAGGCTCATAGGTGAAGAGTAACCACTTCAGCAAAGAAGTGGGTGTGACATATAAGGACATAATTACAATTGTAAAAAAAATCCATATCTTTTTATAATTTGTACATGTTGATGTTGAATTTTATTTTTTTGCAAAAGTCTGACTAAACACACAACAACACCCAGAGGTTCAGGCAGATAAACTATCGGCTTTGCAGGCGGGAAGGTGTTAATATGATCATTTTCAATTACACCTTTGATTACCTGTTTGTTTTATTTTGTGGGGCAGGAAGATACATTAAGTCTGAAGGGGTCATACAATTAGGTGGATAGGGGGATTTTTATCTAGCAATAATCAATCAGCTGCAGCCAGTTTTGGGTTTTGAATGGGTACACTTAGAAATATTTGTTACATGTATTAAGAATCTACTGAATATGGCAGATCACTGAGGCCTGAATTTTCACATGGCTTTCCATCTTTGCGAAAATGGCGTCGGAGGCCCAAATCCAGAGGTCCTGCCCCCGAACCCGGCTCCCCGCCATTTTTGCAGAGGAAGGAGCAAGGGGCGCAAATTGGGGAAGAGTTAAACTTTTCACATCAGTGCCTCACGGAGGAAGCTAAACATGTTAAAGTGCAGCTGCCTTCACTCTGATCTGATTTTTGCAAGGAGGGAGTGGGAAATACAACATGTACACATTAGACCTGGCAAAGAGAAGGTCAAATGTAGTTACCGGAGTTATTTGGGGAGGTAGGGTACCCTTTTGGATATGGTCCTGGGAAACCTTTGAAATAGGTCAGGTGCCTTTTGGGAGAGGTCAGGTGCCCTTTGGGATTAAAAATGGACATGAACGTGCGTTTAAAAGTTGATAAATTCATTAGAATGTCAAAGGAAACTTCAAAGGGAGCTGTCAAGAGAACTGTCTTAGCTCAGTGGAACTGTTAAGCTGGCAAGGAGTTTAAATCTCCTGGTCTTTAAAATTTAAAAAAAAACAGTCTGCAGATTACATTTTAAAAAATCAGCACTTGCTATTTCATGCATCTGTTGAAATAAGCCTGAGGGCTATTTTAAGATTTGCGATTTCACAATCTATCACAGTGGGGTACCTGTCAGTTCAGTTTGATTGACAGTTCAAATGCTGTCATGAAGCCTTGATGTGCGGCCATGAATACAAATGCTTGTTACTATAAGGCATTAAGTCATTAAAAGAATATAAACGTAATGAATGGGTTTTTATCAATGAGAGTTTTTTTCCCCAATAGCGAATTCATCAACAGACACTTAAGAAACATTTTATTTCCTCTCAATATGGGTTCATGGTGGATACTGGGCAAGTTGGTATGGAGGGTGTAAGGGAAAAGGTTGGTGGGTAGGGGGCAAGGGCTGGCATGAGTTGGCATTGGGGCTATAAATGGTCATAGGGTGTATAGGAGCATGGTAGCATGGAGGGTGAGGGGTCATAGGGTGTTGATAGAGAGGCAGAGGTTGGCACGGAGGGCATGGGTTGAAATGGATGGCGCATGGGAATTGTTTGGGAGGGGGTGGGGTGTGAGGGGTGAGGGGGTGTGAGGGGTGAGGTCTAAATGCATCAACCCGCCTCCACATTCGGCACCCCCATGCTGCCTCCAAACTGTTTCTGTGGTGGCGAGCACCTTCACCCCCAAACCACCCCCCAGCCCCTCCACCCCCCAAGGCTCCTCCACCCCCCAGCACCTCCACCCTCAACCCCCCTCCACCCTCAACCCCCCTCCCCCCAGCACCTCCACCGCCCGCCCCACCCCAGCACCTCCAGCCCTTCTGGGGCACTTTCTTCCAAG
The DNA here is from genome assembly GCF_964194155.1 of Cetorhinus maximus. Lineage (NCBI taxonomy): Eukaryota > Metazoa > Chordata > Chondrichthyes > Lamniformes > Cetorhinidae > Cetorhinus > Cetorhinus maximus. Next base: position 40,157,584 of record NC_135900.1, read on the forward strand.
TTGGGTTTGTGTAGCTGGGAATGCTCCCGCCTCTGCGCTCCCGACCCAGGAGCAAAAATTCAATCCTTCATTTTCCTGTCAAATTCTGTATACTGACAAACACAGCTGCTGCTACCATGGTGTGATTCTCCCCTCAACTCGTCCCCTGCTTCTTCAGTTTTAGTAGTGTGAACAGCTAGAGAAATACATACCAAATTGAACCATGAAAGGTTTGACATATTTTTGTGCATATTTATCAGTCTCATGTGGAGTTTATATTTAGGCCTCAGATTCTTAACGTCAGCTGGAAATTTGCTCGTTTTTCTGCACATTCAAAAAACTTCATGCGCACTTTTTCAATTTAGTGTTTTGAATTTCTTTCAATCGTCTCCCACTGAGAAAGACTAGACAATGCAGATTAGAGGAAAAGCTTCTGTGGCAGAGTAAACTGGAATGATTGTGATGTTCAATTTAAAGGCACATAACATCAGTATTGAGGTTTTCACCAGGGTGCAATACCACTCAGTATAACATCACAGAACAACTAGACACCATAATAAATAACATTCTTCCATTACACATCTGCCCTCTACTGACACAAGTTAAAAATAATTTGTATATAATAATACAAAACTTGGGGATGTGGTGTGGTGAGTCCTACAGCCTGAAAAAGACACAAATTAATGCAGGTGTGAAAAAGTTGAGTTATGGCTCTTACATGCATTAAAAAAAACATTCTTAGCTTAGGATATATTTTCATGCAAAAAAAATTAGTGTGAAAATAATGATAAAATTACTCCAGCTAAAGTTCAAAATGAAGTTTTTATCCAATGAAAGCACAAAAGAGCTTTGATATTAAAATTGTGTTTACCCACAGTGATGGATAACATTGTCATATTTTCAACAAGGAAAGTACTCTACCCATGTAAAAATGTTCTCAAAGATCACTCAATGCAACACCACGGAGTGGAGAGTAGTGAATTTGTGCATCTGGTAGAATTCTCTACTGAGCAGTCTTTCTCAGCCATACTGCTACTGGAAAGCAATACTTATGTGGTGGCAGTGGTGATGGTGGGGGTGGTGAGTGTGCTGGAAGGAATCAGTGGAAGAGTTTTCATCAGCTGATTCTTAAACATCTCCTCATGAGGTACAAGATCACAAACCTAAAAATAAATCAAAACTCTAAAGTCCTAAATTAATCCAACAAAAGCACCAGGGGACATACTATGGTTTATTAACTGTAAATAATGTAAAATTGCAATTTATATATTGCAAAACAATAAGAAAAAGGAGTAGACCACCACATGGCCTGTCGAGCCGACTGTTTCATTCAATGTGATCATAGTTGATCTTGGGCTTTCAACTCCACTCTCCTGCCCGCTTCCCATATCCCTTGATTCCCGGAGAGACCAAAAACTTATCTATTCCAGCCTTAAACATATTCAATGATGGAGCGTTCACAGCCCTCTGGGATAGAGAATTCCAAAAATTCACAACCCTTTGAGTAATTTCACCTTATCTCAGTACGAAATGATCAGCTCCTAAACTGGACACTGTGTAGATTCACCAGCCAGCGGGTACAATCTCTCAGCCTCCACTCTATCAAGTCCCTTCATAATCTTGTATATTTCAATGAGATCATCTCTCATTCTTCTAAGCTCCACAGGCAATAGGCCCAATTTACTCAGCCTCTCATCATAGGAGAACTCTCTCATCCAAGGGACCAATCTAGTGAACCTTCACTGTACCGCCTCCAATGCAAGTATATCCTTCCTTAAATATGGAGACCAAAACTGCACGCAGTATTCCAGCTATGGTCTCACCAAAGCCCTGTACAATTGTAGCACGACTTCTTTATTCTTGTACTCCAATCCCCTTGCAATGAAGGCCAACATACCGTTTGCCTTCCTAATTGCTTGGTGTACCGCATGCCAATTTTTTGCGTTCCTTGTCTTTCTGAGCATCAACATTTACAAGTTTCACACCTTTGAAAAAATATTCTGCTTTTCTATTCTTACGACCAAAGTGAATAACCTCACTTTTGCCCCATTATTCTCCAACTGTCTTGTTGTTGCCCGCTCTCTTAACCTGTCTATATCACTTTGCAGCCGATATCCTCACCTTTCTGTGATCAGCAAACTTAGATACATTACTCTCTGTCACTGTCTAAGTCATTATAGATTGTAAATAGCTGACAACCGAACACGGATTTTTGTGGCAGTGCAGCAAGCACAGCTTGCCAACTTGAGAATGCCTACTCTTTGCTTCCTTTCTGTTAACCAATCCTCTTTCCAATAGAAATATATTAAGCAATGCAACTACCAATGAAATGCAAATAGTTACACTGTAAGCAAGAAAGTAACTTTCAAAGTTTACTTCAGTCATTCTTAATAAGATGCAGCTGCTTTATTTTTCAGACAAGTCAGTATTTGAGGGACATGCCCAGACAGCTTGTGTCTCCATTTTAAAGAATTAGGAGCAATCCAGCGGTCTCTAAGGGACATTTCCTCCAACAGCATGGATTTGAGCCATTTGTTTCACTTACCAAGAACATTCTTTGGGTGCTGTTATATTGTTACTTCTTTCAGGCACAGCAAAGAATTAGTTACAGGGATGAAAACAATATGCTGGAAAAACTCAGTAGGTCTGTCAGCATGTGTGGAGAGAGAAACAAGAGTTGAGAGAGAAAGAGACAGACAAAGAGAGAGAGAAAGAGAGAGAGAAAAAGAGAGAGAGAGAGAGACACAGACAAAGAAAGAAAGAGAGAGAAAGAAAGAGAGAGAGAGAGAAAGAGAGACAAAGAGAGAGAAAGAAGGAAAGAGAGAGAGAAAGAAAGAAAGAAAGAGAGAGAGAGAGAGAAAAAGAGAGAGAGAGAGAAAAAGAGAGAGAGAGAGAAAAAGAGAGAGAGGAAGGAAGGAAGAAAGAGAGAAAGAAAGGAGAGAAAGGAAAGAAAGAAAGAAATGGGCAGACAAGAGTTGATCTCCCTGTGGTGATTTGATTTTTCTTTTGAAAGACCAAGTTGAATTTTGAAAGTGAAGGGTCTGAGAGAAATGATGGGGAAGCCCAGCACGTCAGTGCAAAAGACAAGGCTGGAGAATTTGCAACAATCTTCAGCCAGCTGTGTCGAGTGGATGATCCATCTTAGTCCCCTCCTGAGGTCCTCAGCATCACAGATGCCAGTCTTCAGACAATTCGATTCACTCCACGTGATATCAAAAAATGGCTGAAGGCACTGGATACTGCAATGTCTACGGGCCCTGACAACATTCCGGCAGTAGTACTGAGGACATGTGCTCCAGGACAAGCTGTGCTGCTAGCCAAGCTGTTTCTGTACTGCTACAGCACTAGCATCTATGCAACCATGTGGAAAATCACCCAGATATGTCCTGTCCACAAAAAGAACAAATCCAATCCAGCCACTTACCACCCGATCAGTATCTCAATCATCAGGAAAGCAATGGAAGTTGTCGTCGACAGTGCTATCAAGTGGCACCTACACAACAATGACCTGCTCACTGATGCTCAGTTTGGGTTCCACCAGGGCCACTTGGCTCCTGACATCATTACAGCCTTGTCCAAAACATGAACAAAAGAGCTGAATTCAAGAGGTGAGGCGAGGCAAGAGTGACATCAAAGGCGTCATTTGACCAAGTGCGGCCTCAAGGAGCCCCAACAAAATTGAAGTCAATGGGAATCAGGAGAAAAGTCATCACTGGTTGGAGTTTTGGAGTTATACCTAGAACAAAGGAAGGTGGCTGTGGTTTTTGGAGGTCAATCATCTCAGGCTCCAGGCATCACTGCAGGAGTTCCTCAGGCCCAACCATTTTCAGCTGCTTCATCAACGGCCTTTCCTCCATCATAAGGTCAGAAGTAAGGATGTTTGCTGATGATTGCACAATGTTCTGTGCCACTTGCAACTCCTTATATACTGAAGCAGTCCATGTCCATATACAGCAAGACCTGAATAACATCCAGGTTTAGGGTGATAAGCAGTAAGTAACATTTGTGCCACATGAGTGCCAGGCAATGGCCATCTACAACAAGAGAGAATCTAACCATCTCCCCTTGACATTCAATGGCATTACCATCACTGAATTCTCCATGAACATCATTCTGGGGCTACCACTGACCAGCCATATAAATACTGTTGCTACAAGAGCAGGTCAGAGGCTGGGAATTCTGCAGCAAGTTATTCACCTCTTGTTTCCCCAAAGCCTGCCCACCATCAACAAGGCACAAGTCAGCAGTGTGATGATATAATCTCCACTTGCCTGGATCAGTGCAGCTCCAATGACACTCAAAAAGCTCAACACCACCCAGGAAAAGGAAGCCACTTGATAGTCACCCAATATCCATCACCTTAAACAAACATTCACTTCCTCCACAATCAACACAAAGTGGCAGTAGTGTGTGTCATCTGGGAGATGCACCACAGCAATTCATCAAGCCTCCTTCGACAGTGCTTTCCAAACCCGTGACTTCTACCACCTAGGACAACAGCAGTAGATGCATGGGAACACCAGCATGTGCAAGTACCCTCCAAGTCACACACCATCCTGACTTGAAACTATATTGCCATTCCTTCACTGTTGCTGGATCAATACCCTGGAACTCTCTTCCCAACAGCAATGTAGGTGTACCTACAGATGGACGGCAGTGGTTCAAGAAGGCGGCTCACCACCTTCTCAAGGGCAATTAGGGATAGGCAATAAATGCTGGCCTTGGACCAGATTCAATTTTAACTTCCAGAGATGAAAGGATCATGTAAGGAATTAGGGCATCACTCAGTCCCCTTTTCTGTCATTTCTAATACAATCAAACATAATTTTCAAATCTCCACTGGACTCATTTTAGTAGCAGCAGCAGGTGCTAACTTACCATTAGCAAGCATTACCAAGTTCATTCAAAATACATGGGTTGTGGAATCCAGAGTGAACAAATGTGGCCTCACACACACACTAGTTCCCAGTGTCTAGCACCACAAATCCAGCTGATAAAACATCACTGTTTCCTTACAGCACTCATTTAAGGATCCTTTCTTTAACATTCTCTCCTTAAAATGTATTACTTGGCAGGCTCGGTGCCAAAAATTACATTTTAACAAGGCTCGACTGTGCCATTTTAGCACCTTCGACTTGCAAAAATGTGACCTGGTGAGATTTCTGATAATTTGTTTTGGATATATATATAAAACTATAAGTCACAGTAGAAAAATCAGTCTAACCCCGCTTTATATTTAAAAACTGAAAAAAGCTCAAGAACACCCTCTAGAGATTGCAATAATGTACAGCAGTTTATTGCAGCCCCCTACTCAAGAGCCTATTGCTCAACTGTTCAACCGTGTCATGCTGTCCAGAATGGATTCCAATATCTCGCAGATAAAGTCAACTCGGTTGAAATACAACCATAGCAATGGAAATATCACCGCTTTTAAGTTTGAGTAATTATTTTTTCTAGCAACTGGTCATGCTCATCTATCTCAGGTCAGTAAGGAACTTATTCAATGATCAATCAGAACAACCATTTGTCCTGTCAAATGTATATAGCAATCACCTAAAAACAAGATTATTAACATTCTTCTTTACTCAAAATGACAACATATCATGCTAATTTATGTTTATTTTCAGTGGTTTAAGTTTGGTGGGTTAAACTTCATTACTTCTAGACTCATTAATAGAAAGGCTAACAAGGACATAGTCCATGATCTCGATCAAAAAAGGCCCTAATCTCAGGATGGTTAAATATCAACTTAAAGATTGATAGTAAAATGAAAAGAAAAGCCTGCAGTTGCTGCAAATCTGAACTGAAAACAAAAGATGCAGAAAACATTCAGCAGGTCAGGCAGCACTTCTGGAGAGGAAGGTAAGATTAATGTTTTCAGGTCAATGACCTTTCGTCAGCCCTTCTTGTATGATCCCTTACAGAACTAAATCAAAATTCAATACAGTTGAACGCCTGGTGTAACAGCTTAAAAAGAAGCTTCGAACTTGGCGTCCAAAACAATGTCACTTAGTCAACTTAATGGAAAAAATAATCAACTGGAAGTTTAAGGTGATCACTAAGGGGGAAAGTGCAAGAAAGACAACGAGTGAATAAAAACAGTGTCATCTGAGTGTGAGATTTATTCTGCGTTTGGAGTTCAGAAGTAAATAGCTTGACTTGGAATGTAAGCTCGCCAGGTACTTAAATATAAGCAGCAGAATTGGATTCCCTGTGGCAGGTTTGACTGCCAGATGCCTTTATAGTGTATGCAGGTCGCTGGGTGATAAAAGTCAAGAGAGAGAGAGAGAGAGACGGAAGAGAGAGAGCTGGCAGGGTGACTAGTACCTAACAGCCAGCAGCAGCACAGTGCCAGTTGAGACAGGATAGGGAGCCTCGCTTGAAGAGCACCTGCTTCGACAAGGCTGCGTGCACACATCTCCCCAGATCTCTCATCTGCCTGCTGCTCTCACTGACAGCAACTGCAGGTGATGGGGCTCATTTTCCAGAAGAGATACCAGCAGCGGAGTCGGCCATGCTGAGACCCAAGGTTTTGCTAGCCATCATTGCCCAAGATACAGCGTGCGCGCGCGCACTGCCCCATTATCTGGGCTGCATCAAGAGGTTAGACTGCCTCATGGACAGGATGATCGCTCTCTGGTGAACAAGTGATTTATTGGAGTCAAGACACTAAAACAAAATATTACGCAATTTGCGAGCTTGATGCGGCTGGAGCGACGGGGAGGGAGAGGAAGAGTGGGGGGTGGGTGAAGAAGGATTCGGGATAAGCAACTGCAGAGTGCTCCAGGCAATGTGGATGGACAGCTGTGATCTGAGAGATGGAAGACACTCTCCAGGGACGTCCTTGTAATAATGCCACCTCTTATGGCTTTTAGATTCACCCTTCTGTGCTTGCTCGCTTATGATGTGTGGGCTGCTTTCGCCAAACGCTGCAGTTGTGCAGGGCGAGGTTCCAGGGAGAAGAATGGTGACACGGTTCCAGCTTTCAGAGACACTGGGTGGTTAATTTTCAACACAGGTTATAAAACAAGAGGGGTGGGGGAGAGAGAAAAATGATCTGGATGCACAGCACATTCATTTTACTGCACAATAACCCTTCTTTTTACAGGCAGTATGGTGGCAGGAAAAGAAAGCCTGAATACTGCAAAGACTGATTGTTCAGTTCAACTCGGATCCCCAATGACTGGGAGGACAGAGCAAGAGGCAATGGGGATGCCATTCATTCAGAGGGAACTGGTTGGGAAAGGGGGTGGTTTTGATGTTTTCTTGAGGCTTCTGCCTTTTTTGTTGTGTGTGTTAATAGGGGTCTGGGCTGGCACTGTTTTCTAGAAGAGCAGAGGAATTTTCCCTGCAGTCCTGCTATCCATCAACCAGCGTCTCAAAAGCAGGTTATCCGGTAACGGTCACGTGTTGTTTGTGGGAGCTTCCTGTGTGCAATAGTGACTGCAACTCCACAGTATTTTATTGGCTGCATTGTCATTGTTCACAACCGCCGGATGTCTCAAAGATTTATCACATTTCAGTCTTTCTTTTATAAAAACCCAGCATAAATACAGGGAAGGAGAGAGATTAAAGAGTCACCTGGATGCCACTAGTCGAGAAACCACATGACGACGCCCCTCCCGCCCACACCACCTAACGTACTTCGAGATTTCTACTGCCTATTTCATATAATGATGCATTTTAAAAGGACAATAAATAAGTAAGTTGTGAGGTGAGCTCGGGTATAAATTAACTGTTTAATAAGACTGAGCTTAACCATGGGCTTTAATCTCTAACCTGAATGTTTAACCTATTCATAATATCTTATATTACCGATAAGCATCAGATGGCTTAGATTATAGTAATCATTGTTGCGACTTTTTTCGATCTGAGAAATTGGCAGCAAATTGAACATCATGAAAATGAGCTGAAGAGTCAATACCGAGATGAAACACACAGTGCAGGATCAGCGATATCAGAGGGATCATTGCCTTCGTTTCTCTCTCCACAGAAGCTGCTTCATCTGCTGAGTATTTGCAGCATTTATGTTGATACTCGAGACATTTAACAGGGACAGATCCATTCTCAATCTACAGAAATTGGTCCCTTCCAATTAAATTATTTTATTGCTTGAGATTGCACCGTGTTCCACTCCACAGCCAGTCGAAAACTCATGTTTTTCACAACATGAGCTCCTCAACAGAAGTTTCTCTCAGTTTGACATGAACTCTCAACCTCAGCATTGCACACGCCTCAATCCTGCCATTAATGTACCGCATAATAACCAACTGCGCCACGAGAGCAAAGCAGCACTCATTTGCATGCATGTTTTAAAAGTTATATCATCTCGTTAGAGGGACTACGTTTTTTAAATTTGATTGGTGAGAACTGAGGTTATATGATCGTGTGCAGGAGTAGTTACAGGACTGTGGATAAAGCTGGTGAAATAACCAATGCCTCGTAGTTTTGGACTGTGCCTGCAGGGGGGCGGAGGGTGGGGGCCAAAAACGAAGCTGAGCACAAGGCCCCACTAACTGTAAATTCGCCACTGAGGCTCCCTGAATGTTTTTAGAAGTTTCTCTTTGATAAAGAAAGATTGACAGTAACAATTTTTTGTGAACAGCAGCTATATGACACACGAGAGCTGAAAAACACCTCAATCACCTACAGCCATATACTACTGACATACTATTGTCAACTGCACCCAGGTTTCCAAGTGCCTCTAGTTCAATCAGCTCAACTGATCCCTCTGTAACTATGGCAGAAACATCACCTTCCATCCATTATATCAGCTATCATTTTCCCATGATCCATTCAGAGACAATATTGGAATAACAATGATAATTTAAGTGTTATTTGTAATCAGCTGTGTTAATTAGTTATGTCTAATTGCTCTCCTGTAATTAACACTGTGGCCCTGAAAGTACATTCTGCAAAGCTAGTGCATAAGTGTTCAAAATGTTCATATGAAACCGCTTTTCTCTGCTCTTTCGGCTAAGGCATTTATCTTTTAAAATAACTTCAGGGGTTGGTGTTTCATGGCATGATTTTAGGGGCTATTCGTTTGGAAGACATCTTTGTGTCACCTTGGATCAGTTGGCAGGATTCTTGCCACTAAGTCAGAAAATTGTAATCTCTCACCCCAAAATGGACTCAAGGGTATAAACTTAGGGCGATATTACAGGGCATTACTACTGAATACTCCATGGTCAGGGGCTGCTGTCACTCATGTAGGACAGTATCCCAAGACCCTGCCTGCCAACTCAGCAGACATACAAGATCCCATGTCACTATTCAAAAGTCACCCAACTTTGTCCCAAACAAAGTTGTCCCAAAATTGAGGCCACTTTTCCCCAAAGGACTCCAACCATCTATCATTTCTAACACCCCAAAATTTCTGGAACCACTGGTCCTAAAAGTCCTGAGGCCAGGGACAGCGGTTTTATATCAAACTGCCAGTAGAGAGAGGGGGAATCCTGGATCTGCCATGTTTCTGACCCTTTTAAAGCCTTAGGTATTCAGATGCTTTTCGCAGTGGGCCCATAATCTGCCCACCCACAAATGGGCGGATGAATTATAATAGGATGCAAATGGAAGAAAATGTGTTATTACAAGACGTATTTCTTCATTTGCCCCTTCAGCATCACTGAGCACCAGAAATGCTCATGAGTCTGTGTGTCCAGCATTATTCAGGCAATGGGTGGAGGAAGTCAGAGTTAAAACATTTAAAGACAGGCTTTGGCTACAAAATCGATTACTGAGCCATCAACTCCAGAAATAAAAAAAGAGAACAAGTGAAATATATTAATGGTTCCGGAGCTCTGTCAGCCCACTTATGGTGCAGCAACAAAATTTCTCCCCCTCCCTTTGACTCAGGCCCAAATGCACTGAAAATGGGAGGGTGTTCACCTGGAATATATACAAAAATCTGACCTCGTGATGTCTTAAAATGCCAAGGTCATTGGCATTGGGCTGGTGGGAATTCAGTTCCATCCCAGATCTTCCCCCTTCCCAGAAAAGTCATGGCTATCATTTGCAAAGGAGCAGAAAACTTGAATAATAACTCAATGCAAAAGTTTATCATTTGGCTCCAACCCTGTAGTCACCACTTTTTCCAGATGCTGTTTCAGTTCACATGGAAGCATTCTCAAAATATCCATCCAAATGATCTTGACCCAGGATTCCAAACATTTGTAATCCAACGAGCACATGGATAAAAGCATTATTTGATGAGATTAAAGGGTAGAAGGTACCTATGCTATTTTGGCAAATTAACATGTTCATGGAAAATTCTTAGCTTATAAAAAAGTAACTTTGTTAAGATGGTACACAGGAATTCTACAAACCAGCTGTGCTCTCAAAAGCAGCACTTAAGAGAAATTTCCATACCGAAAATGCAAATGTATGAAGCTAAAATCATCCTTAACTACACACACACACTCCCACACCTCTAGCGGTCTGCATATTCATGTTAATGCATTAGAATTAGACATTTAAAGTTTCCATTTGAATTTTTTTTATTATGCACACACTGAGCCGAATCTTTCTCTGGGCTCAGGAATAACCTGACCTGCGCACTTTCACGGCTCTCAAACTGTATATCTGACCAATGTATGATTTTTGTCTTTTCACACTGGGGTCAGGGTCGCAGTAGAGTTTGTGAGCCATGCTGGGGTGTAGAGCAGGCCAGTTAGAAGGCCTGCTTCAGTTCTCCAACAGTATCCCAGCTCCCAAAAGTGTTTAAAGGCACCCTAAACCTCACCCCTCTCAGCCTCACCTCTTCTATCCCCACTGCCAGGCCATGCCCCCTCAGATTGCCCATGCTTCATCTATGTCCCCCATGTATCCTCCATACCCCCTCAGATCATTCATGCCACCTCTCTGCCCACCGTGTATCCTCATGCCCCCTCAGATCACCCATTCCTGCCCATCCCACCTCTATGCCCACGTATCCTCCATAGCTACTCACCTCACCTAGAATGCACTATGTGCAGTCAGCAGATTCCATGCAATATTAATGGAAAATATTTTACATTTCTTGAGGAAAACAAATATGCCTCTCACCATCTAATAAGGGTCTTCATATCATCAAGATTGAGAAATAAAATACATTCTGTGTGGAAAAAAAATGTAATACTTGGAATTCTATTACCTTGCATCAACAAACCAGAAACCACAAAGGGACAATCTGTTATTACAACTTCTTGAAACTGCCATTCGATCTCGGAATGGAATACTGACTGTGCTGAAACCCATTAGCACTTGAAACTCAGTCAAACATTGATAATAGCCCAGTTGCCCTAACAATAGACTGGGAAGGAAAGAACAGAAGGTGCACATTTTAATTTCAAAACAGTGTGTCTGACAATGAGCAGGTGGTTAGACTTTTTTCAAGTGTCAAAACCAGTTTTTTTTAAATCAGCCAGAGTCATTTAAATCACAGTAGTAATTATGATGTTTCCTCCATTGGAAAAGTAATGCAATGCATGTGAACCATTGCACAATGCTGGTCAGTGTAAGGGTCAACTTACCTTTAAAGGACAGATCCCCATGGGCAAAACCACTGCATTAAAAACACATACATTATAATACAGCATCTAATAGTGACATTTAAAGTTGCGAAAACACTTCCCATTTACCTTTCAGAACGTTCCAGACTCCTCAGCAGGCTTTTCATTTTCTTCACAAACTCTCAAAACCTGGTGTGCTTTTAATGGGCTTCCCGGATAAAAACGATGTATGGAAGAAATCTGATTTCCAACACCCATTTAAAATGGGGAACCTGACCTCAGGGGATGCGGGTGTGTATTTTAATTATCAATGTAAAACTATGTGGTGACATGCAGAATACCCCAACCAAGAAGGCATGGAAACCTTGTATGCTTCAAACACTAAAAACTGCATTAGAGTGATAAAAATAGAAAATGAAGAAAATACATGGTAGACATGTCAACATTTGAAAAGAAAGAGGCCGTGGCCCCGCTCCCTCCGCTTCAAAGTCAGGGGAGCCCGACTCTGCATGGCCGGGAAGTCCCAAGTCAATTTTACAGCTGTTGGGCATTAATTGACAAAACCAGGAGTTACAATTGTATTTGCATAGGGAGCAATAGATAGAGAGTTTGACAGAGAAAACAGGGACATTGGGTGTGAAAGACTTACTGGGGATTGTAGAAGAATGTGGTAGGCTTTCTAGAGGAGGTTCAGAAATGCAAAATGAAGTTGAAAAAGGTCCAGAATAAGTTGGCTTCCGGTACACATACGAGTGCACTACAGCTGAATAGGGAGTACAAGGAGTTAAGAGAACAGGTAGATAAGCCATGGCCTCCATGTAAAATTTCACCCCTCTTTCTTTTCAACTGTTGACATGTCTACTATGTATTTTCTTAATTTGCTATTTTTAATCACTCTAATGCAGGTAGATAAGCTACAAAAGTAAAGCAATAGTTGGCAAGAGAACATCCCCCACTCCCACAGTCAATTACACTGAGAATAGGAGAGTATGATGAGGTGTTATACATAATAAAGGCAGGTAGAGAAAATACTGGAACAAAAAAATTGACTTACAAACTGAATGCCAGATTGAAAGAGGAGTTAGCGGATTTGAGGTGGGCTTTGAGAGAACTCAACCGGCTTCAGAATTTCACCTCTCCTGAAGCAGACCACACCCCAAGCTTAGCTAAAATCAGACAGCTTCAGACACAATCAGCCAGCAGCAGCCATTCCTAAAACTAGAGTAGGTGACCCCAGCCTTTGCTGGGACAGCAAGGTTGAGAGCATCATCCTCTCTGCCCAACCTCTCTTGTGATGAGGAAATTCTGATATGTCAGGTCACTCGAGCCAGGGCCACAGTTCAGGCCAAGACAAGATAGAGGAGGGACCATGGAGCAGTGAAGAATCATTCTTGTCCACAGAGATCACCACCATGACCTCATCCAGGCCCCTTTCTCCCAGCAAGGTTAGGGCTCCGAGAAAAGAGTTGGGGGCGACAGCGGACATGAACATAGGAAATAGGAGCAGGAGTAGGCCATTCAGCCCCTCGAGCCTTCATCGCCAATCAAGTGGATCATGGCTGATGTTCTACCTCAACGTCAATTCCCGCACTATCCAGATATCCCTTGATCGATTTCTAGTTATTAAAAATATCTATGACAGAGCCTCATTAACCCTATGGGGTAAAGAATTCCGAAGATTCACAGTCCTCGAAGTGAAGAAATTCTTCATCTCAGTCCGAAATGACCTACCTCTTATTCGGAGACTGTGTCTCCTAGTTGTAACACCAATCCCCTGCTCCTCAAGTCAAAATGGAAAATTTGTAAGACCACACCCAGAGTTCAAGAAACATAGCTTCAAATAAGCCCTCCGGTCTGCATGCTCCCTGGAGTTAAAGTGAGTGACGGACCATGACGTTATGACCAAAGGCTTGCTCGAGAAGATAGAGACCGACATAAAAAGGGCCCTAGGGGAAGGGAATACTGATTTTCACGAGGTTCCAGTTAGCAAACAGGCCCCCAATGAAAGCCCAAGTGCACTCACAGAGAGGTTCCATGACTGTTACAAGGGAGGATGAGGGTCAATATTTTGACTTCCCAAGTTTCAAGAGCCTTTTCCTGAAAGAACTCCAGCCATTAGTCCATAGCAGGTTGAGCATTTATATAACAACAGTAGCCTGGGATGAGTTGCTTGCCCAATCCTGTGCAATATGGGAATAGGTCCATGGTGACTTACCCCAAGCACCCGCAAAGGCTAAGGTCGCAACTGAAGGCTCATTGCTTAACCAGAAATCTGGACAATCCGGAAACTCAGTGCCAAGGAGAAGAGTCCTAGTGCATTGTTTGAATTGCAACCGCTTAGGCCACTATGCTCAAGACTGCTGTAATAAGCGTACCCGGGGTTGGGGAGGTGGCTGTCAGAGATAGTGAGCCTTGCTTCCCCTCTCCGCCTGTACAGAGGAGCTCCAATCCTGTCAAGCAATGACAGAAAGAATGGAGGTAGCGCTGGAGGACATGTGAATCGGCACTGGGACCCAGCCAGTAGCTGCCGCAATGTTTCAGTCCTCCAGGCTAGTAAGCCAGTCTCTCCAGTGACTCCTACTGACCTCTGGGGAGAGATGATTTCCCCTCTCCAGTACGATGGCAATGGGAGGCCGGTAGTCCAAACTGTCGATAATGGAGGCTGCCAATAATTGATGTTAGCGAACTCCGGCTCCTCTGCCACTGTCATCCACCACCCTTACCCTGACATCACAAAGGGCCTGCCCTCAAGTTCTAACAGGATTCAACAATTCAGCTCAAACATCAATACAGTGTCTGCTTCCTGTACAGCTAAACAGATGGGATTCGAGTCACAATCTTGTCCCTGATTTATATGACCATGCACTATAACCAGGGCTTATTAGTAGTGATGTGCTCAAGAAATAATTGTATCTGGTGGAACCTTAAGAACGGAATCCCGACTTGCGATTAAGAAAGCTGAGGTACAGGCAATTCCTAACTCACTATGGACATGTTAACAACTAACAACCGTGATTGCAGAAGCATTGTCGGACCCAAAGAAATTAATGAACCTTTACTTACCCCTGTAAAACAGTATTCCAACCCAGCTGCGAGCGTCCCATACTACCGAGTCATTGCCAAAGCAAGGCAAACCGTTTGGAAGGTGTTCACAAAGGCATGCTTATTACAAACTCCCCAGTTTGGCTGGTTAAGAAACCAGCTGCATTTAACTATCGAAAACTTAACTCAGTCACCCTAGCATGTGCCCTGATAGTATGAGAAACCCCACTCTCCAAGATTCCCAGTGAGAGTACAGTTTTCTCCAGCCTGGATATTTGCAATGGCTTCTGCAGTATTCCATTAAACAAGAGAATCAGTTTAAGTTTGCTTTTACCTTTGAAGACCAGAGCTACATATGGATGTGCTTGCCACAAGGGTTTCATATTAGCCCTACCATCTTCCATAAACATAAAGCCAGGGGACTAAAGAGCTTTTCAACACCCTCTTGCTTAACTTCAGTAGGTCAGCAACCTCACTCCGACAGATGTACACAACATTTAACCCTCTTGAAAGTATTACTGCAATTACTCCTGACGGCCAGACTCAAAAGTTCATCAGCATAAAGCCCAGCTAGTTCAGGACCTTCCTGGAAGTCCAAGTCAGTTCATCCGGAGTTAGCCCTGATCGAGGCCATTCAGCACCTGCCCCTGACCCACCTCAAAAATTGCCCTACATTTCTTCCTCGGGTTGGTAGGGTATCAACAGGCTTTCATTCTCGATTTGCAGAGACCACAACAACACTCCATACACTACAGGCGATGATGAGTAGTCCACTCGAAATGGACTGAGGAGCACACAGAAGCGGTTTCCACAGCTGGAGAGCGCTGTTGCTCAGGCAACATCTTTTATTGCTCCCAACCCTGAAAGCCTTTTTCAAAGTATTTTTCGTGGAAGCAGGAGCTGTGGAAGAATCTTGGCTGTTGTCCTTTGCTAAGAGAATCAGGGGAGACAGTCTACCATTGCATATTCTGCCAAATTCTGAGACATGCTGAATTGACTTACTCCTGTAAAAGATGTTCGTTGGTCACATTGTAGTGCGTCAAACACTTCACATACATTACTGTTTTCGACAAGGTGAAAATACTTCATTGTCCACACACTCCCGTCAATCTGCTGCTTCGACCAGGAGACACATCATAGCTGCATCATAAATTCAACTGAGCCACTGGATATTGGAGTTGACCCACCCGATCTGGAAGTGACTCCGAAGGAGACTACACTGTTCCCCCAGCACCTTAGATATGATAGGCCGCCATACAAGTGTCCTTTAGTCGCGCTGGACTTCAAAATTTCTTCGGTCTGGGCTGAAACAATTAATGGGGCACCAGACAGCTTCATTGATGAGTTGTGGTTTCACCGCTTTGGTAAACCGTACACCAGCTTTGCAATTGTTATGCCGAAGTAGACTATTCAGTAAAAGTGTACTCCTCACTATGCCCAATACGCCAAGGTGACTGCACTCTTGTGCCATTTGGGTTACTAATTCTCAAAGCAAACATTTGATGTCACAGTGCCCATGCCATTAACAGTTTGCTGTTCTTACCCATGTATATGTAGATTGGTTTTTGTATGCTAGACGGTAAACTTTTACTGCATGCTGGCTTACTTCAAATCTCCAGTATTGCGAAGTGGTATGGAGCGTCTATGTCGGTAAGGTTAGAGCACACTCCTGCTTCACAGAACACCTTGCCAAAAGGAACTCCATAGCAGGCCATGCTATGAAACAAGCCACAATAGAAGCCTGTCTCAGCGATCAGTCCAGTCAACAATCTGGCCTCCCTGCCGGCCACATACAATTCCCTTCCTCACTGCCATCGCGTGGCACAAGGAGGACCAGCCCCTGCTGGCTCCATCTTTTTGGCCCAGCTCACATCCCTTTACGGATCAGTCTGTCAACTGTCATCCACATGTATGGCAGCATTCCTGGGCTCCCTGTTGCTTGTGTTTCCCCCACCATGGGAGGTGAATTGTTTTAGTTGTTGCACATTCACCGCACCAGAGTGCATTATTCGGCAAAGGTCACCCTGGAGAAACTCTCCACCATGGCCTGGTATGTGGGACTGTAAAGCAGCTTTTGAGGCCATGGTTCAGGGGTATCTTCCCTGCCTCCAGCATAACCCAAACAACCACTCTAATCGAGCACTGTTACACAGGATGTCCCCACCAGACAGGCCTTAGGTACACATCCAGATAGATTTGGTAGGGCCTCTCATCACAATGCCCTCCAGCTACATATATGGTCTGGTCTTAATAGACAAACTTACTAAATGGATGGAGGGCTTCCCCTCATAGCAGCCAAACTATTACTGTCTGATGTCATCTGCAGGTGGGGATTATCTATTCAGGTCAACCGTGACCAGGGCTCACATTAAGTTTTTTCAGAACTTCAGTACCTTAAGAAAATGAATTATACGCTGCATGTGACACACAATCCTCAACCAAAGGGGCAGTAGAAAAGGGCAACTGAACCCTCAAACCAATGCTAAAAAAAAGTCTGTTCAGACTACCCCACACAATGGGTTAACGTGTTACCCATGTGCCTAATGGCATTGAGAGCAACCCCACATAGCACCATGGGAATTTCACTACAATGTTATGATGGGCCAAATGATGAGGACACCTGCTCACCTACTCATGCAAGGGGCAGGTAACCAGAAATGGCTAGAGTCAATGATAGAGCACATTCAAAAAACGAATGAGTTCATGGCCCACCACACCGGGAAAAGTAAACATCAAATAAAGAAATATTCTGACAGAAAAGGTCGATTAATACCAGACCATGTTTGACTTCCTGCTTTGTACATCCAGTAGTGGCCCCCAATGATCCCAGAGTGGGAACAATCACGGTTCACAGCAAAATTTCTCTAACGCTGCTTCTTCTTGAATTCCTCTGCCTTCCTGCCCCCTTCCTCTGCATGCACAGAATCATGTAGCACACTTGGTCCCACAAGCCTACTTTTTCCTCATATCCCTGGAACTTTTTCTCCTTCAAGTATTTATCAATTCCTTTTTGAAGGCTACTGTTGAATCTGTTTCCACCACTCAATCAGGCAGTGCATTCCTCATCCTAACTACTCATGGCAAATAAAAAAGATTTTCCTCATCTTGCATGTGACCTCTGGTTATTGACTCTCCAGCCACTGGAAACATTTTCCCTTTATTTACTCCATCTAAACCCTTGATTACATTGCAGTAGACAAATGATGGAGAATTGCAAGAGTATCCAGGAGCAGACTGTGATGTTGATCATCATTTACTAGTGACGATACTGAAGGTCAGAGTGGGAAAGGGGACAAAACAGGTTTCAATGACACCACTGAATTTAGATGAGTTTAAGGATGATAAGGCAGTGCAGTATGCAGTGGAAATCACCAACAAGTTTGAAGCTCTACAGATGTGGCTGATGAGAGAACACCAGAAGAGCTTTGGCAGACCAAAACAACCGTTCCCCTGGATGTAGCAAAAGGGATGGTGGGATTTGTGCAGCCCATGAGACAGAAAGGATGGATATCTGATTGAAGCCAAGGGGGAGGTGTAGAGAAAAAAGGATGTGGATTGTTACAAAGATTTAAAGACAGAAATTCAAAGAAAGCTGCGAGTGGATAAAGAGAAATGTGTGACAAATTAGAAGCCGAGAATCAGAAAGAAACACATGGAAAGTTTTCCAAACCGTTCGATCAAGTCAAATGTTTCAACCTCATCTGCACTGCATTCAGGCAGCTTCTGACAAGGATAAAATGGAAGCAAAGAAAATCACTGCACAATGACGCAAATATTGCGAGTGCCTTTACAAGGGTGATGGGGAGTCAGAATTTAAAGGCCAAGTTGAACATGAGCCTCTACTATGAGCCACTTATCAAACGGCCAGCTGTAAGGACAGGGAGCCTGGGCGATATACCAGCAGAATTACTTACGATGGGAGGAGAATCGGAAGTGGACTGGATGTATAGAATGTGTGTGGCACTGTGGGAGACTGGCGATTGGCCAGAGTACTGGAGTTGTTCTACCTTTATCCCTCTTCTGAAAAAAGGTGACCTGAAACAGTGCACAAATTATAGAACAATTGCTTTGATTACCCACGTTATTCAAATCTTGCTCAGGATCATCCTGGAACAGATCCAGAAAACGACAGTGAGATTGCTGATGAGCAAGCTGGACGTGGAAGAACCACCAGAGATCAAGTCAATAATCTTAGAATTATTATGCGTAAAGTCCAAGAACATCAGCAGCCAATGTACATGTGCTTCGTTGATTTTGAGAAGGCATTCAATTCAGTCTCACACGAGAAATTCTGGTTGACAAGGTTAGACATCAGATACCCACCACATTTAATCGACTTGCTAGCAAAGCTTTATCTCAAGCAATGAGTTAGGAGGATCAGAGTTGCTGGAATCCTCTCAAAATGGCTGAGTCAAAAAGGGTGCTAGACAAGGGTGTCTCCTCTCGCCATATTTATTCAACATCCTAGCAGAAATGGTTATAAGAAGGCACTTGATGGATACAAAGGTGGGATACCAATTGGCGGGCGGTGAGTTTCGAAGCTTCGATATGCTGATGACATTATTCTGCTTGCTAGCTCAGTGGAGGAGCCACAGGAGTCGGTGGATCAGTCTCTTGACCAATATCAGCAAGATAAAAGTGATGGGAACGGGTGAAAAGATCTGCAAGAGTCTAATTAACGGAGTTCAGTTTGAACCTTCTGCCACCTTGGGTCACTCATCACGCAAGATGCAGAGACTACCAAAGAAATTCGGGCTAGGCCTAACAAGGGTCATGGCGTTGTGAACTCACGTAAAAGAGTATGGAGTAGCCACAGCAGCTTGGTTACAACAAAAATTCATCCTTGAAAGCCCTTGTGTGGCTGGTGACAACGTATGACTGTAAAAGCTGGACCATCAAGAAAGGTGATGAGGCTCAAATAAGAGCATTTGAAATGGACGGACTGAGATGGATGTTACGTGTGTCACGGACGGCCAAGCGGACAAACAAGTGGGTGCTCGAGAAAGCTGATGTTAAGAGGAATTTGTTTGAGGCAGTGATATCAAGGAAGCTCACATACTTTGGACACGTGATGCGAACAGGAGGGGAGTGTTTGGAAAAAAAAAAAGTAATGCAAGGTAAAACACCTGGAAAATGTGCACAAGGGGGACCCAAAATGGCATGGATGGATAATATCAGAACATGGACTAGCCCCTCTATGGGACAGGGGGCGAAGAATAGACATCAGTGGAGAAAGATTGCTCATAGTGCGGCCAACCCTTAGAACGAGGACGGATGAAAGACAAGACAAATTCCATGGAGATTTTAAACACTTCTATCAAATCTCCTCTTAGCCTTCTCTGCTCAAAGGAGAACAATCCCAGCTTGTCCAGTCTATCAAACTAACTGCAATCCCTCATCCCTGGAAACATTTTAGTAAATCTCTTCTGTACCTTCTTCAAAACCATGTCCTTTATAAAGTCGGACATAATACTCCAGCTGAGGCCAAACTAGTATTTTATACAGATTTTGTTTTCCTGGCTTTTATACTCTCTGCCTTGTAAGGCATTTTTAATATCCCTTGTACCTCTGTTTGTAAATAAAATGTAAACTAGTTGTGGTGTGGACCAGCATATGGAGTTCACCGGGTGGTAGGCCCGTGAATGGAGGAGGACATGGAGACAAAGGGAGAAGAATTCTGACCAAAGACATCATCACTGGGACCCATATTGGACTTATTAAAAATAAAAGGCAGTTTAACTGAACATACTTACGCACGCGCACACACCTGTGCACGCATGTGCATGTCATCAGGGCAGGTCATTAAGGTGGTGACCCAGACATTCTGTCGACAACAACTCTCATAGACAATGGCCTCTCTCAATATGTGTAAATCGCTTTCTTCATGCCTCATCAAGATGCAGATTGCTGGTATGGACCTGGAAGCGCCCCCTTAATGACAGCAGGAAATGACCACATACAGGTGGTCTTGCATAGGCACGATGTGGGATTGATAAGGCACTGAAATCCAATCGGATGACCTGGTTCAAGGTATTATCTTATATGTCAAGGGACCAAGGTTGTAAAGGGGTATAAGGCCATAGCCCACCAGGACATCGCTGCTGCAGTCGGGGAAGCATGACTTGGTCAGTCACAGGAAGTCGTGCAGAAGAACTGGTTCAGTAGGTTGACCACCCGAGAATGAGGTCCAGCACACGGGTCGTACTAAGCAACTGGTGTTGTAAGTATATACTATTGCTTAGTGGGTTAATAAAGGTTTTCCACAAAAAGTGGAAATTGTGTCCAAAGTTTGTTTCATGTCATTGATACTTAGTATGGGCTCTGGACCCTACAGGAAAGTGAGACCACCTGTTTAAGAGTCTCACAGATTTATGGCGACCCCGAAAAGTAATGATAAAACAAACTTTGGATGGGTTTGTCACAAAATGAGTGGTAGGGAGATTGCCTCTAAAACAGAGGTGGGTACAGGTTATCCTGGAGTCAAATGAACTGGCAGACAGGGCTGCACATTGGCACAGGGGTCCCCTTTTAAGCGAGCCTTGGGAGCAGCAGTTTTGCTGATGGCATATCAGCAGCAAAGTAGGAGATATGAGGCTGAGGCAGTAAAACCTAGGCAGGAGCTGGAGGAGAGAGATAAGCTTTGTGATTGTGAGGCGGTTGTGAAGGGGTTAATGAAACAGGGCAGTGAAAGATTGGAGCTGAAAATGGAACAGTGGTTAACTCAGTCTCTTGAGAGTCAGTGTGTTAACAGTCAGTATCAGATGCAAGTGCAGAGGGGTATAGTATGTTCAGTGAGGCCACCCCCAGATGGTGAGGACGAATAGGACGAGTTCCATCCCCCACCTGTGAAGCGGGATACCTGCCCCCAGCAGCCAGTCAGGATAGGGAAAGGGGAAAGGAAAAGGGGGTCGGGGTTACTGTTTCTAAAAAACTAAAAGCAGTTGAAGGAAAGGGGAATTGAAACCACTGACGTAATTTAACTTGCTTGCTTCTATTTTGAGTTCTACCTTAAGTT
Organism: Cetorhinus maximus; assembly: GCF_964194155.1. Taxonomy (NCBI): domain Eukaryota; kingdom Metazoa; phylum Chordata; class Chondrichthyes; order Lamniformes; family Cetorhinidae; genus Cetorhinus; species Cetorhinus maximus. The sequence continues at coordinate 40,179,112 of NC_135900.1, forward strand.
TTTAAGATATTAAGACAAATGTTGCAAGAATAGAGAATGCAAAGGAAGCTTCTGATAATAATGTGTGTGCAAGCTTTAATGTGCTCCTTAGCACTCGAGTTCATAACTCATAGTTTAGATTTCTAGGGTGCATGGAAATATGAAAGTGTGGATACGATTACTGAGTGTGCCTGTGTCAATTTAATATTATGTAAAGTTAAGTTGTAGGTCCACAGGAAGCAATTAGTGTTAGGATTTATTACATCTCTCCAAGATAAAAGAAGAGTGGCAGAGAAATGTATACTAAGTTGTAGTGTTCTGTCTTTTTAAGAGGCTATGACTGCAGAGATTGCTGTCTGAGAGTTTATAAGCTGCAAAGACAAAGTACTGATTGCACTGTTCTTGTGCAAAAGGCTTCCTTTTGTTTTGGGCTAAATATGTTAAGTTTTTTCTTGGGAACTAACTTTGTTTCAACTTTTAATTACAGGCACTTCAGAAGTTTAAAGAAGTAATGTAATAAAGCAAGTGATATTTTTCTCTGCTTGTGTATGTAATAAACGGATTTTTTTTTTGCACAGATGATGTTTGCGTGCTTCAAGCTTTAGTGTTTTCCTTCCGAAAATTGTGATTTTGTAGTAGTTTCAGTAGTAGTAATTTCAAAGCTAATAAAAGGGAAGTATAGTTACTAACAAATTTTTCAAGTTATGAACCTGGATTTATGGTTACTGGCCAGAACCATGATTCCGGGGCATTTTGATAAACGTGTGTGAATTTTAATCTGGATATGAATGCACACGTGAGGACACGGTAGTTTTTAATGTTTGATGGTGTAAATTGGAATTCGAGTTAGAGACTTTTTACAAAAGTTCTAAGTTTTTTTCGAGGGGGGGGTGTAATTCTTGCTCTGAAATAGTTGGGAAAAGGAATTCGGTAAAATTTTTAAAAGCTTTTCTTTGTTCAGAATAAAACAAGTTGAACTGGTTTGTCGGTATTCGTAGGATGCATTTGTTTATTGATTTCAAAAAAGAGAGAGACTTGGAGAGAAAGAGAGAGAGCGTGGAATTTTGAAACAATTGAAAGAGTGAATTAAAGTACTGAGCACAATGTTCAGAAATCTGACAAAGTTGTGGGAAAAAAATATATCACAAGAAACCAAAAAAAATGTCTAAAGGGAGAGATTCAGGTTTTTTTTGTTGAAAATAAACCAGTTCAAACTCTAGCGACCACATATGGCAACATCTTTGTTCTGCTCATTTTTAGAAAGGAGGGGGGGGGGGACTGGTGAAGACATCACTAGTCTATAAAAGGGCTCTTGTCCCACGCTCTTTCAAAGCAGCAAGAATAGTACATAGGTTGACCAGGTGATGGTGGGAAACTGTGTGAGGGTGGATGTGTTTGGACCCCTGTACAAAGAACCCCGTAGCATAGTGGACAAGGCTAGCCCTATGGTGTATGTGATACAGTTGTCCAAGCGGGTAAAATGGTTCCGCATTAACCAGATGAAGTTAGCAACATCCCAAACCAAGGCACCTCACCGACAGGAAACTGTTATGTGCACGGTGGATCAAATCATGCCAATAGCGGGGATTGTGAGGGGCCCCCTAAAATTTCACAACGGGGGGTGATGATGATAATAACGGTGGTGATGGTGTAAATATGCAAGTGAAAACCCACTACCACCTGTGAGATCTCTCTGCAGGTAAGATGAATAAGATAGGGAGGATCTGGAGGAATTAGCCCTCTAGAGCTATCACCAGAGAGAGGAGCAGGATGGTAGAAGGAAAAGCAGTAGTAAGCTGGTCTGGTAGCCCCAGAGGGAGGAGCAGGGAAGTACAAAGAAAATCAGCAAGGAAGCTCAATTATTGCTGAAAAAAGTCATTTTGCCAAAGCTTTTCGTCTTGCACTCATCAGGACAATCGAAAGAATACCAATGTCAGCGGAAGCAACAACTTTATACTCTATGAGAAGGCAATGCTGATTGGTTGACAAATGGACTCTGATTGGTAGAGGTGTTGCTATGGAAAATGCACCAGATAATGGTGGTTGACAGTTAACTGCCAAGCATTGTTTGAAATTGAAACCAGGCAGTTGAACCTGAGGATTGAACCAGCGATTGAACCAGCTATTCCACCAGATGGTGGAATTTGAATTCAATAAAAATCTGGAATCAAAAGTCTAATGATGGCCATTGTCGATTGTTATAAAAACCCATCTGGTTCACTAATATACTTTAGGGAAAGAAATCTGCCGTCCTCACCTGGTTTGGCCTACATGTGACTCCAGATCCTCAGTAACGTGGCTGACTCTTAAATGCTCTCTGAAATGACCTAGCAAGCCACTCAGATAAAGGTAAAATACTGCAGATGCTGGAAATCTGAAACAAAAACAAAAAATGCTGGAAAAACTCAGCAGGTCTGACAGTATCTGTGGAGAGAAAGACAGAGTTAACGTTTTGAGTCCGTATGACTCTACTTCAGAGCTAACGGGAAGTAGAAATGTGGTGAAATATAGCAAGCCACTCAGTTGTATCAAACTGCTAAAAAGTCAATAAAAAGGACTACTCAGCATCAACCTAGGCACCGGAAATGACAACTGTAAACCCAGTCCTGTTGACCCTGCAAAGTCCTCCTTACTGACATCTGTGGGCTTGAGCCAAAATTGGGAGAGCTGTCTCACAGACTAGTCAAGCAATGGCCTGACACAGTCATACTCACAGAATCATACCTTGCAGATCATATTCCAGACACCATCAACATCATCTGTGGGTATGTCCTGTTCCGCCGGCAGGGTAGACCCAGCAGAGATGGCGGCACAGTGGTATACACTTGGGAGGGAGTTGCCCTGGGAGTCACCCTGGGAGTCTTCAACATCGAATCACGGACCCCAAGAAGTCTAATGGCATCAGGTCAATCATGGGCAATGAAACCTCCTGCTGATTACCACGTAAGCAGCTGATGAATCAGTGCTCCTCCATGTTGAACACCATTTGGAGGAAGCACTGAGGGTGGCAGAATGTACTCTGGGTGGGAACTTCAATGTTCATCATCAAGAGTGGCTCAGTAGCACCACCACAGACTGAGGTGGCTGAGTTCTAAAGGACATAGCTGCTAGACTGGGTCTGCAGCAGATAGTGGGGGAACAATATACTTGACCTCATCCTCACCAAACTGCCTGCCGCAGATGCATTTTCCATGACAGTATCGGTAGGAGTAAGCACTGCACAATCCTTGTGGAGACAAAGTCCCGCCTTCACATTGAGGGTACCCTCCATCGTGTTGTGTGGTACCACCACCGTGCTAAATGGGATAAATTTCAAACAAATCTTGTAACTCAAGGCTGGGCATCCATGAGGTGCTGTGGGCCGTCGACAGCAGCAGAATTGTACTCAAACACAATCTGTAACCTCATGGCTCGGCATATCCCCCAATCCACCATTACCACCAAGCCAGGGGATCAACTCTGGTTCAATGAGTGCAGGAGGGCATACCAGGAGCAGCACCATGCATACCTAACAATGAAGTGTCAACCTGGTGAAGCTATAACACAGGACTACTTGCATGCCAAACAGCATAAGCAGCAAATGATAGACAGAGCTAAGCGATTCCACAACAAATGGATCAAATCTAAACTCTGCAGTCCTGCCACATCCAGTCATGAATGGTGGTGGACAATTAAACGACTCACTGGAGGAGGAGGCTCCACAAATATCCCGAACTCTCAATGATGGAGAGCATCAGTGCAAACGATAAGGCTGAAGTATTTGCAATAATCTTCAGCCAGAAGTGCCGAGTGGATGATCCATCGCAACCTCCTCTGGACGCCCCTTGCATCACAGATGCCAGTCTTCAGCCAATTCGATTCACTTCACGTGGTATATTCAGTGGCTGAAGATACTGGATACTGCAAAGGCTTTGGGCTCTGGTAATATTCCGGCAATAGTACTGAAGACTTGTACTCCAGAACTTGCCATACCCCTAGCCAAGCTGTTCCAGTACAGCTACAATATTGGCATCTACCCGACAATGTGAAAAATTGCCCAGGTGTATCTTGTACACAAAAAGCAGGACAAATCCAACCCAGCCAACTAACTGCCCCAGAAGTCTACTCTCTATCATCAGTAAAGTGATGGAAGGGGTCATCAACAGTGCTAACACGCGGCACTTGCTAAGCAATAACCTGCTCAATGACGGTCAGCTTGGGTTCCTCCAGGGTCACTCAGCTTCTGACCTCATTACAGCTTCGGTTCAAACATGGACAAAAGAGCTGAACTCCAGAGGTGAGGTGAGAGGGACTGCCCTTGACATCAAGGCAGCATTCGACCAAGTGTGGCATCAAGGAGCACTAGTAAAACTGCAGTCAATGGGAATGGGGGGAAAAGTCTCCGCTCATTGGAGTCATACCTAGTATAAAGGAAGATGGCTGTGGTTGTTGAAGGTCAATCATCTCAGCTCCAGGACATCACTGCAGGAGTCGCTCAGGGTAGAGTGTTAGGCTCAACCATCTTCAGCTGCTTAGTCAATGACCTTCCTTCCATAAGGTCAGAAGTGTGATGTTTGTTGATGATTGCACAATGTCCAGCACCATTCGTGATTCCTCAGATGCTGAAGCAGTCCAAGTCCAAATGCAGCAAGACCTGGACAATATTCAGGATTGGGCTGACAAGGGGCAAGTAACATTCGTGCCACACAAGTGCCAGGCAATGATCATCTCCAACAAGAGAGAATCTAACCATTGGCCCTTGACATTCAATGGCATTACCATCACTGAATCCCCCACCATCAACATCCTGGGGGTTACCATTGACCAGAAACTGAACTGGAGCATCCATATAAATACTGTGGCAAAAGTCAGGAGTGTGATGGGATAATTCCACTTGCCTGGTTGAGTGCAGCTCCAACAACACTCAAGAAGTTTGACACCATCAAGGACAAAGCAGCCCACTTGATTGGCATCCCTTCCACAGACATTCACTCCCTCCACCACCAATGAACAGTGGCAGCAGTGTGTATCATCTACAAGATGCACTGCAGAAACTCACTAAGGCTCCTTAGGCAGCACCTTCCAAATCAATGACTGCAACCTTCTAGAAGGTAAGGGCAGCAGACACATGGGAACACCATCACCTGGAAATTCCCCCCCAAGCCACTCACCATCCTGACTTGGAAATATATCGCCGTTCCCTCACTGTCGCTGGGTCCAAATCTTGGAACTCCCTTCCTCACAACACTGTGGGTGTACCTACACCACATGGTGCAGTGGTTCAAGAAGGCAGCTCACTACCGCCTTCTCAAGGGCAATCAGGGGTGGGCAATAAATGCTGGCCTAGTCAGCAACACCCACATCCCATAAATCAATTTTTAAAAATCCCGGTAACACTGCCTAGGAAGCTCCAGGCCTTACCCCTACCACAAACAGTAATGCAATTGCCCAGACAAACTCCAGGCCCAGAGAGCTGACTGGTTGTTATTCCCACACAAATGGTACTATATCACGATATGCATCATGAGGTAGTGCTGGAGATGATTAATTTAGCAGATATGGGACCCTCATGGTGTAAGTATAACACCCAAGCTTTGCAGAATCGAATGCTGCATCAAGTCTTGAGGGAATTCTGGGAACAAACCTGCACAGCAATTCATGAGGATGAACGCACTAGTCTGTGTAAGGATTCCGGGAATCAAAAAAAATCTCACTCTCATGGGCGGGTACTATGTGGTTCGATTAATCATGTTGCGACTATATTTAACACTGGGACATCAATCATAAATAGTTTTTCTTTATTCATTCATGGGATGTGGGCTTTGCTGGCTGGACCACCCTTTATTGCCCAACCCTAGCTGCCTTTGAGAAGGTGGTGGTGAGCTGCCTTCTTGAACCGCTGCAGTCCATGTGGTGTAGGGATACTCACAGTGCTGTTAGGATTAGATTTAGCTAATTTAGACAAAGCAGTAAATAGGGTTAGAAGTAGGTTAAGGAAAATATTAATGGGATGAATGATGTGGGACAGAACGAATTAGATGAAGATTGAATATAATCGTTCATTTGCAAGATGTGATGGGGGATTTGGAAAAGCATGCCCACCGCATGAATGACATTATAAGAGAGGATAAAAATGCTTCTGTGGAGGCTACTGAAAATGATGTTTGCACAATGTATGGTTTCTGGCTGGTGGAAGAGGCCTGAGAGAACCTCCAGAGTATTGTGGAAGGAGGTTGCCCCCCGGATTACTGATAAACATCTTAGGGCTGTATCACCTTACCAACTGACCACTGATGTCTGTACAATCAGAGGACTCATGCAGGTATACCCGGTGAAACATGAGTGCCATCTGGCGAACAGTACCATGGGCTCGCTAGGGTAGGTTTTGTCTTATCCTGTCCTAAAGGAAGGGGAGAAGCCTAATCATCTTTATAGAGTTGAAAACAGAGGATCGTGGCCATGTGTCACATTATGACCAATACCCTCGGCCCATGGCACGAGTAGATGGTAGCCCTGGATTTGTCTGGGTGTGCTTGGAAAGGGCAAACTTTTGTTTGCTCATATGATGTAACTGAAAATACAGCATCAACCTGCGGGGGTTCACTTGGGATCATGAAGGGCCCAACTCCACGGTTATGGTGACTCGGGGAAAAAGTTCCTGACACATGCAGCATATTAATGAAAGGGAGAATATTGTGTTACTGGGACACACTGGGAATATCAGTACGAGGATGTGATCTCTTTTAGCCAGGATGGAACGTTTTGTTTCACCCCAGCTTGACCTGTTAATACTAGGTGTGTGGGTATTGTTGAACGTTTGTGCTCATGGACAGGTGAATATTACCAAAGCGACGCAACAAGGTGAATGGATTAGGTTCATAAGTGTAGTAATGTTCGGAGGCAAAATTACGCACTTAAGGGTGGATGCTGTAAGGCATTTTGAGATCTCCTATATTTCTGTAATGCTGTAAGGCGTTTTTAATATTCCTTGTATTTGTTTGTAAGCAAAATGTAACTGAGTTGTAGTGTGGGCCAGTGTGTGGAGCTCACTGGGTTGTAGGAGTAAGGAGGTCATTGAGATAAAAGGACAAGAACTCTGACCAAAAGACATCATCACTAGGGCTCTTATTAGACTTCTTGAAAATAAAGACAGTTCAACTGAACAGACACACACATGCGTCAGGACAGGTCATTAAGGTGGTGACCCAGACATTCTGTCGACAACAACTCTCAGAGACAATGGCCTCTCCCAATATGTATAAATGGCTTTCTTCATGCCTCATCAAAATGGAGATTGCTGGTATGGACCTGGAGACACCCCCCCTAATGACAGCAGGAAATGACCACATGCAGGTGGTCTCGCATCGGCATGGCGGGATTGGTAAGGTACTGACATCCACTTGGATGACCGAATTCGAGGTATTACTTCATATGTCAAGGGACCAGGGTTAGAAAGGGGTATAAGGCTATAGCCAGGGAAGCATGACTTGGTCAGTCACAGGAAGTCATACGGAAGAATTTGTTCAGTGGACCGACCACCCAGGAATGAGTTCCGGCATGCAGGGCTTACTAACCAACTGGTGTTGTAAGTATATACTATTGCTTATTAGGTTAATAAAGGTTTTCCACATAAAGTGGAAATTGTACCCATAGTTTGTTTCATGTCATTGATACTTAGTACAGGGTCCAGGCCTTAGAGGAAAGTGAGACCCCCTGGTTAAGAGTTTTGCAACCTTGGTTCATAAATCACAGGATCCTGTAATTTATTAGCATAGATCCACCTTTGAAATGTTGTCAATGCTCAACTCTTATTTATATTTTGTAACGTAAATCCTTATAGCAATTATAATTCTTTTATTTTTATGACATGGAAATTCATCCACGGAAATAGGTCTTTCAGCCCAATTAGTCATTGTTTGTTTGTCCTCCACACAAACATTCCTAATCTCACACTAATCTCATATCCCTTCACCCCATATCCAATCTATTTTTAAATGTTGACAGGGCCTTTGCTTGACTGTAGCAGCCCATGAAAGCCTACAATAGGTCTTGGATATCAAAACTGGGGCTGACAAATGGCAGGTAACATTCACATCATGCAAGTTCCAGGTAATGACCATCACAAATAAGAGAAACCCCATGCATCTTCTCTTGATCTTAATGGCACCACTAGCATGAAATCCTTCACCATCAACATTCTAGGAGTCATTATTGACTGGAAGTTAAACCAAGCTAACCACAGCAACACTGTTACAAGACTAAGCAAGAGGGCTGGGTACCCTTGGACAAGTAGCTCATCTACTGACCCATAAAAGTCTTTCCATCATCTTCAAATCAAGAGCATGACAGAATACTCCAAACTCACCTGAGTGGGCACAGCCACAGAAGCACTTAAGAATAACATCCGGGACAGGACAGTTTACAGCTACATGTACAATTTACAGATGCATTACAAAAGCTCACAGTTGCTCTCATCAAGTAACTTCTACCACCAAGAAAAACAAAAGCAGCAATGTTGTGGGAACATCATTACTGCCAAGAGACACACAAACCTAAACTTAGATACACAACCTTCATCATCACTGGGCAAGAATCCTGGAATTCCCCACCTAACACCATTACGGAAGCACCATCACCACAAGGATCAGCTATTCAAGGAGAAGGTCCACCATCACCTCAGGGCAATGAAGGATGAGCAATAAAGGCAGCCTTGCCCACAGTGCCCACTTCTTAAGAACAAAGTTTAAAATTCAGTAACCCCTGTTACACAAGCTCATAGCTCTCTCTAAAATCAAAAAATCCTGATTTCTGACATGGATATCATCATTTAGTTTTATATCTGTGTCCCATTGTTCCAGACCCCCTCAATGATTGGAAACATACAAGTAATCAACAAAAATAAACACATTCAATACGATGGCAAATTATGGAATAATTGTACCATCATTCACATTTGCAGGGAATAGAAGTTCTGAATTTGAATATCTTTAGTAAAGCGGAACATTTTAGTAATATTATCGCACAGATTTTAGGCAAAGAAGATACAAGTTCAATCTACTCTTAAGCATTATATTTCGTAGCCCTCAATATGGAAGCCCACACCATAAACAAATGGGACAGAGTACCCATATGATGTTCTGAATTAACAGCTACTCCCTCCTTGTGAAACATGGAGATTTATTTACCTGACTGTAGAAATAAATGTATCATCTGTCTACTTGCAATGGGGAAAGAAAACAATTATCTTCCAGGAGCCCATTAAAATATTAACTTCACAATCTGCAAGAGAGATATCTTACAAACTTTGTTCCAAATCATCTCAGTGGAGATGTGTACTCCAGCCTCAACCTCTGCAATGGCATAATCTGGCTCACTGCGGGCAAAACCAAAAGGCAACTGTTATCAATAAAAATGTCTGAAGCAATTACATTTGCTTAAGGAGTGGACAAAGATTTATTTTGGAAAATAAAAAGGTAAAGAAGAGAAACCAATATTGAGATTAGATGGGCACTTGTGATGTCTTCGTGGTCATAGATGTAATGAATGAAAGCAAATGATATTTAACTGTAGTTAGATAATACCTACAGGCCAAGTACTAAAAAAGCTGAATGGAAACTAAGTATTACCTTTGAGCAGAGGTTGGAAAGTAGGAATTTCATGCAGCTTAATAACATCTGGATCATTCCACGTGGTTCGAGCAGGTTGCTGCGTTCCTGTCGCAACAACGACGATGTCATCCATCTTAGCTCTTTGCTTCGCTGGAGAATTTGTTGCTGAAGAAGAAAGAAAAAGGGACACAAAAACTAACATAGATTTTGATCTATAAAAGGTACATACACAAGTAGCCAATGAGAATTAATATGGCAGCATACTCAACAAATATCTTATTATGAAGCCACAAGCTCAATGGTCATTGAAGCTACAGCCTGCTCATGGCAGAGAGGTGACTGCAATAAGAGGAAAAGGGAAAAGTGAAGAGCAGAAAGATAGGCAATATAAAAGAGAAAAAAAAAGTAAAAGGGAAACAAAAACATAAGTAAGGAGAAAGAAACAAAATGAATCCTAAAAGAAAAATAAATGGACAGAGAGAAGTGAAAGTGGAAAAATAGAAACATATTTTGTTTTCTTTATTGTTTCATGGGATGTGGGTGTCACTGACAAGGTCAGCATCTGTTGCCCATCCCTAATTGTTGAGTGGCTTGCTAGGTCATTTCAGAGGGCATTTAAGAGTCAACCACATTGCTGTGCGTCCGGAGTCACATGTAGGCCAGACCAGGTAAGGGCGACAGATTTGCTTCCCTAAAGGACACTAGCGAACCAAATGGGTTTTTACAACAAACGACGACAGTTTGGGAGCACCATGACTGAGACTAGCTTTCAATTCCAAATGTTTATTAATTAATTAATTGAATTCAAACTCCATTAGCTTCCTTGCTGTCTCCAAGGCCTCTAGATTACTAGTCCAGTGATATTACCACTACGCCACCATCTCTTAAGTGAATAAGCAGAAAGAAACAGTGAATGGAAAGAAAGGAGAGAGACAGGACACTAAAGAAACAGATTTGGAAAGAATAGCACGCGTGGAAAAGAGAAAGAAATGGAATAGGAGAGACAGGAAAACAGGAAGAAACAAAAATAAAACAGAAAAAATATAGCAAAACCAAGATTGTTATCACAAAATACAACTGACTTTTTCATGACTTCTGTACGTATTCATATTGGTAAGCATTTTTTTTTTTAAACTGAAGTGGTGGGATAACTGGGGAAAACAAAGCAAATTTGACATTTACTACATGAGGTCCATACTAGCATATATTTGAATTGGTGCAAATATAATACAAATTCCTGTAAGAACAAAAAATGCTGTAAAAACCCAGCAGGTCTGGCAGGGTCTGTGGAGAGAGAAACAGAGGAACTGCTGAGTTTTTATAGCATTTTTTGTTTTTATTTCAGATTTCCAGCAACCGCAGTATTTTGCTTTCAAACAAATTCCTATGGTACATTTCACTTCTGTTAGCAATGGAATCCAAAAGCAAAAGCTTGTCCCATATGCTGCTTCCCAAAAGTCACATTTTTAGTCAATTTACCAATAATCTTACCTCCAAACATAAATCACATCACTTAACATAAACGACCTATTTAATCCCTTCAGTGGAGAAATGAAAAGCCCTGCCGTTAACAGAATTGGCTATTGGGCAGCACTAAGGCTACAAACGTAGTTATGTAGCACATTTTGATTATTGTATTCATCGAGTTGGTCATTAAAGAACTCAAAAGTTTGTACCATTCCAGTCCTTCTTACAACAGTAATTGATTCAGAGCAGCAGTGAAAATTTGAGGGCAATTTCATTAAGGATTCCCTAGATAATGTTTCTACAAAACCTTTGAAGAAAGTGGAAATCCAGCATTTGTGATAGTTCTAATTCTTCTATTTAGTCGCCAGAAAATGTTTCAAATCTCTGACCAATTTTGAGCTACTCATCAGCATCTGATTTAGTGTAGCTGGCTATTTATAATTCAGCTTTTGTCCTTGTGTAATTCCTGCTCATCTCCCGAATTTAACACACACCCAAGGTGGATCCTTTCAAAGACTGTTAACTGCTTGTCTTGGTTTAGATTGCAATGAGTCTCTAGCTTTAGAGCTAAAGGCAGTAACACCCAGAAATAGACACCAGCACCGGGGAATCTGTGAGAATCTAAACCAAAACACACCTTAAAAATAGTTTATGCTATTCCCTCTATCCAAGGTCTGGAGCAGTTTGAGTGCAGGGGAAGCGCTGAAGTGGCACAGCAGTTGATCAATCAGCTGTGGAGTACCTGACATGGCGATCTATTTGGTATAGAGCTCAAATTGGGGCCTATCTACATGAATTATTGTAAGCTGATTCTAATGTACTAACAATTCAGAGTACCTTTACTAAAACTATATTACAATTGGTACAAAAATTTTACCTTTATGCATGCGTATCTATCTATAATACTGCAGAAGTTGAACTCTAGCTTTCTTTAATGCTAGCCCAATACTGCTGCTCGACAGGGCACAAGAAATCACTTGGGTGAAACTGAAATGAATGTCAATGATGTCCCAGCGCTTACAGTTACTTACCCGAGACGTGACATTCTGGTTGTTTATTCTCGTAAGTGCTCTGTTCAGCTCCCATGGTATTGAAATGTGGTTCCAGAATACCTCAACCCTGTACAAACCAAACAGAATTACAACAAGATCTTCTATTTGTACAGCACCTTTAACATAATAAAACGGCTCTCAAGTTATTTCTCAGGAGCATAAGACAAAAAATGACACTGAGCCACATAAGTAGATAGTAGGTCAGGTGACCAAAAGCTTAGTCAAAACGTTTTAAGGAGTGCCATCGACTGAACTTTTTCTGCACTCTCTCCCCTTCCCCACACACTTCCCTCACCACAAAGAAAACGAGTTCATATACACACCCAAAAAGAAAAATGTTTCTAATTAATCAAAGATGCGGTGAAAACTTTTAAACATTTTTAACCATAGTTATTTCGGTGAGACAGTGGTGTAGTGGCAATGTCACTAGACTAGCAATCCAGATGCCCAAGCTAATGCTCTGGGAATACGGGTTCAAATCCCAACATGGCAGCTGGTGTAATTCAAATTCAATTAATAAAATCTGGATTAAAAAGCTAGTCTCAGTAATGGTGAAAGTAATGGTTTCAGACCATGAAACCATTGTTGATTGTTGTAAAAATCCATCTGGTTCACTAATGCCTTTTAGGAAAGGAAATCTGCCATCCTCATCTGACTCCAAACCCACAGCAATGTGGTTGACTCTTAAATGTCCTCTGAAATGACCTAGCAAGCCACTCAGTTGTATCAAACTACTACAAAGTCTAAAAAAAAGGAATGAAACCGGACTGATCAAAAGGCATTGACATAGGCACCGGAAACGACAATGGCAAATCCGGCCCTGTTGACCCTGCAAAGTCCTCCTTATTAACATCTGGGGGCTTGTGCCAAAATTGGGAGAGCTCTCACAGACTAGTCAAGCAACGCTCTGACATTGTCTGTAAGGTTTGATTCAGTGGGTATGACTATGTCCCAGAAACCATTATCACCGTCCCTAGGTTTGTCCTGTCCCACCGGCAGGACAAAGCCAGCAGAGGTGGCGGCACAGTGGTATGCAGTTGGGAGAGAGCTGCCCTGAGAGTCCTTAACATCGACTCCAGACACCATGAAGTCTCATGTAGTCAGGTCAAACATGGGCAAGGAAACCTCCTGCTAATTACTACCACCGTGCTAAGTGGGATATATTTCGAACAGGCCCAACACTAAGCTGGCCAGCCATGGGGCACTGTGGGCCATCAGCAGCAACAGAATTACATTCAGCCACAATCTAACTTCATGGCCCAGCATATCCCCTGCTCCACCATTACCATCATGCCAGGGGATTAACCCTGGTTCAAAGAAGAGTGCTGGAGGGCCAGGAGCAGCACCAAGCATACCTAAAAATGAGGTGTCAACCTGGTGAAGCTCTAACACAGGAATACTTGCATGCCATGGACAAAGCTAAATAATCCCCACAACCAATGGATTAGACCTAAACTCCACAGTCCTGCCACATCCAGTCATGAATGGTAGTGGACAATTAAACAACTAGCTGGAAGATGAAGTTCCACAAATATCTCCATCCTCAATGTTGGGGGGAAGCCCAGCACGTCAGAGCGAAAGACAAGGCTGAAACATTTGCAACCACCTTCAGCCAGAAGTGCTGAGTGGATGATCCATCTCAGCCTCCTGCTGAGCTCCTCAGCATCAAAGATACCAGTCTACAGCCAACTCAATTCACTCCACATGATATCAAGAAACAGCAGAAGGCAGTGGATACTGCAAGGGTTATGGGCCCTGACAACATTCTGGAAATAGTAATGAAGATTTGTGCTACAGAGCTAGCTGCATGCCTAGCCAAGCTGTTCCAGTATAGCTACAAACTTGCATCTAGCTGGCAATGTGGATAATTCCACAGGTATGTCCTGTCCACAAAAAGCAGGATCTAACAGATCCAACCCAGCCAATTACCACCCCAGTCTGCTCTCAATCATTAGCAAAGTGATGGAAGGTGTTATCAAGCAGCACTTACTCAGCAATAAACTGTTCACTGACATTCATTTTGGGTTCTGCCAGGGCCACTCAGCTCCTGGTTTCGTTACAGCCTTGATCCAAACAGAGCTGAAACAAAAAGAGCTGAACTCGAGGCGAGGTGAGGGTGACTGTCCTTGAAATCAAGGCAGCATTTGACTGAGTGTGACATCAAGGAGCCATAATAAAACTGACGTCAATGGGAAACGGGGAAAACTCTCCACTGGTTAGAGTCATCCCTAGCACAAAGGAAGGTGGCTATGGTTGTTGGAGATCAAATGGCTCAGTTGATAAACACCATGTAGGAGTTCCTCAGGGTAGAGACCTAGGCCTAACCATCTTCAGCTGCTTCATCAATCACCGTGCATCCATCATAAGGTCGGGCGTGGGTGGTGTTCGCTGATTATTGCACAATGTTCAGCACCATTTGCAACTCCTCAGATACCATATGCAATAAGATCTGGACAATATTCAGGCTTGGACTGATAAGTGGCAAATAAGATTTGTTCCACACAAGTGCTAGGCAATGACCATCTCCAACAAGAGCGAATCCAACCATCTCCCCTTGACATTCAATGGCACTTCCATTGCTGAATCCCCTACTATCAACATCCTGGGGTTTACCATTGACCAGAAACTGAACTGACCAGCCTTATGAATACTGTGGCTACAAGGGAAGGTCAGAGGCTGGGAATTCTGCAGACAACAATTCACTTCCTGAATCCCCAAAGTCTGCACAACATCTACAAGGCACAAGTTAGGAGATTGATGGAATACTCTCCATTTGCCTGGATGAGTGCAGCTCCTACAATGCTTAAGAAGCTCGACACCGTCCAGGACAATGTAGTCCGTTTGATTGACACCCCATCTGCCACCTTCAACTTCACACTCCCCACACTGATGCACAGTGGCAGCAGTGTATAACTTCTACAAGATGCACTTCAGAAATTCACCAAGGCTCCTTCGACAGCACCTTCCAAACCCGCAACTTCTGCCACCTAGAAGGTCAAGGGCAACAGATACATGGGAATATCACTACCTGCAAGTTCCCTCTAAGTCACGCACCATCCTGACTTGGAAATATATTACCATTCCTTCACTGTCGCTGGGTCAAAATCGTGGAATTCCCTTCCTCACAATACTGAGTGTACCTACACCACATGGACTGCAGCGGTTCGAGAAGGTGGCTCACCACCACCTTCTGAAGGGTAATTAGGGATGGGCAGTAAATGCTGACCTAGCCAGCGTTGCCCACATCTCATGAGCAAATAGATGAAGAAAAATTCTAGGCTTCCCCATGCTGCTCATTACCCGGCCACTAGGAGGCAAATTATGGATGTGTGCTTGTTCTGCCTCTGAACAGTAACTGATGTCTGCAACACAACACTTGTAAATCCTAGAGACAAATCAGCATTATAGTACACTGCATCCCAGCACACTGGGGCTTCACCTGCAAGGTGCCACATGTAAACAAGTTCTGTATTCCACTGTACAACACAGAAATAGGCTTATAGGCTGAAGGCCTCTGATTGTAATGTTTTCCCCAAGGTATGGTTGGGAACTCCCATGTTATAAAATTCTGAAAAGACATAGCCGAAAAAGGAAGATGGGCAGGGTTACAGGAGAAGGTGGGGAATGGCACTGCGCACATTGCTCATTTGGAGAGCCAGCGCAAACACAATTGGCCAAATGGCCTCCTTCTGTGCTATAACAATTCTGTGATTCTGTGAAAAGCAAAAAGGGACAGTGTAGTATTATTTAACGAAGGGGTCTAGCCTTAGAATGGAAAAGTATTAGAAGTAATACTGTATATACACATCTACATCTATATCTCTGGACTTGGATATGCATGGCATAATTTCAAAGTTTGCAGATGACACAAAACTTGGAAATATATAAACAATGAGGAGGATGGTAACAGATTTCAGGAGGTTCCATGGGTGAACAATAGCTGAAACAAGGGGTAATGAACATGATAAAGCTAAAGTTAATTAAGATTAGAGGGGAATTGTGAGAAATAATTGGAAACTACAAACAAAAAGTGGTAAGGAGAGCTAAGAGGGATCATGTAGAGTAATAGCATACATAAAGGGAAATAACAATGTTGTTTTATGACAAAAACAAACAATACGGAGAGATTATTGTGGCAGATAAGGAAATTGAAAAATTGCCTCAAATGTAGTTTGCCTGAGTATTTATAAGAAAGAGTAAATAATATCTTTAATAGCACGCAGATGAAGAACAGGATGTGTAACCAACATATATTTGCACTAAGCAAATTATTTTTCTTTTATAAAAAGGTTGCGGGCACTAAAAATTGGTTTCTAAACAGGATGGTATGTACCCTAGAATACCAGAAGAAGTTAGTGAGGGACCAGCAAAAGAACAAATGATCATTTTCCATCAGGATTGTGCCAAAGGGCTTCATGGTGGCAGAATGTTACAGCACTATTCAAAAGGGAGATCATGATCACTATCTACTGTTAAATTAGGAGAATTACTAGAGACTATAATCTGAGAGAAGATAAATTAATACTTAGAAGGGCACGGAATGGTTAGTGATAGACGATATAGGTTTCTGAAGGATAGGTCACGCTCGACTAACCTGACAGAATTATTTAAAAGAATAATGGAAAATATTGGTGAAGCGGTAGATGCAAGTTATATAGACTTTCGGAAAGCATTTGCCAAAGCATCATATAAGAAATTGGTTGTGAAATGAACATTTATGATGGTCAAAATAATAGAAAAAGAGAGTTGTGCTAAATATATTCATTGGTCAAGCCCACTGATTTAATGATGCAATTAAAATGTAACAAACTAACAGTGCATTGCTCCTGCATTTAGTTTGTTTGGGAGAACTGAAATATATTAGTAACTCAAAACATGGGTTTAATGTCAATGGATTTAGCAGTTTGAAGACACTCGGCATTGCAACATCATGACACCTGTCTTGTGACACCATGTTACAACCATTCACTTAATCAACGCCCCCAAACTAGAACTGCTGCAGATGATCTGATGTTCTGACAAAAAAAATCACAGACCTGAAACGTCAACTCCGTTCTTTCCTCCACAGATGTTGCCTGACCTGCTGTGTATTTCCAGCATTTTCTGTTCTAACTACTGCAGAAGATCATATTTACATAAAGTTTACAGTTCAGGTATCCTGCATTCTCCTGTCCAAAGCAATCTGAGTTTGTTACAATTGGTCTAGTTTTATACAAGACCTTCAGCATTGCAGAGAAACTATTTTGTTGCATTGCTTATGTCCTGTGGAATGTGCCCTAATGACAATGGCCTGAATTTTGCAATAAGAATAATGGTGAAGCCCTCTTCATTATAATGGGTAAATTGGACAGCAGCTCTGTGTTTATCTGCACATGGGCTGACACCAGTCAGGAAGCTGCTGTCAGAGAAACCCTGCTCCTCCACAAGATGTGCTATAACAGTCCTCGCTGATAGACTCAGCACTGAAATGTCTGCAATGGCATGAATGTGTGGTACATAACCACAAGCTCTGCACTAAACGTCTGAAAGGTTTTGGGCCGGTACATTCAAAACTAAGTGTGCGGGTAAGTGATAAGTTGCTGCAAAATAAACCTCTCTGGCTCTGAAATTTTGATTTTACGAGTGTGGAGTTTCAATCTCTCCAAAGAATTTTAGTATTAGAGCTTTTCAAAATATATTTTATTTTTCTGTGTCTCTTATCTCTCTTTTAACCCCATCTGTATTTATCCATCTTTATTTCACTTTTTGTACAATATTTGAATCTAATTTATAGTCCCTCCTTTGGACTTCCTGGTTTAGACTTAGTCTCAGCAAGGATTGTTCAATCTGATCGATGAGCCAAGCTGTTACTTGCCCTACAAGTGCCACAGATCCCATGTAGAGGGTACCATGCTAAACAGATACTGGATCAGGGACACTCTGCTCTAAAGCCTGTGAAAACTCTGTGGGCAGCTGTCAGAGAGATGAACAATGAGAGTCATTCCTTTGTCACTGACCATAAGGTTCGGCCTTTAAGATGAAGCTGGTAACTATGCACTGTTTGTTCAGTAAAGACAACACGTACACATTGACCTTAAGAAAGAGCACACTACCATTCTGCAACCTGAGTTGTCAGTTCTGGACTACTCAATATACATTTCCTGTAGTTTGATTTTTAAAATATGCTTAGAAAACACACACTCCCGGGAGAGGAGGAAGCCCTATTTAGCAGTCATGACAATTTCAGGTTTGAATACAGGTATTTGCAAACAAAGCACGTGAGCAACATTCATTATTCGACAAAATTTGTGATTTAATGATAGAACCAAAACAGAATTGTTTTTGATGGGTCAGACCCCGGCATTTGTAATAAAATATTTTGGTTTTCACTTTACTCAATACTTACTTGGGCAATTGGTTCAAGTTTTAATCATAATTATGCGGACAGATGCCTACTGTTCCTATATTAGCTCCTGTTAAAAGAATGAATGCAATCAAATTTATCAATTTGTTTCACAGAAATAAGTACAGCTAAAATAATTGATTCAAAAGAGGCTGTTTACAATATAAACCATAACTTATAGTACATAATACACAAGTTGTTAAGTTACCTTGACGGATACTCTTATACATTATTGGTAAAGTATCCAATTCATTACAACGCAACAACTTGCCTGAACATCCACTAAATAAACAAACCAAAAAAGAAACCCCAAGTGACAAACCCAAGGGGGTTTCTGACTGCGGAGATGCGCCACATTTATTTTTGATCAGCCAAATGTGAAAAATCCATTAGGATTTTTAGGAATATTTAGGAATCTCCAACCCAAACTGCTGAGAAATTGACACCCATCTGTGAGTTTTCTGCAGAGGCATGCAACACGCAGCCAAGTCCAGGCAGCTCAAGTGCTAGACTATATTGAAGTAAAGTTATACAGTCTACTAACACAGAGCACTGGTAAAGTTTCCAGCTGCTGTCTATCTAGGACCATCTTACCTGTTAGGACACTGGCTTGCAGGATTATCTGGAACTGAGTGAGAAAAGTCCCACGTTCAAATTCCGATACCAACCAGGGTGCTGGTCAAGCATGAACAGTGCCCTTTAGCACTCCTGATGTACCAAACTCAGATATCAGATTACCAAGTCTGCCATTAAGGGTTAATCGGATCCTGAACTTCTACTGGTATGCATGTTTCCACTGATTCCCCAAACACATTGCTAATCTAACCCCCGGAGGATAGTCACTAATAGGCCATTAACAACTGACAAGCACTGGCCCTAGCCAACAGATACCAGGAGCTGCACTGCAAGCACAAAATTTAATGTGAAATGTGAGAGGTCACAGAAGGTTTGGATGCAAAAGGATAATTAGAAGTTATTTTGTTTAAGTCAAACAAGACAACACACTGATGTGGGGTAAGTGTAAAGTGTTCATTATTTTGTATTATTGCTCAAAGCCAAGTTTTACTGATTGAACCATCTGATTATAACTGATTGTCCACCCACAGTGGTTGACAGGGCCCTCAACCGTGTCTGGCCCATCTCCCGCGCATCTGCCCTCACACCTTCCTCTCCCTCCCAGAACCATGATAGGGTCCTCCTTGTCCTCACTTATCACCTCAACAGCGTCCGCGTTCAAAGGATCATCCTCCGCCATTTCCACCAACTCCAGCATGATGCCACCACCAAACACATCTTCCCTTCACCCCCCCGGCGGCTTTCCGCAGGGATTGTTCCCTCCGGGACAGCCTGGTCCA
Organism: Cetorhinus maximus; assembly: GCF_964194155.1. Taxonomy (NCBI): domain Eukaryota; kingdom Metazoa; phylum Chordata; class Chondrichthyes; order Lamniformes; family Cetorhinidae; genus Cetorhinus; species Cetorhinus maximus. Next base: position 40,198,934 of record NC_135900.1, read on the forward strand.
TTCCTTCATCACCCCCTACAGCTCAACCCCCTCCCACGGCACCTTCCCATGCAACCGCAGAAGGTGCAACACCTGCCCCTTTACTTCCCCCTTCCTCACCGTCCAAGGGCCCAAACAGTCCTTTCAAGTGAAGCAGCACTTCATTTGCACTTCCCTCAATTTAGTCTACTGCGTTCGCTGCTCCCAATGCGGTCTCCTCTACATTGGAGAGACCAAACGGAGACTGGGTGACCACTTTGCGGAACACCTTCGGTCTGTCCCAAGCATAACCCAGACCTCCCTGTTGCTTGCCATTTCAACACACCACCCTGCTCTCATGCCCACATGTCCTTCCTTGGCCTGCTGCAATGTTCCAGTGAAGCCTAACGCAAACTGGAGGAACAGCACTTCATCTTCCAACTAGGCACTTTACAGCCTTCCAACTTAATACTGAGTTCAACAATTTCAGATCATGAACTCTCTCCTCCATCCCCACCCCCTTTCTGACCCACCTTTTTCCAATAATTTATAATTTTTTTACAAATATATTTTTCTTTTCCCACCTATTTTTAAAATTTATTTCGATCTATTGTTTCATCTCCACCTTTTAGTCCATTTCGATCCCTTCCCCCCGCCCACCCCCACTAGGGCCATCTGCCACTAGCTTGTCCTGCTTGCTACCCTTGATGTCCCCATTAGCACATCCTTTAGATAGCATCACCACCGTCAACACTCCTTTGTCCTTTTGTCTATGACATCTTTGGCAGTCTCTTCTTGGCCTCCACCTATCACTGGCCACCAATCGAACTCTACTTGTTCCTCCTACCCCCCTCTACCAGCTTATATTTCATCTCATTTCTATATTTTTTAGTTCTGATGAAAGGTCATACAGACTCGAAACGTCAACTGTATCCCTCTCCGCAGATGCTGTCAGACCTGCTGAGTTTTTCCAGGTATTTTTGTTTTTGTTCTAGATTTCCAGCATCCACAGTATTTTGCTTTTATCTAATTATAACTGTTGCTCTGTTGTTTCAAGATGCTTCACAGAGGCATAATCAGAGAATAAATTGAACACAGAGCCAAAGGAGGTGGTATTAGAAGGGATGGCCAAAAGTTGTCACAGAGGTGGGTTTTAAGGAGAGCCTGAAGGGAGCAAGGAGAGGTAGAGATTCAGAGGGGTTTAAGGGAAGAAATTCTAGCACATACTAAAAGGCACAACTGTCAATGGTGGGGAAAAGATCAGGGGTGAGGTTGCACTGAAGGTCAGAGTTCAGAGGATTGCAGAGTTCAGGGGTGAGGTTACAGAAATAGGATGGGGCAAAGACAAGTATCTCAAATTGAAGGTTTTGACAGAAGGGTGGAGGATGGGAGGCCAGCCAGGAGAGTATTGGAATAATCGATTTTGAAGGTGACAAAGGCACAAGTTTTAGCTGTAAATCTGCTGATACAGTCGGTGTTAGAGGAAATGATTTTTATGATGGAGAGGATGTGGGCCTCAGTAGCTCAGCTCAGGGTCAAGAACAACGTCGAAACTGAACAGTCTGGTTCAGTCTGAAATAATGGCCTGGGAGATGGTGGAATCAGTGACGACCTATGGGATTTATGATTGGGGCTGGAGGCTATCACTTCAGCCTTCCCAAAGGAGAAAATTGCATTCATCAAAAATGTAATATTGATCAAGCAGTCTGACAACACAGCGACAGTGCTGGGGTCAACAAAGATTGCAGATGATGTCATCAAGGAGCAGCAGGTAGCTGAGAAGGGAAATGGAACAAGGATAGATCCTTATGGTCACTGGAGATATTTGTTCAGCAGTAGAAGAGAAGCCATTGTTGGAGATTCTCTGGTTACAATAGTTAAGAATGGAACCAAACAAGGACAACCCCTTAAAAGTGGAATAACAGAGAAAAAAACACAGGAGAATGATGGTCTGGTTGATCATATCAAAGGCTGCAGGAGTCCAGGAAGGAAAGGTTGCACTTTCTTTTCCTCCAACCACTTCCTTTTTTTCCAGTACATATAAATCATTTGGTGTACACTAAAGGGTGAAACCATTTTGTATGATCCAATTAACAGCAACAGATGCAATGCAACTCTGATATGGGTGACTACTCAGGTGCCTTCAATCTTTCACGGTAATTCCGTTTTACTATACAGCTTGCAACTTTGTCTTGACCGACTCATTCCATATAACATGGTCCTACTGTATGTTATTAGACAACTAGATTTTACATTCTAGCCAATTGGTTATTCACATCCAATACTATTGGCAAGATTTTCAAATAGTTACACCTAAGCCGTTACTTGATATAAATCATCTGGTATAACAAAAATGCATAGAAAGGTACAATCCATTCAAATAAAATCTTTTTAGAAACCTGCGAGCATGAGCATTTTTTGAACAAACCTTTCAAAATCTGAATTTGCACGTTGCACAGATATTTCAGTATCAAGACCCTTCATCCCCCCCCCCCCCCATCCCATAGCAACATTCCCAACACTTAACAGCAGAAGTCAAATAATTCCCAAGTCATAGTCTACTACTTAACACTAAATTACATTCCCCACCACCGCCCTCTTCCTCAAACAACAGAATCTAGGCTACATTTTGTCTACACGATCACTAATGACTAGACTAATTCATTATAAAAAACATCTAACAGTGCAACAGCTTTCTTTACCTGAGGCTGAAGGCAGACCGTCACACCTGGAAACACGCAAAACCAACGAGCCTTTTCCCTTTAAACAGCGCACGCGTGGACACCCGTCGCCGTTCACAACAAATAAAGATGTCTCTCCACGCTGTGCGGCCTGCTGTTTCCCAGCCTTCTTTCCGAAAAACATTCAAACTTCTCTCTTCCCCCACCGCCCCCAGCTGCTCTCCGCAAGCACACAGCCCGCTGCAGGCGCGCGCTCTCCGGGCAAGGTTCGGAATGGAATGCAGGCAGCGGATACACCGCTCGCGCTGCTGTTACAATTCCACCCAATAAATACAATGTAACACAAGGAGTGCAATGACTGCTCACTTCCGGGTCACCCTCAACCCCGGAGACAAAATAGCAACAGCCTGCCTGCAAGGTGATATTGGTCCTCCGGCCGTAACCATCGTCAGCAGAGCCGACTGTTTATTTGCGCGCATTGGCTGATTTCAATGTTACCAGCAGGTAGCGGTAGCAATGAGCAGACCAAGTGCTGTGCTTCGGCTGAGATATTAAACCTATAAACATGAACCGAGCTATGGCCTCTCGGATCCTGAGCCCAGTCACTGACTGCTCACCAAAATTACTCAGTACCTGGTCTGTTTCTACTTATTTTATTCTTTCCAACCGATATCCTAATTTAAACCACAAATGTAAACAGGTGAACACTAATAGTAAGATAAAAAGCAAAATACTGCGGATGCTGGAAATCAGAAACAACAGAAAACGCTGGAAAAACTCAGCAGCTTTGAAAAAGTCATACAGACTCGAAACGTTAACTTTTGTTTTTCTGTCTCATAAGATGCTGTCAGACCCGCTGGCTTTTTCCAGCATTTTCTGTTTTTGTCTAGCAATAGTGACTCTACACATATTTACAATGAAGGGGAGTTTTTCACGAATCTTACAAATCTAAGTTATTTTAATTCACATTCCACATATATTGAAATGAGAATAAGTCAGTTAACAGATACATGTATTTTACAGGCTCAAAGAGGTAAGAGAAAGCTTTAAAAAGTATTTTACTTTAATTATACCGAAAATAGTTTTAAAGATTCACTAAAGAGTGTGAAGTATCAGCGACCAAACTGCAAAGCATGAATCTCCAGTTCCATGGTTGTCAGAGGGTATCCAATGCCAGTTGTTACAAGGCTCCTATTGTGAACCAAAGGAAAGCTGAGCGTGACTCACATCCCTAGGGATGGTCTCAATGGATTCGCGTCAGCCCAAAGGAGAAAGACCACCAGCTGGCTGTTTGTAAAAGAGCACAAAAACTGCAGACTGTCTGTTGCTAAGAGGACATTATCTGAATATGAGCCACTCCCAGGTACTAGACTGAATTCCAGTTCTGTAAACATCAGTGGAAAAATTCAAGCCAAGCATTGGAAAGCCTTTCTTAGACTCTAAGCTAATGGCTCTCTGCTCATCCACTGTGCTTTCCGAATTTCAAACCTATTAACTCCCCATCCTCAAAGGCTCACCCCTCTCCCTCTTCAACTACCATTTCATTTCTAACTTCCTTTTTCTCTCTAGGTTTCTCGAATGTGCTACAAGCACCCTGGAATATCTTATGACATTAAAGGTGCTATAAAAATGCAAGTTGTTTTGTTGTAACATCCCAGTTCAAATTCCTTCAGTCCTGATAACATTGCTGAGGCTGCCCTGGCAAAAGTCACCAAATTGTGCGGCTGAGACCATGATGCATCAGCTTTCTGCATCTTTTTCAACATGATTGACCACTTTTCCACTCTTACCTATCCCAACATAGCCAGCACATCTCCAGCAATGGTTTCTCTTTCTGTATGATTGCTTCTGTAGTGCTTCACGTTCTATCCCTGGTTCTCCCTTTATCTACATGGGTGTCTCAGTGACATCATTTGCAGCACAGGGTAGCTTCCACAAGTATTATGATAAGATCAGATATTGCTTCCGTTGTCGTACAGTCACCTCCATGTTCAGAACTCCTGACTGATATTAAGTTATTGATGAATGAAAATTTACTCCATTGGAACATGAAGACTGAAACAAACTGCTTCCTTGCCCTACTATCCCTGTCTCTGACCACTTTCTGAAATTGATTCAGGCCATGCAAAACCTTTGTCTCCTGTGTGCCAGAGATTTTCAAATCTAAATCCTATCTCTAACCAGGAATATCTAATTCCAACTCCATAACAGTTCCCACCTCTTTGCCTATCTCATCCCACTGTTACTGAAACCTTTACCCCTGCTTTTGTCATATAACTCGATCTAACTAATAACCTCCTTGCAAGCTTCTCGTCATGCTCTCTCCATGAGCTCCAAGTCAATCAAAACACAGCCAGCCACTTGTTATCCTACATAATGACATTATTACCCCCAATTGCACTGATACAAGCTCACTCATTGTGGGAAACAGACAAAATCAGCATTCTATGCTGCAATGTTTGACCTTATCTGAGTTTAATTTGATCAATATTGTATTAACATAGTGTCCTGATCAATGTAACTTTCAATGTGAATTTCACTTGCAATGTAGCAGCATAACAGTACATTAAGTATGTTATGGAGCCAATAGAATGCACAAGATAAAATAATTTTAATGAATGTTGCTGGCAAAATGGGAAAGCTAATTGAAGTATGAGCTTCAGTCTCATGCTCAAACAACAATAATGTGTATTCACATAGTGCCTTTAGTATGATAAAACATCTCGAGGGCACATCACAGGAGCATTATAAAGAAAATCTGATACCAAGCCACACAAAGAGATATGAGGGTAGATGACCAAAAGTTTGGTCAAAGAGGTCAATTTTAAGAAGCTTGTTAGAAGAGGAAAGAGAAGAGACAGAGCGGATCAGGGATCAGAGCTTAAGGCCTTAGCAACTGAAGTAACAGCCACCAATGGTGGAACGATTAAAATTGAGGATATGCAATTGAAGCTAGAATTAGAGGAGAGCAGATATCTTGGAGGTTTGTTGGGCTGGCGGAGATTACAGAGATAGAGAGGGGTTTTAATCTTTAATGCTTTAATCTTTAATACTTTAATCCGTTCGAGATTTCTTGTTCCAGCAACAAATATAATGAACGTTCGTTACAATTCTTAGGCTGGGATTTTCTGGCCCCGTTGTGGTGGGACACACCGTGGCAGATTTGGCGGCCCAGCCAAAAGTCCATTGACGAGTCTGGTGGCAGATGGGGCTAGAAAATCCCGCCCTTAGTAATTAAATTGAGGCTTGGGCCTCATTTAAGTCTTGCCACTGAGCTGCGAATATCAAATGAACAGTCTAAGGCAACTCAACAGTTTTGGGCCTCAGAAATGTCAGTCAGCTGGGACACTGGTAGCAGCTATAGCTTGATGTTGGGAGGAACACAAGACATAAGGCAAGGATGAATAGAATGAGCCAGCGATGTTAAAATTAATCCTCTGCAGTGACTCTATACTTCACTATTCGTTAAATGCAAATAAATACGAAATGATTTCTGGTGCTGAAATGGTGCTATTGGTAGGCTTGTGACTGTATTATTGTCCATCTTAAAAATACATATAAAATTAACTTTTGTGGATGCAGTGCCACAATTCTAAGGACTTATGTCACCACTCCCAAAATACAATACTTAGCTCCAGACAAATTATGAAGGATTTTTAACATGTTCTACTCCATTGCTCCAAATACAAATGGGCTTTACTGATTATTCTATTTTTTCGTTCTCAGAACGTGGGTGTCATTGGCATTTCCAATGTTTATTATGCAATCCTAGTTACTCTGATGTAGCTAAGTGCCTTGCCAGACCACGTTCATCACATTCAAGTAGAACTGGAGTCACATATAGTCTAGACTGGGTAAGGATGGCAGGTTTTCTTCTCAAAAAGAACATTTTGTGAACCAGTTGGGGTTATGCAACAATCTGAGAGCTATTTGGTCACTTTTACTGATTAGTGTTCTTTTTTATATTTCCAGATTTTTCTCTTAACTGAATTCAATTTCTCAAGCAGCCACAGTGGGATTTGAATTGCCTTCTCTGGATTACTAGTCCAATGTAACCATCTGCGGCACAGTATGGATTTACCCTAGCAGGACAAATATGGCAGTCCTCTCAAAGCCCCCAACTTTATTACAACTCATCCAAACAGAGGTGGCTTCATTGGCTTGGACACGATGGCAGGATGGAAAATAGTCACATACCCAAGGACTTTCTGTATGGTGAGGTAGCCGGAGCAAAATGACCAGTGGGACGCCCAAAGTTCCGCTTTAAGGACGCTTGCAAGCGTGACATGAAGGCCCTGGACATCGATTATCGCACCTAGGAGTCACTAGCTGGCGACAGAGGAAAATGGCGACACCTCCTGTGGGCTGGCGTGTACCACCATGATGACCAGCAGCTGCTAGGCAACAGACTCCAACACCGAAAACAACAACCCACAATGACAGTTCGTAGCTTCATGTGCGGCACTTGTGACAGAACCTCTCTCAAGCATTGGTCTCTTCAGCCATCAGCAAGGTGCGCCATATGACGACATCACATCTGAAATGGATTTGTTGATGGCTGTGTGTCCATCATCCTTCATAGATGGAGAGATACCGGAATTGAGCAAAATCAGCTGGAATACTATTACAGTCCATACACATTTAATGGATTCTGTCATATTCCTCTTAATATGATCAATTTGCCCCTCTCTCCACTTTTCTCTCCTGATTTTATGGCTCACATTTGTGTTTTACGTAGTACATTTTGACAAACAGCAGGTGGCACTCCTCAGCCTGGAGTTGCACCAGCATTCCACAAAAATCAGGTCTCCTCTTTGGGGATTTGGATTTGACTGTAGTTAATTCCTGAAAACATTTTTTTTTAAGTAAAGGTTTTTTTCTAGGGTTTACTCCTGAGACAGGCTAAAAATTGTTAAACTCGGAAACAACTCAGGCCTCAACAGAAAGTGAGTGAACTTAATTAAAGATTTCTTTAGAATTTCTTTAATTATTTTGTGTATTCCTTTAATCCTTGGTTACCAATTTAACAACATATTTCTGCACTATTGCAATAAAACAAGTACTCAGTTGTGTAATTTTCTTAGGGTACCATAGTATACAGCTTATGTTACCAGGCAATTCAAAAACTTGGACTGATAATCTAGATGAGTTAAATCCCACCATGGCATTTTGAGAATTTGAATTCATTCCAAAAGATAATCTGGAAATGAAAATGTCGGTATTAATGAAACTGACCACAAAGGTGTCAGATTGTCAGAAATTGTTCTTTAGGGAGGCTTACCTGATCTGGCCTACACAGATTCCAGTCCCACACCAATGTGGTTGAAATGTAATTGTACTAGCCCACTGTGTCGAACCACTACAATGGACTGTTGCAGTTCAAGGAGAAAGCCCACTATCATCATCTTCTTAGGGTAACTAGGCTTGGGCAATAAATTCCAGCCTTGCCAGCAAGATCCATATCCTGAGAAGGAATTTAAAAAATCAATTATCAAAGTTACAGGTTCCCAAACTGTCCAGCAATGCCTTGATTTTAAAATTCTCATTTTTATTTCCAAATCCCTCCTTGGTCTTATCCCTCTATCTCTGTAACCCCCTCCAACCTCTGAAACCCTCCAATTCTGACATCTTGCACATTCAAGATTTTCATTGCACTGCCACTGAAAAGAAAACTTGCATTTATATAGTGCCTTTCACAACCTCAGGATACCTCAAAGTGCTTAGAGCCAAGGAAGTACTTTTTGAAGTATAATTGCGATTATAGTGTAGGGGCAGCAGCAGCAAATTTGGCAAACTCCCAAAAACAGCAATTTGTCAATGACCAGTTAATTTGATTTTTTTTTTGCAATATTGACTGAGGGATGAATATAGACCAGGACACTGGGAATAACTCCGCTGCTCTTCTTTGAAATAGCGTCATGGGATCTTTAACCCCCACCCGAGAGACAGGGCCTTGGTTTAAAGTCTCATCCAAAAGACAGCACTTCTGACAAATCAAAATTTCCTCAGTACTGCATTGGAGTGCCATTGGCGACCTGCTTTCAGCCGCCTACCTCCTCAATCCTGAAATTATCTCCCAAACCTCGACAGCCTACCTCTCTCTCCTCCTTTAACTCACTCCTTGAGACCTACCTCTTTGACCAAGCTTTTGGTCATCTGTCCTAATATCTTATGTGACCCAGTGTCAAAATTAGTTTGAAAACACTCCTTTAAAGCACCTTGGGATATAAATGCAATTGTTCTTGTATAATGATGTGCTAATGATATGCTAAGGTTTACCAAGCTCATCACTGAATTGCACCATCAATCATGAAGTTTAAATAAAACTGAAGTCCTAGCTCCAACAGCACAATAATGCTTTCTTTCTTTCCCCCACTTATTTAACTGGTCGATTGTGGTAGTTATTGACGTAACTAACCCATTTTTCATATTGTGAATTGGAAAGAACAGTAACAAGTTTGCCATTGCCTCCTGCAGTACTCTACCACTTGGCATCAAGCATATTTGAAGGATTTACAAGCTGATAATCAGCCTGTTTGGCCATGTTATGAACGCACCTTCAAGCCCTGAAGTGGGACTTGAACCTGGAGCTTCTGGCACAAAGGTAGGTATGCTACCAATGTGCCACAAGACCACCTGGATATACATATATGGGTAAAAAAAATTTCATTAATGCAGAAACAGCACACAAAATTTTTTTTAAATGCATAAGTGCCTTTGGAGGAACAAAAGTCATATTTTGGGCCAAAAATTTCCATCCTGGGAAACATTGTTTCTTTTCCTCCCCAAATTTCTCCCTTTTTTTCTTGAAGGTGCTGACTCCTGCCGGGATTGAGTTCCAAAGCATTGGCCCTTCAGTACCACACCAAGCAACATTTGGACTGAACCCTGGTTGATTTTTCCATTTCTATAGGCATGTTATAGCACTCCCAGCTTCCCCAGCTGCACTTAACTAACTTAGGAAACCAGCGATTGTGCCTTTATCCGCCATACCATTAAGGCAGTGGAGATTGTTCCCTTGTGAAAACTTACTATATAGGAAATAGGAACAGGAGTAGGCCATTTAGCTCCTCAAGCCCACTCCGCCACCTAACCAGACCATAGCTGATCCTCTATCTCAAAGCCATTTTCTGATATATATGTCCTAGTCCTCCTCTCCAATGCAGTCTAAACCTAATTTAGTAACAGCCAGTGATGCAGGGATAGAAGCAATATGCTCACAATGATTCTGATCGTTGTACCTGGAGGGACAGAGAGAGGGACAGACACCGGCACAACTTGAGTTTTAAAAAAAGTCAAATGAAAATAAGCAATGCTTTCATTATTTTTAATTTAAAAACTCATTTTCTAAAAAGACTTTATCAGGTTATCTTTAGCAAAAGGCAAAGTTATGTTTGCTCAGAACTTACATCCATTCACCTCCTGTGTCAAGATCAGTATCAAAATCATAAATAAACAAAGCACACAGTGCATGACAGTATACAAAATGTGAAGCCGAATAATAGGTATGTTGCTTTAAATGAATTATCAAGTAAAATATGTTTTTTTAAACAACTTTAAGAAGATGTTACACTGTTGAACTGTACTCAGTAAGCTGCGAGTCCTATAGTTGGAAGTCCCTGATAAGAAGATATTTTAGCCAACATCTGTTATAATCCCGAGTAGTAAATAATTTAGCTTTCCATATGCTCTCATACTATAACTGAATTTTCTAAGCCTAGTCCTTAAATAGAAAGGAAATTATTTTGAAATACCTACCACAGAAACCATCAACACTCTAATCTCCATTGAAATTTGTATTTTTAGCTTCTGTAGAAAAGTCTGTAAGAAGTTAAAGGAACAAATCAAAGTATTTTTGAAGACCAAAATCACCAGTAGGTACAAACCGCTTAAGAAAATGGTGAACCATTAAAGAAAATTGTATGTTTATAGGGGATACTGAATTATATGACAATCATTTTAATCCATGAGCATAATCAACGTTGTTAACCCATTGGTGACCAAATGAGAGTCAATTTCATGTAGAATTTCAAATATCATATAATTTAATTCATTAGGCAGAAGGTCAGGCATGTATTGTCATTTTTTATAATCATTTTTTAATGAGTATCATATCCTCAGTGTCAGAGACAGAAGTAAAGCAGACTTAACTTAATCTGTGCCTTATGCTACTTACTGATGAAAATATATATTTTTAATGAGCACAATGTGGTAACTAAAAGGTTTTTCTGAAGTTGATTTTACAGGAGCTTACTTCTTTGTGCCCCTATTAGATAAAATATTATCTTTGGGAACATGCAGCATCAATAGACACTGTTTAACAACAAGACCAATTGGATTTATAAAGCACCTTCTGTGTAAACAAAAACTCCTCAGGTGCCTTGCAAAAGCTATAAACAAAGAAAATGGATAGTAAGCCAAAAAAGATGATGACAGGAGTGATTAAAAGCTTGGTCAAAGAATTGGGTTTTAAACGATAGTGGGGGGGGTTTAAGGAGAGAATTCTAGAGCTTAGGGCCAATGGTGAAAGTAATATCTGGAGCTACTTGTTTGATCAACTTTTTTACTGGTAGCTATTATTGACTTGCACTTTCAATTTGTAATTTTTAAAAATGTTATCATGATGGATTTCATTCATGTTCGCAAGATTCCAAACCGGTTCAATTGTGATTTTAAAAAAAATAAATATGAATCTTTCACCAAGCTGGTGCGCACACAACACATTTACATTTGGAAATGTGACAGATAAAATGTGAGACACAGCATAGATACATGACAATGTGATCAGAGGGCCATGGTTCCATACTGCAGCTTAACAAACAAAATTAAATGACTAAATTAGCCAAATAGCAAGAAGCAGCCTGAACAAGATCTTTGGATTCAATTTTGTTATAGGAACATAAATATATTTTTCCTCACTAAGTATAATTTCTGCCCCTCTTCTGTTTTCAGACGAATCCTGTAACTCCATGTTTATTGCACTAGAGTGTGAAGACCAACAAAAGGCTGATGAACTGACTGTTAGTACAAGGTGCCTCAGGCTTTTTCTGGTTAGCGACCATTTGTGGTTCCCCACCTGTCCATACTTATTTTTCAAACATATTATTCTGGAAACAACATGAGCATCCTCGTTTTGGGAAGAAGTTTCACCCCACTTTTGGATGATCTGGCTTTAATCAGCTGAACCAGAGTGAGATTGTTAAAGTGTAGTTCTTGTTAATGCACAATGATGGCAGCTGCTATCAATATTATTATTTATCAAAAACATTTGTAGTTCAGATATCACTTTCATAATTTTAGCTCCCACACTAGTGTAGCATTAAGAATGGATTATGTTATTAGATACACAATTAAAGCAGGAGGCTTTACCTAAATAACCTTCAAAATATGTTAATTAATTCCAGTTAAGTTTTCTACCCTGTACACTATCAGATGAAATTGCTGATTTTCTCACTGAGGGAGCAGAATTATCACTTGTACTTTCGAGCCAATTTCTCCAATTACAGCAGCACTGAACTTAATAAAAACAGAGTTCAAAAAAATTATACTCAATGAAAACTGAACCTCACCATCAACCCCCTCCCCTCAATTTTTAGTGAATTTCACCAATTTGATTGAAATTGCAAAACTCCATTTGGCTGCCTTTGTGGTTGAAAATACAGCATTAAGTACATCATGTTAGGGGAGGGTATAATTGTGTTTTTGTCGATATTTCTTGAAGAAATTTCTTCTAGTACCTGGCTTCCCTCAGGGCACAGCATTAAACAAGAAGTAGTTTTGTGAAACTGTCATTTACCAAGATCTGAAAGGTGGTGGTGGGTGTTGGGGTTGGGTGGGGTGTTGGTAGAGTCAACTGTAGCAATAACTGAAATTTAATTTTCAATACAAGATACTGTATTTGAAAATTAATGTTCTAAGTTCATGCTTAGATTCTACTTAAATGAATTGCAAAGTCACAGTTCCCAAACATTTCTTTACCTGACCTGAATTCAACATGTGGGATTACACCCTTCTCAAAATACATATGGCAGATGTTTCCAGTTACTTTTTGCAAAGCATGGTTGAGAAAGAAAAGCATCTCCAGAATTCACTACAAAAAATCCAAGCTGAAGTAAAAAATTATGATTGTTCAATAATAATGACACTATCCTGTCATGAAAAATTCAATTTTTGTGTTTTCATATTTGATCTTAATTTTAGTCAGCAAAATGAAAATTAAAGATTAAATACTAACATCAACCAAAGGGACATAAATTGGGTTTTTCCTGGAAAACACATTCTTTAAAAGTTGCAAGGACTGAGGGTTATGCTGTGAAATATATAATGGTGCAGCTGTGTTGTTGCATGACTGTAAATGTAATCAGGAGACTGACAAATTAATACCAGAGGGCAAAGCTTAAGCAGTATGTCTAATTATCATTTCACTACAGCCCAGAATACATGCCAATAGAAAGAATATTTTATGGGAGATGTAAAACCATACAATTTCCTGTCTTACAAGCAGTTACAGAACTAGTATTATTGCATCCTGTGTTGTCTGGCATAGCAGTTATTGCCATACATAAAACAGAGGTGGTTTAACTGCAGCGCTTTTGAGGAAAGGTCTTGATTGTCTTCATTATAATAACTGTAGAACAGAAACATAATATAGGTTTTATGCATTTTCAATTTTGCAGATGTATGTTTGTGCAGTGCATTAAATTAGCTTGACCAGCAGTTGAGGGTCCATTCCTCTGGTATTTCTAAAATGACTTCTCATTTTCAACTCCTGTACCATGGAAGATGGTGCCCATTTATCATATTAAATGTTTTACATTTAGACATTGGCCTGAATTGTTCAGCCATCCGCGATCGGCTCCATGCCGCCATTTTACGCAGGCGGGCCAATTAAGGCCCACCCAGTGTAAGATGTGACCAGTAGCGCTCAGTGCTACCTGGGTGGGCTGGGGGGGGGAGGAGGGAGAGTCGGGGCCAGCGCTCTTTCTCATATGCGCGCAAAAGAGTGCTTCAATCTCCCTGAGGCAGCTCCGTGCCTCGTGGATGAGGTTTCCTAAAAAATGCGAAGGCCACTTGGCCTTTTCGTCTGCCCGCCAACCTTAAGGTTGGACAGGCAGCAATTACAATAACCTTAATTAGATGTCAGGAATGCATGCCCAACGTCATTGCGCGTCATTTTACCCGTCAGCGTGTCGGGCCTGCCCCCACACGCCGACTGAAAAATCCTGCCCATAATGTTGCAATCACTATGTCAGATATATGACTAGCTAATTTATGTAAGTCTACACAATTTTCAAAAAACGGTTAGGTATATTTGTATGAATTATTAAAAACACAAAGTAGGGGCTAGAAGGGCTTTCTCTAGCTTAATTGGTTATTCTATAAACATCAAAAAGCAGTGAATAACCTGGTTCACACCAGTGTAGTAACTATATAGGTCACTGAATGCTACCTAGAATAACAGAAACCACAGCACGGAAACAAGCAATGCAGCCAAATCAAGTCAATCACTTTAACCTCGATGGTGGGAAAAGCTTTTAGAGATGATAATCCAAGACAAAATTAAATTACTTGGTCAACAACGTATTAATGAGGGAAAAGCAGTATGGATTTGTTAAAGGCAAATCACGTTTAATTACAAAGACAAAACCAAAATACTGCAGATGCTGGAAATCTGAAATAAAACAAAAATGCTGTAAATGCTCATGAGGTCAGGCAGCATCTGTGGAGAGAAATAGGGTTAATTAACAATTTCTCTCCACAGATGCTGCACAACTGCTGAGCATTTACAGCATTTTTTGTTTTCATTTTGTGTTTAATGAACTTGAGGTAACAAAAGATGGGTTTGATGAGGGTAATGTGGTGTACTTGGACTTCCAAAACGTGTTTGATAAAGTGCCACGTGATAGACTTGCCAGCAAAGTTGAAAGCTGTGGAATAGAATGGAAAGGAGTAGCTTGGATATTAAGTTGGTCATGTGGTAGGAAACAGTAGTTGTGAACATTTGTTTTTCAGATTGGAGGAAGATATGCAGTGGTGTTCCCCAGGAGACAGTACCAAGTCCACCATCATTCTAGATATTCATTAATGATACAGACTTGGATATGCAGGGCACAATTTCAAAATTTGCAGATGACAAAATTTGGAAGTATTGTGAACTGTGAGGAGGATAGTGATAGAATTCAAGAGGACATAGACAGTCTGATAGAATGAGTGAAAATGTGGCAAATTAAATTTAATGTAGAGTGTGAAGTGTTGCATCTTGGTAGAATGATAAGACAAACAGCACAATTCTAAAGAAGGTGCAGGAAGATACACGAATACACGATGAATGGTAGGACCCTGGGAAGTACCGAGGATCAGAGGGACCTTGGTGTACATGTTCAACGGTTCCTTAAGGTAGCGGGAAAAGTAGATAAGGTGGTTAAGAAGGCATATGGGATACTTGCCTTTATTAGCTGAGGCATAGAATGTAAGAGCAGGGAGGTTATGCTGGAACTGTATAAAACGCTGGTTAAGACACAGCTAGAGAATTGCGTTCAGTTCTGGAATCCGCATTATAGGAAGGATGTGATTGCATTAGAGAGAGTGCAGAGGAGATTTACCAGGATGTTGCCTGGGCTGGAGAGTTTTAGTTATGAGGAGAGACTGGATAAACTGGGGTTATTTTCCCTGGAGCAGAGGAGATTGAGGGGGGGCATGATTGACTTGTATAAAATTATGAGGGGCATAGATAGGGTAGACAGGATGGAAATTTTCCCCTTGGTGGAGGGATCAATAACCAGGGGGCATAGATTTAAGGTAAGGGGCAGGAGGTTTAGAGGGAATGTGAGGAAGAATTTTTTCACCCAGAGGGTGGTGGAAATCTGGAACTCACTGCCTGAAAGGGTGGTAAAGGCAGAAACCCTCAAAACATTTAAGAAGTATTTGGATGTGCACTTGCGATGACATGGTATACAAGGCTATTGGCCTAGTGCTGGAAAATGGGATTAGAATAGTTAGATACTTGTTTGACCGGTGCAGACTCGATGGGCCGAAGGGCCTTTTTCTGTGCTGTAGACCTTTATGACTCTAAGAAGAGAGCGAACTAGGGTACATGTGCACAAACCATTGGAAGGTGTAAGGGGAGATTGAGAATGTAGTTGAAAATATATACAGGATCTTGGTGAGATGAGATTGACTGCCCTTGACATCAAGGCAGCATTTGACCGAGTGTGGCATCAAGGAACCCTAGCAAAACTGGAGTCAATGAGAATCAGGGGGAAAACTCTCAGATAGTTGGAGTCATGCTTAGCACAAAGGAAAATGGTTGCGTTTGTTAGAGGTCAATCATCTCAGTTCCAGGACATCAGTGCAGGAGTTCCTCAGGGTAAAGTCCTAGGCCCAACCATCTTCATCTGCTTCATCAGTGACCTTTCTTCCATCCTAAGGTCAGAAGTGGGGATGTTTACCGATGATTGCACAATGTTCAGCACCATTCGTGACTCCTCAGCTACGGAAACAGTCCATGTCCAAATGCAGAAAGATCTGGACAATATCCAGGCTTGGGTTGACAAGTGGCAAGTAACATTTGTGCCACACAAGTGCCAGGCAATTACAATCTCGAACGAGAGAATCTAACCATCGCCCCATGACATTCAATGGCATTAACATTGCTGAATCCTCCACTATCAACATCCTGGAAGTTACCATTGAAGTCCTCCTTACTAACATCCAGGGCTTGTGCCAAAATTGGGAAAGCTGTTACACAGGCTGAGAGTCATACCCACACAATCATACCTTCCAGTCTATGTCGCAGACACCCAGGGATGGTGATGATGATATGTCCTGTCCCACCGACAGGACAGACCCAACAGAGATGTCAGCACAGTGGTAGACAGTTGGGAGGGAGTTGCCCTGGGAGTCCTCAACAATCAACTCTGGGCCCCATAAAATCACGTGGCATCAGGTCAAACATGGGCAAAGCAGCCTCCTGCTGGTTACCACCTACAGTTCCCCACTCCCTCAATTGATTGTATGAGTACTCCTCTGAACACCACTTGGAGATAGCACTGAGGGTGGTAAGGGTACAGAATGCACTTTGGGTGGGGGGCTTCAATGTCCATCACCAAGAGTGGCTCAGTAGCAACACTATTGACCGAGCTGGCCGAGTTCTAAAGGACATAGCTGCTAGACTGGGTATGCGACAAATGGTGAGGGAACCTACGAGAGGGAAAAACATATTTGACCTCATCTTCATGAATCTACCTGTCACAGATACATCTGTCCATAACAGTGCTGGTAGGAGTGACCACCACACAGTCCTTGTGGAGACAAAGTCCCATCTTTACATTGAGGATACCGTCCATGTGTGGCACTACCACCATGCTAAATGGGATAGATTTTGAACTGAGCTAGCAACTCAAAATTGCGCATCCATGAGGCGCTGTGGGCCATCAGCAGCAGCAGAATTGTGTACAACCACAATTTGCAACCCTCTTGGCCCAGCATATGCCCCACTCTACCATTACCACCAAACCAGGAGATCAACCCAGGTCCAATGAAGAGTGTAGGAGGGCATACCAGGAGCAGCACCAGGCATACCTAAATATGAGGTGTTAACCTGGTGAAGCTACAACACAGGAATACCCGCATGACATACAGCGGAAGCAGCATGCTGTAGATAGAGCTAACTGATCCCACAACCAATGAATCAGATCTAAGCTCTGCAGTCCTGCCACATCCAGTTGTGAATGATGGAGGAAAATTAAACAACTCATTGGAGAAAGAGGCTCCACAAATATCCCCATCGCTCGATGATGGGGGAGCCCAGCACATCAGTGCAAAAGACAAGGCTGAAGCATTTGCAACCATCTTCATCCAGAAGTGTTGAGTGAATGATCCATCTCAGCCTCCTGCTGAGGTCCCAGCATCACAGATGCCAGTCTTCAGCCAATTCGATACACTTCATGTGATAGCAAGAAATGGCTGAAGGTATGGGATACAGCAAA
Organism: Cetorhinus maximus; assembly: GCF_964194155.1. NCBI lineage: Eukaryota > Metazoa > Chordata > Chondrichthyes > Lamniformes > Cetorhinidae > Cetorhinus > Cetorhinus maximus. The sequence continues at coordinate 40,216,560 of NC_135900.1, forward strand.
GGCCACGGGATCGGACAACATTCCAGTAATAGTACTGAAGACTTGTGCTCCAGAACTAACTACACCCCTAGCCAAGCTGTTCCAGTACAGCTACAACATTGGCAACACCAGGCATTTTGCAAAGTTGCTCAGGGATTTCCTATCCACAAAAAGCAGAACAAATCCAACCCAGCCAATTACTGCCGCATCAGTCTACTCTCGACCATCAGCAAAATTGTGGAAGGAGTTGCCGACAGTGCTATCAAGTGGCATTTACTCAGCAATAACCTGCTCACTGACACTCAATTTGGGTTCCGCCAGGGCCACTCAGCTCCTGACCTCATTACAGCCTTGGTTCAAATATGGACAAAAGAGCTGAACTCCCGAGGTGAGGTGAGAGTGACTGCCCTTGACACCAAGGCAGCATTTGACAGAATGTGGCATCAAGGAGCCCAAGCAAAACTGAAGTCAATGTGAATCAGGGGGAAAACTCTATGCTGGTTGAAGTCATACCTAACACAAAGGAAGACGGTTGTGGTTGTTGGTCAATAATTTCAGTCCTGGGGCATTGCTGCAGGAGTTCCTCAGGGTAGTGTCCTAGGCTCAACCATCTTCAGCTGTTTCATCAATGACTTTCCCTCCATCATGTCAGAAGTGGGCATGTTTGCAGACGATTGCGCAATGTTCAGCACCATTCGTAGCTCCTCAGATACTGAAGCAGTCCATATCCACATGCAGCAAGACCTGGACAATATTCAGGATTGGGCTGATAAGTGGCAAATAACATTTATGCCACACAAGTGCAAGCACTGACCATCTCCCCTTGACATTTGAATCCCCCACTATCAACATCCTGGGGGCTGCTATTGACCAGAAACTGAACTGGACCAGCCATATAAACTCTGTGGCTACAAGAGCAGGTCAGAGGCTAGGAATTTTGTGGAGAGTAACTCACCTCCTGACTCCTCAAAGCCTGTCCACCCAACTACAAGGCACAAGTCAGGATGGAAAACTCTCCATTTGCCTGGATGAGTGCAGCTCCAAAAATACTCAAGAAGCTTGACACCATCCAGGACAAAGCAGCGCACTTGACTGACGTCTCATCCACCACCTTAAACATTCACTCCCTCCACCATCAATGCAGTGGCAGCAATGTGTACCATCTACAAGATGCACTGCAGCAACTCACCAAGGCACCTTAGACAGCACCTTCTAAAATCGTGACCTCTACCGCTGAGAAGAACAAGGGCAGCAGATGCATGGGAATACCACCACCTGGAAGTTCCCCACCAAGTCACTCACCATCCTGACTTGGAACTATATCGCTGTTCCTTCACTGTTGCTGGGTCAAAATCCTGAAACTCCCTTCCTAACAGCACTGTGGGTGTACCTACACCACATGGACTGCAGCGGTTCAAGGCGGCAGCTCGTCACCACCTTCTCAAGGGCAATTAGGGATGGACAATAAATGCTGGCCCAGCCAGTGATGCCCACATCCCATTGATGAATAAACTCCCCCTCCCCACACCCTTCATAGTCATTCATAGCCTTTTAGAATCATTAAAGTCTGCAGCATAAAAAGCTAAGCAATGTTTGTAGATTCTATATCAAACGTCCTGTCCATATTAATGAATCTTTAAATGTGTCATTTGTCAATGGATATGAAGTAGTTAAAGATACATTAGTGTCCAGGTATTTAAAAATTATTTTGGCTCCACATAATGGCTGTTTATGCTAATTGAATCATTGGATGCCACTACAGCTTTTAACAAATACCCAGCTATTTGATTACTGTTAAATTTAGCCGTTATACACTAATCTGCACCAAAGGCCAATGACACTGGTAGCTCCTTGAATTGCCTTCAGGTTTTCCCTTATGGATACCACCACTTCATGCACCAATACTCATACTAGCCCAATGATCTTTTGCACTGGAGGGGGCACAGAGGAGATTCATCAGGATGTTGCCTGGGATGAAACATTTAATAGACGGGTTGTTTTCGTTGGAACAGAGAAGACTGAGGGGCAACCTGATCGCAGTGTACAAGATTATGAGGGGCATGGACAGGGTGGATAGGGAACAGCTGTTACTCTTCGTTGAAGGGTCAGTCACAAGGGGACATAAGTTGAAGGTATGGGGCAGGAGGTTTAGGGGGGATGTGAGGAAAAACTTTTTTACCCAGAGGGTGGTGACGGTCTGGAATGCACTGCCTGGGAGGGTGGTGGAGGTGGGTTGCCTCACATCCTTTAAAAAGTACCTGGATGAGCACTTGGCACATCATAACATTTAAGGCTATGGGTCAAGTGCTGGTGAATGGGATTAGGTAGGTAGGTCAGGTGTTTCTCACGTGTCGGTGAAGACTCGATGGGCCGAAGGGCCTCTTCTGCACTGTGATTCTGTGAACTCGAGAATGCAAATAAATTTACACACATCTTCAACGGTTCAATTAGCTTTGAAACATGCAGAATACAGCAACCTTTATTACAAACTTCTATTATACTGCAAATAACTGTCTCCCAGGCCCAATAATCCTTTCTAATGAAAGGTCACAGACCTGAAACTTGAACTCTGGGAAAAATTTTTAAATTGGTGGGTGGGCACGCACCCAACCCGCTCGAGCGTGAAATGTCACATGTTGACCTCGATGTCAACGTGCAGTCGCGCAATATTTCGGTCGGTGGGCGCGTGCCAGAATGGGCAGCCGCCCACCGACAATTAAAAGGCCTGTTAAGGCCATTAAATTATCAATTAAGCTAAATTTTCCACTGCCCGTCCAACTTACGGTTGGCGGGCAGGCAAAAAGGCCAAATGGCCTTTGCACTTTTTAGGAAACCTCATCAACGGGCGGGATGAGGTTTCCTAAAGCAAATAAAAATTAAAATAAAAATGTTAAAACTCATGTCCCTGCTCATTGTCACATGAGGGGACATGTTTTATAACATTTTTAATTTCTTTATTTTTTTTCATAACTCTTCATCTCTCTGAGGCAGCTCTGTGCCTCAGGGCAATTATCAAGCGCTCTCCCTGCTCAACCTCCTCCCTCCCTCCCTCCCGCCCGCTCAGGCAGCGCTGCTGCTCGTGTCTCACGCTGGGCGGGCCTTAATTGGCCCACCAGCGTGAAATCACCTTCCGGCTCCGATCGTGGGCGGCGGCCAGCTTCCTGGCCACACCTGCAGAGCCCACCCGACAAAGGCAAGATTCTGCCCGATCTGCTGAATATTTCCATCATTTTCTGTTTTTATCCCTATATAAAATCCATTATGGTCAGTAAGTAATATCAAATTTGATAAACGTGCAAATGAGAAGCAGTACTTTCAGTTCCTTCAGTTTGAATGATGAAATTTAGCTGCGTTTTAACAGCACACCTTTCTGCTCCTTTCTTTGGCATCTTAGTGGAAAGAATAAATGCAGATTTCACTCTTAGTTTTATTATAAAAATCAATTTTTCATTTGTTACAACTTAACTTGATAGTAACCGAAAGAGCTTTATACAAGGTGCTTTTTTTCTTCTTTTTTGAAAACACAGTTCAGACAAGTAAAGCACTTATTTTACATTTTCAGGATGTTATTAGGCAAATGGATAGGATTGACCAAATGTTGGTCATTAATATAAACACATCCTTGCAAAGCATATTGGTACCTGGATTGCTCCTGGTACACAAGACTGTCAGCTACCAACTGACAGCAGCAGGAGAATCAAAAAGGGAAAAAAATGTGTAGAGGTTTACAATTAATGCATTCAGCAGCACCAGATCCTTCACTTCCAAACAATGTTGTTTGCTTTAGACACACACCACTAGGGTGTTTTTGTAACAGAATTTGGCACACAAGAGTTCTATTATCACTCAGAAGTATACCAGGACAAATATACCAGATGTTCCTGGCACCATGTATACAGCAGCAGACAATTTAAAAATCCTCGTGTACAAATTATCCTATGCATGCTTCAAAGTCTTTTGTGGAAAATAGTGACTTAATTAAATAATTGAATACTGGAAACATCTTAAAGGGCTGCAACATGATTTAGGTATCCTGGGCATGTCATTCAATCATAAAGACCATTACAAAGTATTCAGTCTTTTCTACAAAATGTAATCTTTTTATACAATGCAATATATAAAGGTGATATCTGTATTTTGCACAGTACCTTAACTGATAATTGAAAATTACATTTAAAATGGAAAAAATAAACTCATCTGGCCATCTATTAAAAAAATCTGAGATTGTCATTATCCTTATACTAATGTTTTATAGAAAAATAAAATGATGCATAAAGTAATACAACTATACATGAAAGTACGGCAAGGATATATGGACAGGCTTTACAGAAATCTAATACAAGGTTATTTTATAGCTTATAAATAGGTTATCTACACAATATGTGGTATAAAAATACACTCAGAACATTTGTGGGCACTGAAGTTAAAAGCTCATTGACGAATTTAAAAGGTATCAAGGCATGGTTTATGCCCTTGGTCAAATAATTTTTAAAAGTCACAGATGCTATTCCATCATTTGTCCCCAGATTACTTTGAATGATGATTTTCACTACAAAGAGGCTGAATCAAGATGATTTCCCTCCAATCCTACCCCACCCTGACTATGCAGCAAGGGTGTGGAATAGCTTCAGAGCACATGGCACAAATTAGCTTTAAAAGCTGCAGAGTGGCTGACATTGGCTCATTGTGAAACTGTACACATTATTGGCACTGGTGTGACAAGAATCTCAGTACGTGACTCTACATGTGCTCTCCTTCAACTGAGCATTGCTGGAACAGCTTTATACAAAAACGCAAGAAAAAGATCCTCATGCCAGCTCTCCATGAGTTGCTCTTTTCAATTCTATAACAGTGTTGTGCAGCTGTTCTTCTCTTGGTGGAAGCGGAAGAATGTTAGCATTTCTGTTTTCACTGTAGAACGCACTGTGATTCTCTTTGGGCACTGGAGTTGCAATCCATCCAGTATACAGTGCCCTGTTAATGTGTGTGCTAGTTTTCTTCTAAGTCTTCTTAGGTAAAGTTGCTTCCCTGGGTTAAGGCATTTTTGTTTGCATGTGGAAAAAAAGATTTTTTGTTTGTACAAATTTTTACATTTTTTTATGGCACAACCAGCAGGTGCTGTTAGAAAATATATAAATATCCTCTCTACTGTACAAATTGTTTGCAGCTCATTTCCCTTCCCTCCCAATCTAATTTATTTTCACTGTACAAATCACATCTCCCCTCTTTAGTATTTCTTTTATGCAGTCTCTTCATATTAACAATTATTTACAATTGGCAAAGATGGCACTCAGGAGGAGTCTGTACATGGGGAGGGAGGGGGTGGATAAAGATGATGCGAGTAACTCCTTTCTGTATAAGGAGAGGGTGGGCAGCTTTCATAGTTCTCCTCGGCAGACAAGTACTGACTCCGTGGAGTTGGAGGCGGAGGGAAAGGCTCAGAGTCATAGTTCAAATCGCTATAACATTTTGTTGTACCAATTCTCCTCCCAGGGGTGTAATCGCTGTCACATACATCAGTACTGCAAGGCGTAGTAGGTGGAGCAAAATTTCGATAAGCATATGGTCTGTAGCTGTGGACAGGGGAAGAAAGTACAAGGTATCAATATCAACTTGTTTGTAATTTTAATTTACTGGTTAAAATATTATAGTTTTACTACAAATAATGGTTGAGCACATATAGTACAACACACAAAACTAATTAAAGTTCTTTTTAAAATGGTGAAAACACCCCTTACATTTATGTTTAAGCAGGAATGCCAGGCCTTAAATTAAACCAGATGCAACCATGGTAACAAAACAATTAGTGGCTTACATGATCACCTATTTTTGAAGTATGGCTGAATAAACTTGTGGGGTAGTTTATTTTTCCACTATACACCTAAATTTAAAGAAGCTATTCTAGTTCTACATAAAAATGAACTGAATCGTATCAGCACAAAATACTACAAAACAACAGTAAGATTACAGTTTAAACCCTCTCCCGCCGACACAAAAGATATGGGAATACTGTTTGTCTTTCCAATATAACCTGTTCAAGTATATGAAACTCCTCTCAGTATTACACAAAAGTTTTTATTAAACTGTCAGATGAAACAGGAAAGTAAATAACCAAAATTCCAGCATGTTTGATCATTTGAAGCTCCCAGAAATTTTACACTGAAGGTGCAGAGTAACTACAGGAAACAATTGCATTCAAAGAGGAAAAAATCCTTTTATCTGGTTTCTGTTAGCAGTTGCAAAGTAACATAGTATGATATTGTGGTTAAGTGCACTCAGTTAAATTTACATCTCGTTGTGTTCTCCATTTACCTGTATGATCTATGAGTAGAAGGGCTGTTTGACGAGTAACCAAATTCCATGGTATAATGTGAACGTTCGGTAGCTGGTGAAGGTGGAGGATTCAGCATCTGGAGAGAGAAAAAAAGAGTAAACTCTAAACCTAAGTAAATTATTTAACAAGATATGTTCACAGTAGATAAATCCCCCTGTGTTGTGGTACTGAGCTACACAGATTTCTCAGAGATTAATGTGCTGTGTTGGCATATTTCAGGTAGAAGAGAGATAGAAAAAACAATTGTCGCGGTCTTCCCAAACTTGAGACTTGGGGGAGCAGAGAGGACAAAACAGAAATTCAGCTAGCCAGGGTGCTTGTCCACATTAGGCCACATGTTAGAGTGTGCATGCGTGTATCAGCTATTGTGTACTCCAGCCTGCCAATACTCTGTCTCTGCTACACATGAAAAATTGCCATTTGTACAAGGTTCTGGACTGTTGCTAATATCTGTTCTCAGAAAATTTGTACTGCAGCCCGAAGAAGTCAGGTGAAAAACATTAGCAAAATTTTAAAAAAAGAATCAATATAAATTTTTCTTCATGCAGTTTCGGAATACAGACACAGATTCAGGAAAAAAATGAAAAAAACAAGAATAAAGGAAGGTTGAAGATTTTTTTCAAAAATAAAAAGACATTTGCATGGTTAAACTCAGCCTATTCTTTAAAGGGGGAAAAAAAACAAAGTTGATAACTAAACTGTCTACTTACAGGAGGAAAGTAAGTGCCTTTTGTACTTGAGGAGCTGCTGGATGAGGCCCCTGTAACATGAGCCCTGTCATACGGAGGCCCACTGCTTCCACCCATAATGCTCAGGGAACTCATCACAGACTTGCCACGGGACATACCTGCAATTAAAGAAAACACAACCCAGCAGTTAAATTTTTATATATATATTATTTATAATATATAAATTATATTTTATATATAATTATATATATTTATTTTATTTAAATATGCAGATACAATCACTAGCCAGATCTTGTGTCTCCTCTCCTCCTTTATTTTACCATCTTTTCCAGGATTCTCCCTCATAACTGTTAATTTTGAAGTAGAGACTAAAGATGGAGAGCTGGCCTACTGTGGTTGTAGTTCTTTTTTAAATGGGTTGAAAATAGCTCACTTTTCCATAATGGTATCTAAGTTTACAATAAGATAAGGTGTCTATTTATTGTCCAGTTATATTGGTGATCCTCAATTATGGCCGTAGGGACTGCAATCAACTGTGGAACAGCAAACTTCTGGCACCTACAGGATGAAAAGCCCAGTACATGCTCTCAGTGGCCCAGGTGATAGAAAAAACATAATAGAGTAACATGAACTAAGAAAGCACCAAGTTCAACAGCTAATTTCTGCTGGAGTTGCTGTACTGCTGCTATTGTTGATCCCAACATTGCTGGGCTGAGGAAAGGAAAATCTCAGTCACAGACCCCACTCCAACCAGTGAGCACTTGGAAAACATGAATGTGGATATCAGTTAAGGGCAGGATCAGATTTAACTACAATATCTCCATGACTGAACAGTTTGCCAACAATCACTTTCCATGGTCCTTGGAATGTGGCACTAGAGGATGTTCAGTGTCTATGGAACCATATACCTGGAGCAATAAATGGGAGAGAAAGAGGGACAATGGCCAAATAAAAGATAACCTTAGTATGGCACTAGTATAAGAAAGTATGCCAATAGTAAAACATACAAAAAAACTATCAAAATTTAATGTAGTTATCAATCCAACACTTTTTTTATATAGAGTATCTAACACAGATTAAACTGATGTAAAGTACAATTTTTAAAAAATGCAGCGAGCTATATTGTAACAGCCTGCTCAAAGGAAACTTTGCTACACATTTAAAGATAGAAAAAGCCTGGTTAATAACTACACAATTATAGTTTCCCAGTATGATTCCACACACAAGGCCTCAATTTTCAGGATTCAATGATAATAAAGCATTCCTACCTTGCAGCGATCCTGGAAGGGAGTTAGTATGTGGTACATAGCCTAGAGGCACTGAAGCAGATCCATGCACAACAAAATCATTTGTCATCGTTTCTCCATCACCTTTCATCCGTGGGCACAGAACACGTTGGCAGATAAAGTATATAGCTCCAATCACAAAGACAGAGAGGATTACACCAATAATTGAACCAATGGTGTTCGTAGGTTGAGGAGTAGGCTCCTCTGTTGGATCTGTAAGAAATTAACAAAAAAGTACGTTACAAAGCAATGATTTGCATGATCAGCAGACCAAGAAGGTGAATTTGTTGCATCTGGTTGTCATTAAATGAACACATATTTACAGCCTTTGTGCATTGGTGCTTACCTTAAGTATGTTCAAAGAAAAGAGGCAGATAGATAAATTTATTTAAGAAAGATAGTGCTGGGTTTAGTTTCAAAAGGGAGAAGCAAACAGAAAATAATTAAAAGTAAATCTTCTGAAGCTGAATTGAAATTTCACTGCCTTGCTGTGCTTCACATTTTCCTAAGTTAGCATAACAAAGCAGGAACAAAGTGAAAAGTATTTAACAAAGAAACAAGATCGCTAAGTTTTTACTTAAAATACTCAACTTGATCATGTCACAGAGTCTATGAAGTACAACATTAACAGAAATCTGCAAGGGAGAAACTCAGTCTGCAATTACACAAAATTCTATTTCTAAAGTGCAAATTTCAATCTTAAAAATAGGATCTGTTCCACAAGTCGCTGTTAATTTTTCTTCCTCTCTCCTACCCAACCCCCAACATAAATAAACTGTAATTCCCTCTTCTGTTTGCCAAATTTAAGTGCTACTCTTTGTTACAGCCAAATCATCACAGTTTAATTAAATTTTCCTCTGCCCCATCTCAGTACCATTTCCTGTATTTTAAAATGATTCTCTGCCATTTCCTATAGCATGTTATTTTGAATGCCTCAGAAATTCATTGCATTTGTGGGAGCTGCTTAAGCCAAAGAAAAAATCTTGCATGTAAGTAGTGAATTTCATGACTACTGGACATCCCAAAACACTTTACAACCAATGAAGTGCATTTGAAGTACAGTCACTGTTGCAATATAGGAACACAGCAGCCAATTTGCATACAGCAAGCATGATAATGACCAGATAATCTGCATGCGATGTTGATTGAGGGCTAAATATTGGCCAGGACACCGTGCTCTTCTTTGAAATAGTGCTATTCACCTGAGGGGGCAGACAGGCCCTCATTTACCATCTCATCGCATGGAGACAGCACCTCCGACAGTGCAGCCTTCCCTCAGTATTGCACTGAAGTGTCAGGTTTGCTTTCTGTGCTCACGTCTTGGAATGGGACGTGAACCTATAACCTTCAGATTCAGAGACGATAGTGTTGCCAATTGAACCATGGCCGACACCTGACAAAATGAACTGGCAAGTCAAAACTTTCAGGAAACAAATCCTTTCTTTGAGTGTACTGTGCAATTTTCACAATTTTGTTTAATCTCTGGAGTCCTATTATCTGCTTTGATGAGATCACTCAACTGGTACCTGTAATAATGTCAAGCTAGAATTCTGATTGCCTGATAAATTCTCCCAATTGATGTCAAACAAGAACACAGTACAAGAAAACCGGACCTTAGCCCATCCGGGATCTGCTCTTAACACCACCCGAATAAATATAGAACACATTTTTTTTTGCTGTATTGTGGAAATTTGAAGGGAGGGAGAGAGAAAATCATTATTTTCTGATTAAAGTAAACTGCTATTTTACATTCACTGTAAATGCAAAGCATAAATGTATCAAAATAGAACCCTATTATACAAACAGTACGTTATTTGGTGAAAGCTTACAGCAGGCAACTTCATCCGAATTGTCGGTGCAATCACTGTTATGATCACATCTTTTGTGTTTGGCAACGCACTGGCCATTGGCACATTGAAACTGGTCCATAGCGCACAGAACTGAGGAGAAGCAGAAAAAAAGATAAGGCTTTACTTTGCTGAGAGGTCAAGTGTAATGGGGAGGTTCAGAGTTGGAACACACCTTAAATACAGAGCAATTTAAAAACAGTAGTCAGTTTTGCAACTTTTTCCCAATATGCTATAGTAACCATCATAATGTTCAAATGAGAGGTGGTTTAGTAAAAAATAATATGGTAGATTTCTTGCTCACCTTTTCAACACCCCAGCTTCACCAATGTTATTTTGTGACTATTTGCCAGAGATTAGCCAAAAGTGGGATAGATTAATCCAGCTCTCACAGTACTATGAGATTCAAAACATTCCTGGGCTTTGAAAGTCAATGGTGCCACAATAACCTTCAGCTGTTTAATGGGCACATAAGTTTCCAATGTGGCAAGCAGAAAGCATATGCTCATTACAGCCAGAAGTGTGCCACTCATCATATCAGAAAAGGCAAAAAAAAGGCATTCAGGGCATGTACCCGAAACAGGTGTTAGACACTTTACATATTAAATATGCAACTAAAATCCATCTGAGGACCCCTTGGTAAAACTGGGTAACTCTGAATATAGATGCAACCAGCCAGCTGCTTTCAGAAAACAACTTGGAAATGTGGGGTTTAGCTAATGGTCCTTAAAGGAATTGCTGCAGGCCACCAACAGAAAGGTAAGTTATCAAAATATACTTAACTGAATATGATGCCAGAAGACGAGCTCTCCAGCGTGTACTCCCCCACCAACCCCTGATCCCAGTTACCCAGTGACCCTCCCGATCAGCCCCTCCCTCCCACAACTTTCTGAATCGCTTTGATTCTTCCTACCCCAACCAAACCTACCTGGGGGCCAGTATTGCACCATGAAATTCTAAGGGTCTACATACAAATATATGGTAGTATACCGGTTATATTACAGAGGTGCGAGTTCAAATCCCACTATGGTAGTTGGAAAAGTTAAATTCAGTTAATTAAATAAATCTGAAATAAAAAGTTTGCATCAGTAATAGTGACTATGAAACTATTGGATTATTGTTATAAACCCAACTGGTTCACTAAATGTCCTTTGGGGAAGTAAAATCTGTCATCCTTATCCAGTTTAGTCTTGTGACTCCAGACTCTCAGCAATGTGTTTGATTCATAACTGCCATCTGAAATGGTCCAACAAGCATTCAATTGTGTCAACACTGATACGAAAAAACCATAATCAGAACAAAACCAGATGGGTTACCTTACATCGAATGAAGCACTGGATTCAGACACAACTGTAAAGCCAGCTCAGTCAACACTGTAAAGTCCTAACAACTGGAAACTTGTGCTAACATTGGAAGAGCTGTCCCACTGACTGGTCAAGCAGCAACCTGACAGTCACAACAACAGAATCATACCTTACAGCTAATGTCCCAGACTCCTCCTTCACCATCCTTCCCTATGTCCTATTCTATTGACAGGACAGATACACGAGAGATGGTAGCACAGTGGTCTACACTCAGGAGGGAGTTGCTCTGGAAGTTTCAAAATTGACTCTAGGCCTCATGAAGTCTCATGGCATCAGATCAAACTTCCTGCTGATTACCACTTACCACCCTCCATCAGCTGATGAATCAGTGCTCTTCCATGCTGAACACCACATGGAAGAAGCACTGAGGGTAGCAAGTGCACAGAATGTACTATGGATGGAGGAAATTCTACGTCCATCACTAAGACTGGCTTGGTAGCATCATTACCGACCAAGCTGGCCAAGTCCTGAAGGGCATATTTACAAAACTGGGTCTGCAGCAGATGGTGAGTGAACCAACATGAGGAAGACCTACTTGACCTCACCACCACCACCACCAATATACTAGCCATAGATGCATCTGTTCATGACCTTATTTATAGGAGTGACCACCGCAGAGTCCTTGTGGTGACAAAATCCCATCTTCACACAGAGGATACCATCCATTATGTTGTGTGGCACTACCACTGTGCTAAATGAGATACCTTGGAGATGGTGTTACTTTGTGAGATGCCTTGTAGACTGTGCTAACCGAGATACCTTGTAGATGGTGGACAGGCTTTGGAGAGTCAGGACATGAGTTGCCGTCCACAGGGTTTCTAGCCTCTGACGTGGCCTTGTAGCCACAGTATTTATATGGCCGATCCAATTTAGTTTCTGGTTAATGGTAAGCCCCAGGATGTAGATAATGGGGGATTCAGCGATGTTAATGCTGTTGAATGTCAAGGGGAAATGATTAGATTATCTGTTGCTGGTGATGGTCATTGCTTGGCACTGTGTGGCACAAATGCCAGTTATCAGCCCAAGCCTAATTGTTGTGCAGGTCTTGCTGCATGTGGGCACAGACTGCTTCAATATCTGAGTCATCTTGAATGGTATTGAACACTGCAATCATTGGCAAACATCCCCACTTCTGACCTTGATGATGGAAGGAAGATCACTGATGAAGCAGCTGAAGAAGGTAAGGCTGAGGACACTACCCTGTGTAACTCCTGCAGTGATGTCCTGGAACTGAGATGATTGACCTCCAACTACCACAACCATCCTCCTTGTACAAATCTGATTCCAACCAGTGGTGAGTCTTTGCCCTGATTTCCGTTGACTTAAATTTCAATTGGGGGCTCCTTGATGTCAAGCACAGTCACTCTCACTTTACCTCTGGCATTCAGCTCTTGTCCACATTTGGATGAAAGTTACAATGAGGTCTGCAGCCGAGTGATCCTGGCAAACCCAAACTGAGCACTGGTGGGTAGGCTATTGGTGTGTAAGTGCTGCTTGGTAGCTTTGTCAGTGATCCCTTCCATTATTTTGACTTAGAGTTGGCTGATGGGGCAGTAATTGGTCAGATTGGATTTATCTTCCTTTTGGTGGGCAGGTCATATCAGGACAATTTTCTACTTTGTTGGGTAGATACTAGTATTGTAGCTGTACCGGGGCAGCCTGGCTAGAGGCACAGTTAGCTCTGGAGCATAAGTTCTTCAGCACTATAGCCAGGAAGTTGTTACAGCCTATAGCCTTTGCTGTGTCCAGTGTGCTCAACTGTTGCTTGATATCACGGTAAATTGAATTGGCTGAAGACTGGCATCTGTGATGGTGAGATCCTCAGGAGGAGGCCAAGATGGATCATCCACTTGGCACTTCTGGCTAAAAATGGTTGAAAACACTTCAGTCACGTCTTTAGTACCGATATGCTGGGCTCCGCCATCTTTGAGGATGGGGATGTTCGTGGAGCCACTGCCTCCCGTTAGCTGTTTAATTGTCCACCATGTGGCAGGATTGCAGATCTTTGACCTGATATGTTGGTTGTGATATTGCTTAGTTCTGTCTGTAGAATGCTGCTTCTGCAGTTTAACATGCATGTAGCCCTGTGTTGTAGCTTCAACACCAGTGGCACCTCATTCTAGGTATACCTAGCGATGCTCCTGGCATGCAGTCCTGCACTCCTCACTGAACCAGGGTTGATCCTTTGGCTTAATGGGTAATGGTAGAATGAGGGATATGCCAGGTCATGAGGTTACAGATGGTGACTGAATACAATTCTGCTGTTTCTGATGGTTTACAGTGCCTCATGGATGCCCAGTGTTGAGTTGCAAGTCAAGATTATGATGGATTACCCTCCATTTTCCTGGATGAGCGCAGCTCCAACAACACTCAAAAAAAATTGATGCTATCCAGGATAAAGGAGCCCGCTGGATTGTTGAAGGGTGTAAACCGGGTGCCATTCACTCCCTCCACCAGCAGCATACAGTGGCAGTAGCCTATACTGTCTGACAAATGCACTGCAGGTCCTTTAACAGTGCCTTCCAAGCCAGTGACTCCTACTGTCTGAAAGGACAAGAGCAGAAGATATGTGGGAACACCACCACCAAATATATATGGCCATTCCTTCATCGGCACTGGTTCAAAATCCTGAAACTCCCTAACAGCACTGAGGGAGTACCTTCAGCACACAGTCTGCAATGGGTCAAGGTGGCGGCTCACCCCCACCTTCATAAGACCAACTAGGCGTGGCCAATAAATGTTGGTCCCATCCCATGAATGAAGAAAAATTAAAATTCTGGAATGCAAATCTATAACCAGCCAGATGGTGGCGCAGCTCACTAGCAAATCAACTTACCTTCCTTACATTAGTTCCACCAACCCCTTTGAATACCATAAGCCAATTTTCCAACATAGAGAGGAGACGTGAGATTCATTCCCGTCTCCTGAAAATGGAGCAAAACAGTAGCCCTTGATGATTCACTCTCCGATTCCCTTTCACTCAGCATCCCTTTTTCCTCCAATATCACTGCACATGACAAATTGAAAGCAAATACTCATACCTCATCTCTCTGCAACATATTACCCATCCATACACCAATCTGTCTTTAGGTTTCTTTTAATCAGTTTAAAGATCTTTAAAAAATGTCCCAGGTGGCATAGATGGTTCTAGCAATGAGTTGCTGATTCCTAAGGATTATAAAAGGACCCAGGTTGGCGATCTATTACAGAGAGCTAGTTGGTGTAGGATAGAACTGGAACCAATCTTTACGTACTTTTATATTTATTTAGAGTTACACATTTACAAGCGTTCACATCCTAAACCAACTACAATTTTAGCCTGCCTACTTATATGGGGCTCAAGGGAATCCCCAGTTAATGCCCACCACCTGCATACAATTAAACACAATTAATGTACAATCAGTATACTAACAATCAATCTCTGGTCTCTGCTGATTACAGTCAGGATACCACTCATGGCCTCAGTACCATCAGGTAAGGTAGGGAGCAGAATGTGCAAGGATTACCTTTCTTAATTTTTAATCAGTGACCCCCTGCTCAAAATTATGTTATGCACATTGTGGACAGGATCAGCTCAGCTGCAATACTCTTCATGGTCAAACAGTATATGGACCATAGGGACGCTGCTCTCCATGGAGCTATACTTCAGCAGATAAAAAAAAATAGTTTGACTGCAAAAGAAAATGCTCAAATACCTTCACACTTCTGTTCATCAGATTGGTCTTGGCAATTAGTCTCTCCATTGCATCTGAAGGCAGCATCGATGCACTGCCCACTGGCACATTGGAACTGACTGTCTGAACATACTGGACAGTTTTGCTCATCACTCTGATCATCACACTCAGGATACCCGTCACAGCGCCAAGCCAAAGGAATACAATCAATCTCACCCGTGGCACAAGTGAAATGATCTGGTGCACAAGTTGGTGGCTCTGAAAAAGAGACAAAATTCATGGATTATTTTACAGGCTGTAGAAAAAGAAAATTAAGCGAGTTTAGCATAAATCAGTTCTTTTGAAATTGTAAATGGGTTGGGGACAGGGAGAACAAAATTGTCACTCCATTTCTCCATCATTAATTTGTTGATATCCAGGAGAATGGGTTTAGCATTTTCACCATGTGTCAGTATTTTCAAACAAATTGATGTATATCTGATCGATAGAAATCTAAAACAAAGACTAATTTCTTAAGAGGTGGTGGCATAGTGGTATTGTCACTGGACTGGTAATCCAGAGACCCAGGGTAATGATCTGAGGACCCGGGTTCAAATCCCACCACGGCAGATGGTGGAATTTGAATCCAATATCTGGAATTAAGTCTAATGATGACCATGAAACCATTGTCGACTGTTGTAAAAACTAATCTGGTTCACTAATGTCCTTTAGGTGAAGGAAATCTGCTGTCCTTATCTGATCTGGCCTACATGTGACTCCAGATCCACAATAAATGTGGTTGACTCTTAATGCCCTCTGAACAAGGGCAACTAGGGATGGGGAATTAATACTGGCAACGCCCAAAAGTATTGTGTGTTTGGAGTTTGGCTTGCTTAGATTGGTAAAAGGATAGCACTAAAATTGAGAAACAGTTTTCCCTTACCTCCACAAGACAGCTCATCTTGAAGTAGTACTAGGTGAACAGGACATGAGCAACGTGTAGTACCATCTCCCTTTACAATACAGATATGGGAGCATCCACCATTATCTTGGGCGCAAGGATGTTCCGCTATATCACAGGAACAAAGTTACAGTAAAAATGAATGAACCAGTAACAAATTTAGCAAGAAAAGCATCATGGTTAAAAGCTTAATTACCGAAAAATTAATTTAGAAATGCAATGCTCCTTCCCACCTTTAACAAGATTGTGTGTGTAATCTAACAAGGTGCTAACCAAGGCTATGGATCATATATTTAAATAGTTACACAGGAACATTTCCTGTGTCACCTATATTGGTCGTAAAACAAATGATTCTCTTTTAATTGTTGTAAAATCTCGTCACTATTTACATGTTCATGCTTGTTATATTTTCTAACCACAGGTGTTATCAATCAGTACAAGTGTGGGCATTGTACAGAAAAAAGTCACAAAGTAAAGGAATGGGTTACTAAAATCTCCGAAGGTGTCTACATAACAATGACACAGTAAAATTATGTTTTATTTTTAAAAATCCTATGTTTTCAGATGGATATGGAAAATAATAGGTTCTATGGAAACGATTACAGCTTTGAATCATTTCGTGCACCGATTACTTTATTTAATAATCTGATCTGGAGTTGATGGGAAGGTTTTACTCAGCTTTGGCCTTAATTTGTTGTGTACTAG
The DNA here is from genome assembly GCF_964194155.1 of Cetorhinus maximus. Taxonomy (NCBI): domain Eukaryota; kingdom Metazoa; phylum Chordata; class Chondrichthyes; order Lamniformes; family Cetorhinidae; genus Cetorhinus; species Cetorhinus maximus. The sequence continues at coordinate 40,233,378 of NC_135900.1, forward strand.
AGTTGTGCTACTCATGGGCTGACACTTTTCTCAGCATAGTGGATGCACAATGACATTCATAGAGAAAGATTAAACAGTGTGATATTACTGCTGCATGTCTACGGAGTAATTATCCAGCCAGACACCAGCTTCAAACTGCCATGTTTTACACAACCATAACAAAACTGTCGCCTGTATTTTTGTTTCTTTTCAATTTCTTCCCCTTGAAAGGTTTCTTAAACAGATTTCACTTTGGTTTTTGGAACATAGAATGAGTACATATAGCATTTATATTATCATACCAAATTCCTCCAGATCAAGCTCTTTCACGGCATGAATGTCGCTCAGCTGCGCTATACGGGCTTGAATCTTAGTGCGACTGTTACCATTCGTCTTCTCAATCCTCTCAAGCATCTGCTGCTGTCTGTCAATCCAGTACAAGTGGTTACCAAATATAGTCAAACCTACAGGTTGAAGTATGTTGGCATCTTCCAAAACAATTCGATTTGCACCTAAAAGAAAATTTAAAAGGTTTTATAAATCTAATGTAATGCTTTGTGTCTTATTCTATTCTGCATAGCAGTGTTATTCAAGATATCAGCTGCCAGCCACACGTGGCTTAATTGCGAAATCAAGATATGACAAATTGCATTAGTAAATCATGTGATCTCAACAATGTCACAATGTACATGTATGTTACCCTTTTCTGGCATTTGTTGGTAACATACTAATACAAAAAGTAGAATGTGGGTGTTTTTTGATCTTTGAAGCTTTTAGTCATCTGACCCAATATCTCCATATGTAGCTTGACGTCAGATTTTGTTTGATAAAGCTCCTGTTACGCACCTTGGAACACTTTACTTCATTAAAGGTGCTATATAAATGCAGACTGCTGTTGTGGGTGCTTTACTTCCTCGGTTTCTGAACAATGATGGACGTTTGTTAATTAAATGTACATATAAGGTCCATTTATCCATATTGTGCAAGTATATGCTAGGTGATTTCCACTAAAATTAGTGCATCTGGCAAAAATGGGGCCACCATAACCATAAACCTGCAGCTAATCAGTAATTTCCATTGAACAACGCTACCATGTAGTGTATTTTTACACCATCTTCTTAATGTAGGTATCAAAATTAATTCTATGGATTACCAGTATGTCAGTGCATCAAGATCACAAGGATTCCCAGCAAAATTTTTATTTATTCCTCATAAGCACAGAAGAAATCCTGTAAGCATTAATATATATCTACATCATTAGACACATTAGTTTGTACAGACCACAGATCAGCTGTACTTTTCCAGTGTCAGATAGGATCGTTAAACCAGTGGAAATATTTACATTGCAAATCAAGATGAAAAAGTTACCCACCCAATTCACAAATAATTGTGACCAATGCCGATTTGGATGTTGCAATATGCTACGTAACACAAAGCTCAAGTGTTTCGCTTTGACAAAATAAACAAAAAAATCATCTGGCACAGGAGTTATACAGCCAGAATTGTTGGGAATAGATTTCTGCAAGTAGTCCGTGACACACAGGAAGGAAAAAGGGTAACATTGCAAGAATTTGGAAAGGAGGCATAAGAAGAAAAGGAAAAGTATAAAACACATCTCAAATAATCATGCTGATTGTGTAGTTAACTATGCACTCAAATTGTTGTTTATTCAGAAATAAAAATACTTCATGCTTGCAACAGCACTTGACAGATATTTTAAAAACAGTATATTTCTTCCCATCCTCCCCTTGCCTCCTTCTTAGAAGCCCTTCCAAAATATTGTTTTTCTTTCTACCTGATAAGTCACTGCTTTCTATGCGGCGGAGATCGGAGTCAGCCCAGAAGAGTTTGCCAAGCTTGTTGTCGATAGAGAGTGCAACTGGCTTACTTAGCCCACTGAAGAACAGAACTTCACGCTCTGTGCCATCCAATGCAGCACGCTCTATTCTTGGTGATCTGTCTTGAAGGTTAGTGAAATACATGTACCTATAGGGTTTTTTGTTTTGAGAGAAGGAAAGAAGAAAGCAATTATTTAATATCATACTCGCCAAATTCATCCCTGACAAAAGCTTCATCAATAACAACCTCAGTCAAATGCCAAATTTTAGTTTTACCCCCGCTCTGGATTTACGATAATTGCCCTTGGCCTGTCTTGTTCTCCTCTTAAGACCACACCTATTGGTTTGCCATCCAGTCGTGTGACATTTATAACATTAGTCGCCTCGCAGGTCCAAAAGATGTAACGACTGTAGATATCAATACTGAGGTCATAAGGTTGCATATCCAAGTTTTGGTTGGGAATTGCGCTGGTCACAACTGTAAAACTCTGCAATGAAAGTTGACAACTAAAACAGTGGCAGCTCGATCATGACCGTAATCTTTTTTAAAATAAGATAATTAGTTTAAAAAGGTGATTGCTGTGTAAAATAAAAACTGGCAATCACTAAATTATATTGGAGTAAGTGTTTCCAAGCAATATAGCTAAGTTAACTTTAGACTTGATGGGAGTCCAAATTTTTGCAAGAGGTTGCCCGTTTTATGAAAAGACCAACTGCATTCCTCCTCTTAGCACTATCTAATAAGCATATACAATATGATTCATAAAATATATATGGGAATGTTCTTAGGAAAATCCAATAAATTAAAATAGGACTATTTCAAATAGCAGAAATGCTATTTGGAACAGATCCCAATAGGAAAACAATGAATTAACCAACCGTTATTCTTTTCTCCTATTGTTTGAAACGAGGGAAGAATTCCAAATATCGAATTAATATACGTGGTTCAAGATAGAAATATTTTTGTCTCAGCTCTCCATATTAATACAAACCTGGGTTCCATCCTCCTGTGCCCTCCTGATAACATTTTGACGAGAATCGATCCAGTACAGATGTTTATCTACAGGATCATAATCAATGGCCCTGACATTTCTCAGACTATGAATGGGAAGAATGATGTCTGGGCTCTGTTGTTCATCAATAACCATCCGATTAATTGCATTCTTTTGACTGAATAGAAGAAATGAAGTTGGAGCTGCAAAATGATAATATCACTTCGTTAGGCTGGACTGGCTACTGAGAAACTTCAGTAAAAAAAAAAATCAACTGCTTGAACAAACAAATTTAATAAAAATATATGAAAAATGTTCCCTTTGTGTTAAAGCAAGTTTCTCACAGGCTTAGTTCCAAAACCAGGTTATTTCATTTGCAAAAGACGACATGTGAATTAAAAATTCACCTGGACCCAAGAAAAAGTCCATTGACAATCATCACCCTATTCACTATGCATAAATCCTGCAATTTATAACAATAATTTTATGACTGTGCAGGATCTTTTAACCATATGCTAAATGTAATAGCTTTAAAAATATAATGGTTTTAATAGATGGAAAAAGCCCAATACAGTTTTTAAACTCAGGTTTTCATCTTTTCTTACTTTCGGCTGTAAAAGACCATGCATTTCTGAGAGCATGCTTTGCCAGCTTTGCCGGGAGCCAGCAGTATGGATAAGACGAGAAATTCAGTGTCACTGCCTCCCTCTCCCCCATTGCCCGTGTTCCAATACAGAGTGCCACTTTACCATCTTTTGAAACTTTTTTAAAAGCACATGCCTTAAATAAAAAACTGCCAAATTTAAGGTACTATAATAATTCTTACGGCTACAAGTTTTGTTGTCCACGTTCAAGTAGTAGTGAGCAGGGCAGCCACAAACGTAACCAACGGTCGGCATAGCTAAACACAAATGAGAACAATGTCCGTTGCTTGAAGCACACTCATTCCAACCACCTTGCCTTGAAGAATGAAATACCAGTATGTCCATAACATAATCTAAGTGGCCTTGAATAATAGTGCGATTTTGGCCACTAGTTTTGTTGGCTCGCTCAATACTACGACGGCTCCAGTCAGTCCAATAAATATAGTCTTGGTACTGGGTTAAACCAAATGGATGAGGCAAGTCATCTGCAATAACTTCACGGTCCAGACCTACAAGACAACCAGTTATCATTGTATTAGGCAGGTCATTTTTCAGGTCAAACACTTCAGTGTAATTGCTCATATTTCTAAATCTTATCAATTAAACTAAACCACAGAATACATAGGTAGTAGCTGTGTGGTGCCTAAAACTTACAAATACATTTTCCTTGAAACCCTCATCAATATTATCACAGAAGATATAGAATAAAATCAATACTGAATTCAAGAAAGTCAGCCAGTTCCTCCAAATTTAAATACAAAACAAATTTACCTAACATATTGGAGGATTCAATCAGACTTGTATCTAAGTCTGTCCAGTAAAGTCTTCGCTCTGCATAATCAATAGTTAATCCATTTGCTCGGCCAACGTTTGGCACCAAAGTGATACGCCCTGTTCCATCCATGGCAGCTCTGTCTATCTTTGGCTTGCCACCCCATTCAGTCCAGTACATGAACCTAAGAAAATACACACCAATCAATGGTGCAATCATAAGCATATCTTGCTAAACATTTATTTCAGAAAATGCTGCAAGATGTTTTACAATACTTTAGGACAAAATAAAACATTTACATTAGTGTAATGTGATGGTATTGCTGGTCAAGTGGAGATCCTATCTGTTGTTACATTGTAGAAAGAGAAACAGCTTGGTGCTTCTGCCAAGGGAGGCAGGAAAGTGATTTAAGAAAATTTAATAATGGCAATTGAGTGACCCTTGCCTACATTTATATTCATCCCATCAGCAAAATACAGCAAAGTACTGGCAATGTTATGGGAGCAGGTCACCACTACAACCTAGAAAAGATAACAGATATGGGAAGATTAATCCAAAGAATATTTAAAACTTCATGTTACTTGCTGTACCTTCCAACAGTAATTCTCAAACTGGGATCCATGAATCCTTGGGGACCTGTGGAGACTTCTCGGGGAGTCTGAGAAATGTTGAAGTGCCTGCTGAGCAGGACCTGTCTTATGGGTGGAGTGTAACCAGTCAGGCACCAAGGTCAGGGCTTGGAACTTATTTTGCCACCACAGAACCATAAAGGACCACCTCCTGCTGTTTAAGACGCTGAGCTTTTTGGTTAAAAGCCCCTTGCAGAGTGATATGGCAAATGTTAACCAAGCCCGCTACCTTTTGTATTGATGCATTGTCACTTATGGAGACACACAAAGCTGTCAAACTAGTCTCAGACCACCCTTCAGCCTGTCTCCCAGTGCTCTCCTGGGCCACTGCTTTACCAGGTGGAGTAAATCAAGTTCTATTTTTAATTAGATGAGATTTTTGTGTGTGTTTTGAGGAAACCACATTCTGCAATTCTATCCACCTTTCCTGAAAAAAACAAGAAACGTTAGCTTTTATGTAGAATTATTTACTGGTATCAGTGTCAAACATCACACCAAGGAAAGGCAGACTATGCAGTGAGAAGCAGGTACACTCATCTCACTGATACCTGTAGGTATCTGTTTTGTTGAAAATACTCTTTATGTGCAGCACTTTTTATATCAACAGTATTTATAGTATAGATGCAGGGTTCCTGATCACTAATCAATTTGGCAAGGCAGCCTTCCACCAGAAAGGTTTTAGAATCATTGCCGTACATGGCAACTTTGTGTATAACGTGCTCTCGTCACTAGCAATGTGTGAAAACTTTATTGCATTTATCAGTCAGTGTGCATTACTGAAGAGGTCAAATATAAAAAAAAGTAGTGGTTATATAAAGTCTATCTTTTCACTCTAAGTTCAATTTCCAGATAACAAATCTATGCTAAAGATAATGCTTTAGACAAAAGCATTTTGGGAAAGGCTGATCATCAACAGTAATGAAGCGATTTTTGGGCATTTTCAAGAAAACTCAATTTTATTTAAAAGCCAGAAAAATGCCACTTTACAATTTTGCTGACTTACCCTTCAGCAGGATCCAGTGCCAAAGCTCTGGGGCTGTCCAGGTCCTTCCACACCAGTACTTGTCTATGTTGTCCATCCAGCCTTGCAACTTCAATTCGATTGGTTCCTGTATCAGCCCAGTACAAGTTCTTTCCCAACCAATCCACTGCCATTCCTTCAGGGTAATCAAGCCCAAATTCTACAACATGCTCCAGAGAACTCCCGTTCATGAAAGCCCTGCTAATGGTCTGTAAAGTAGAACAGAGGTGTAAAATATATTTGCTTAAACATATTCAAGATCTGAAAGACAATGAGGCACTGTTCATCTTGGCTGTTTATTGGTATTTATAAGTGTGGGAATGACAATCATATCAAATTTACTTTCTCCCCTCAAAGTTACTTTCATCTGTAAACGCATCCTTTTGACTTCTAGAAAAAAAAGTCTACTTCTATGTATAAAGGAAAATATACGAATGTAACACATTAATTTTGTTGTCTTCCTATCTTCAGAATTATTTTTATTTTCAGTCTGAATTGATCAGTCACCAAAGGGTTAAAATATGCTTAAATAAATTGTGTCAACTTTATATCAGCACTATAATCAGGTTCACATCCACCCTCCAAACTGGCCACACTAATTAGAGAAATATATATCTTTAAGGTAACCTAAATAAATCACTCAATCCATGGTCTTTAATGTCACATTTTTTCATTACTGAAAACTGCATGTAATACATTACATTATAAATAAATTGAAACATTTAAACAAAAGGGTATTTTTCTTTTCCCCTTATCGTTAGAATTATAGTAATAACTGTTATTTAAAAAAATACACAAATATTCAACTGTGTTACCCAGGCTCATGGTTTTCTTTCCCGATGTGTTAGAAGTACAGGTTATTTTTATACTGAGGCTGCAATTACTATTTCAGCAGCATCCTGCGGGAGCCCATTAGCCCTGGCAGCTCAGAGAGACACAGATACCAGAGAAGCAGCAGCAGTAAGGCTTTTCATACCTTCAGGCTAATATCCGTCCAGTAAATCCTGTTGTCAGTCACATCGAAATCTAGAGCAGAGGCTTCCTTTACCCCAGTCAGTGGAATAGCCACATTGTTATTGTTCGTTTCGAGTGAAATCCTTCTGATGTCTGCTCTCCGAGAGAAAAGGAGGAAAGCTTCTGGTACTATGCAGGTTTTCATGTCCCTGATGAGCTCCAAGCCTATTGGACAGGCACATCGCACACCCTGAGGTCTGTACAGGCACAGGTGACTGCATCCACCATTATCTTCTGCACATGGGTTGGTACCTGAAAACATATTAAACTCAACCTAGTTTATCAGCAAAAAGATATTGATTCAGGTACAATAGAGATTCCCAATAAATATTTAGCAATAACAAATTTCATTACTAGCCTAGTCACTATTTTCTGACATAATTCCCTGCAGTTTTCCTCGGTCATTAAACTTTTAATACTTTTCTGATAGTATTTTTCACAACTGCCCAAGACCTATCCTACAAATACAACAACAGAAGCAGCAGAGTTTATAGAAGGTCCAAAAAGAACAAATGCAATTCTTTGCAAGGAGCATTTTGAATTAAACTGGATTCTTCTCTAGAAAATTGCCCCTTGGATTAGTCTTAAGGTTAAAATGAACAATATCAGTTTTTCTTTCTTTACATTACCTTTCTCAAGTCACCAAACATTCTTAAAAAAAAATGCAGGGTTGGCCATCAGGGTCTTTACTTACCCAAGATCTGATGAACATTTGTGGCCTTCAGACCCATTAAATCAGGCAGCTGGTCAATGATTATCTGTCGCTCAGCAGATGTTTTGTCAACACGTTCAATGCTACGGCGCTGCCAGTCTGTCCAGTAAATGTAATTTCCCAAAAGAGTAAAACCAAAGATGTGTGGTAATTTATCCTCAACAAGGACCCGCCTACCAGTACCATCACAGTTCATTACCTATTTTGCACAAAAAAGACAAAATGTACATTCAACAATAATGTACATAATTATAAAGTAAACAAGATTATTAGGGAAGGTTTTCAAACACAAGTAGTGAGTGTTGCAAGTTTAGATTCACCCTTTTATCCATCTGTTACCAGGACGACATTAAGGAATGGTCAAAATTCTGGAAAGGCAGTGAATCTTTCCTCCACATTGGATAGAAGGATACTTGATATCTTACAGAGGGTGTTTAATGAGTTAGGCATTAGATTGTGAAACAAAACCTCAAGGGTGGCAATCTCTATTGCTTCCACTGTAAGCTGCAAGACAGTTTAAGGAGAGGAAGATTAGGAAAGTTCACCTATGGCTACAGGGCTCAAACAGGATGGCTGGGTCCATGGTCTTGGGGCACTGAGAATCAGTTTTTATATGTCAAAGTAGAAATTAGAATGGAAGGATATGGAATAATTATGATAGATAACCTTACAAAAATATTTAGTTTTGAAAAAATGAGCAGGACTCAAGGTAGATAAGTCTTTGGGTCCTGATGGTGAGCACTTTAGGCAATTTAAAGAAATAAGAAAAAAGTTAGCAAAAGCTACCTGCATATCATTGTACCATATAGCCGGCACAGCCCTCTTGTTCAAGGAGGGAGAGGATGTTAAACGAGCTATCAACCAGTTAGTATAATATCAGTTGCGAGTAGTTTCTTCAAATCAATAATTAAAGACCAAATAGTAAGCAGTAGTCAAAGATCAGCCTAGATTTGTCAAAAGTCTGGTCATGTATGGTAAATTTGAGTTTTCTTTTGAAGAAGCGACTAATTGGATAGGTAAAGGGAATGCAGTTTATGTTGGCGTATATGGATTTTCAGAAGGTCATTGGTACAAGTGTGTAAGAAGAGTTAGACATAAAAAGTGTCACGGTTTAGAATTATTTGGCTATTTCTCCACAGAAAAGGCTTGATCATAGATTTCAACAAGTATTCTAAGCAAAAAGTACCAAAAAAAAAGTGCTAGCTTTTGGGGACAACCTGTACAGAGTTTCCAGAAATTTAGTGAAAGGCCCATTTTCTCATTTGCTTTGGAGGAGGAGTTAATGACCTGGAGCTCAGTTTCTAAGTGAGTGTACACACAAGCATCATTTGCATACTGAAGCTCTATGACTGTGGTTGACAAAATCTAAGCCTTTAGTGCGGTCAAAAAAAGTCCACATACAACAGTTGGTGCTGTTTCTTGCATTTTTCTTGGATTTGTCACACAGTGGAGACTCTTGATGAATGAAAACTGCCTGGCAACTCTGGAAGGAGCTCTTCAGACACTGGGAGGAGGCAATCGAGGAGGACACTTACAATAATCTTCCCTGTGGCAGGCACCAGGGAGACTTCTCTGTAGAGAATCAGATTTGTCTCCCTTCTTGAATATAGTCATGATTACAGAGTCCCTTTGATCCCCGGCATACACTTCTCTTCCCAGATGAGGGACACATGAGTTTGTGCAGCCATGCCAGGAGTGTTTTAGAATTGTGGCAGTGATTCCATCTTTGCATCCTCCACAGGCCTTATTATCTTTCAGCTATTGAATGGCATTTTCAACTTCCTTCTGGACCAAGTAGCATCAAGACTGAGCTGGACAGGGTACTGAGGATATTCAAGTTGAAGACAGAATCTCGGTTGAGGAGTTCTTCAAAATGTTTTCTCCAGTGAGCACTGACTGCCTCCTTGTCCTTAATGAGCTCCCCTCGATGCTTGGCTCTCAGCAGGTGGGCCCTTGAGTGCTTCGACCATAGATTGTCTTGACAGTGCTGAAGAAACTGCACATGTTGGTGTCTGAGTTGTTGGAATTTCCCACGTTCTTTCTATCCACCTTTTGCTCTTTATCTGACAGGTTTTATGCTGTACCATGACCTTCAGATGCCTGCAAGGCTGCTGCTTTTCTCTTGAATATCTATAGAAAACCTGACTTTGTAACAGTATAATTTAAGAGGATAAAACATCACAGCACAAATAAAGTTGCTAGACAGAGAGGAAAGAGACTTAGGATAAATGGATGTTGATCAGACCGGAAAAGTATTGAAAATGGTGTAGTCAAAGGGTCAGTAATGAGTCCATATTTTTTCATCATACATGCAGATGATTTGGACTTGGCTAGAGGAAACACAATCTCAAACTTTGCTCAAGGTGTGGAAGTACAAGGGTTTGGAAATCAGTGAGTTGACGAGTAAAATACTTTAGAAATATGTAGCCAGGCGACTGGAATGGGTAGCTGCAATTTAATATAGATAAAGTGAGGCAAGGCATTCAGAGAACAGACAACGAGGAATGGGAACGTACAGTTAAAAAACACCAAAAGGTGCATGACCAAGGGGTTCATTACATATCTGCCTGAAATTGGTGGTATTGGTAAACAAAGGTAAAGAAAACGATAATAGAATTCTGGTTTTACAAATAAATACAGGAGTAATGATAAATTTACACAAAACATTGGTTAGACCACAGTTAAAAGAGTGTGCAATTTTGGATATCCAATTATAGAAGGGGCATGAAAGCCACAGAGCCTATGCAATGTAGTATTGCCTGGGATAAGAATGTATAGTTATAGAGAGAGAATTATTTCTGCTAGAGAAGAGAAAGCAAGGAGGAGATTTAAAAGAGGGTTTCAAAGTCATGAAGAATTTTGACATAAACAATAGAAAAACACAATTTCTTACAGGCAAGGATTCGTCAACTTTAAATTAAGTGAGCAAGGATAAAGTTTAGTGAAATATATTCACATAGGATTGCTGAAGCTTGGGACGCTTTGGTAGAATGGCTAGGCAAAGACCATTGCATCTTTTAAGGGCAAATTAGCAGAAAAGGATACAGAGCTGAGGAGAATGCAGTTCATGGAATTTTGTTTTAAATTGCTCTGGGCCGTATGGCACAGACACAATAAGCTAAATGACCTCTTTCTGTTCCTTTAACTTTCATAGTTCTGACTTAACTGATGGAATGAGAAATATTTCTCTACTGGCTACATTTCTGTATGAAATATAAAATCACACTGTACCCTAGTTATTAGTGTGTATAGGACCACAACACAAAACTGATTACAGATCAGTACAAAATGACACAGAATTGGCTATGTCACTGGTAAGCAGGAATGGCTGATGTGAAAAATTAATACTATAGAAGAAGTGGTAATTTAGTGGGACCAGTTACATTTCAGTTGGTTCGATTAAAACCAATCGGCAGGCACACATCTAGAGCTGTAACCAGTTAGAATTAAGCAGAACCAGCTGCCGTGTTGACAACCAGTCCCCCTTGGTCAGTCTCTCTCTCTTTCACACACTAAGTCCTCGCTTAACATTGTAGCTGCATTCCTGAAAAGTGCAACTTTAAATGAAATAACATTAAGCGAATCAGGTTTCCCCATTGTAATCAATGTAAAAGCTGTAGTTAGGCTCTGCAGGACCTCCCTCATCAGAAAAAGAACATTAAAATACTATACCCTGTAAGCTGAAATACTTTACATTGCTAAATTCCTATATTTGTAAACGAAATAACTCTTAAAATAAAATAAATTTTAAAACATAAAAGAAACGTGCTAACTTTTTCTAGTTGCCTCCCCTTCTCCCTGTCTCGGCACCTCTCCAGCTCTCCATACCTCCTGTTCCCTGACCCTCCAGCTCACCACCCCGCCAGCCCCCAACTAGTCCCTTCCTCTTGCTGAACCTCCCTCTTGCCAAACCCTTGCTGTTGCAAGGGCTTGTGAGATGAGTAGCGAGAGGCAGGAAGAGCAGCTTGCAGGGTTGCAGAAGTAAGCCGCAAACTGGAGAGGTGACGAGAGGGAAGGTCGATGAGAGGGAAGGTCAGCAACGAACAGGAGGAGCAGGAAACAGGAGAGGCTGCTCCAAAATGGCACTGATCGGGTCTCAAGGTCCCATGTCAGATCGGATGGCAAACAAATTTAAAACAAAACTCCAAATGTTAAATGCAAACGTGGACTCTACAAACTGACTGACTTTAAAAGCGGAAGGGCTTACAATGGGGAATTGCTGCTCTCTTTTGCTGTTGGGATAAAGTCACAAGATGGGAGCACTATATTTGACTATATTGTATCTGATCTTGGAATAGTTGAATAGAAAAATAGTTGCATGTGTTAAAAAACAAAAAACTACTGCGGATGCTGGAAATCCAAAACAAAAACAGAATTACCTGGAAAAACTCAGCAGGTCTGGCAGCATCGGCTGAGAAGAAAAGAGTTGACGTTTCGAGTCCTCATGACCCTTCAGCAGAACTTCTGCTGAAGGGTCATGAGGACTCGAAATGTCAACTCTTTTCTTCTCCGCCGATGCTGCCAGACTTGCTGAGTTTTTCCAGGTAATTCTGTTTTTGAGTTGCATGTGTTACTTTGACGAGTGCCATAAATTCCTCCCAGCCCCCAAAATAAAAACTGTGTTACAAACAGGGGATGTCTTAGTTCACTTAATTTACAAGGATACAATCTAAAGTAAAATCAGCACTGAAAATCTTGCATGTCAAAGTTCTTAAACACACATGCACGGAAATACATAAGTTTTGATACGTAACAATATGCCCTTTCCATATTTAGTGACATGCAGCTGCTGGTAAAGACAAACCATATGCATATGGCTGCCATGCTCCTCTCATTCGTTCACAGTATTGGGAATCATTCAATAAACAATGCAATATTTACATTAATTTTGGACCAAATCAATCACAAATCTACATTTCCAAAGCAAAATAAATGTCACGTACAAAGCTACGAAAATATTTTTGAATCATGAACAAATGGGTAACCAGTTTAATGCTCGTCACCCCCATTGAACTCAGTGTGTATCTTAAAATGTTTTTCACACAATTCAATAAGTATTAACTAAACAATAATAGTCTAGGCACTAAATTTGAGAGATTTTTGATAGACAAGGGAGTCAAGAGTTATGGGAGCGGCAGGGGGGCAGTTGGCAAGTGGAGTTGAGACCACAACGAGATCAGCCATGAATTTATTGAATGGTGGAGCAGACTCGAAGGGCTGAATGGCCTTCTCCTGATCTGAATTCATGCATGCTGGATCGCTGGTAATCAAAAACTGACAAATGGTTGCTACAGCACTTAATTTAGCTGTGGGAAAACAAAGCAAATATTTTTGTTTAAAATGAACTCAATTTCAAACTTCTAAAATAATTTACTATTCCTTTGCAGATATATTTCTCCCTTATTTTTGACTCCCTGTCCAATGTGAAATCCCATCCTGTTCCCTCCTAGGCCAAGCAAATAATCTGTTCTCAGCCTGCAGTGCCTGACCAATCCTCTACCGCTGTGGGCTACCACCTGACCTTTGCCCTGTATCTTTTCTCTCCCCAGCAACACAGCCAACATTAACTTAATGTGCAGGAAAGGGGGCAGGCACAAACCCAACCCTCACCACCACACACACCAGTGCATTGGGCATATGTACAACTGTATTGCCTAAAGAACAACAAAGTTAAGAATTTCCAAAAAAAAATACTGGATAAAATTATTTTTTTCTTCAATTTTCTTTAAAGCAGAACAAAGCAAAGGCTTGGGCTGCTTTTACAGCAAAACCATTATGATCTCTCAATTCTTGTAATCCAATTTAACAGTTAAAAATGTTGGAATTGTGGAAGCACACCATGTAAGATTCGTATTATGAATTAATTTTAAAATAATTCCTCAATTAAAACTAAGCCAATCTGTTTGTTTCCTTCTACCATACCCAGTTCCAGGTACCATTTCTGCTCATTTGAGATAAATGCAGTAGCTGTTGTAGATAATGGAAAAGTAACCTATACAGCTCCATGGCATGATAGTATAACACACTGGTATATCAACACTTCCCCTTGAACCAATAAATATAGGTTCAACTCAAATTATTCGTATAGTCAGTTTTTACTCTATGGCTTGTAAAAAATGAGACAAGAGGAGTGAATCACAAAGCATACCATCAATAGGGAATACTCTCCCATTCCAGTCTTTGAACTTTGCTATGATTGAAAATAGGCTTAAATCCAAACCACTCTTGGGCCAAAATAGACAAGTGCATTTTCCATTCCATATTCTCTAATTTCATATGACCAGTGTTCATAGGTTATTGCATGATAGTTCCCAGTAATTACTAACTCTTCTTTGGTTAGATGTTTTGCAGACAAAGGTATAATTACATATATTATTTAAAAAAAGCAAAACCCAAACAATTCTGAATAACCCATTACAAAAATGTACTTTATTCAATATGAGTTATTTTTATTTGGAAGAGGAATTTGTAAGGCAAGAAGTACACAAAACTACTGCACACTAATTTTCGCTTAAGTTATTTTTATATGGTTAAACTCTGACAGCACAATTTAATGGCCAGCTACTGTATATGAAGGCAGCTAAAGTCAGGTTTAATCAAGTTACTTTTTAGTTCTAAGGGAGCTTTTCAATCCCTTTCGTAATTACTTTCTCTCTGGAAATTGAATAAAGTAACACAATTTTTAAAAAAGCTAATCATTCATCTTTGAGTTTAGAAAATGCTATTTTATCTGCGCTGAGACTGCACTCAGGAAATACAAAGCTTTTGCTCCAGTGCCTTCCCAGCGTGTATTACAAAGAAAAAGGGCTGGTTTATTTCGACAAAAAGGTTGCAACACAAGGTTGACATCTGCCCTCCCAAAAACAAATTTACAATTCATGTCAGCTCTCATCGTCATTTTTAAAGACCTCCACCATCCAGGGTTTTTTTTTCCTGTGCAAACCACACTGTGGTATAGATTTCACATTCTAAGGCTATCAAACACTTAAACTACAGCAAGAAAATTGTCTACAACAGCAAACAGCTGTAACTATACCACAACCACCACCTTACTAGACATACTTCAGCTACACTGCAAACATGATGCAGACACAACAAATATAAAACTTTTACCACCGCACTAGCAATGGCAGTTGCTGTGCTTCAACCTTTTCTCAGCAAGTTTCTGACAACAATTTTAAATGTCTAATTTTAAGTGTACATGCCACCAAAATAAAGGAATAAAGCAGGAACAAGTTAAGACATGAAAGTAAAAGCAAATTCACCATATCTATTTTAAGAAACAAAAACAACTTTATGATAAGATCAATTTAATTTTCCAAGAAAAATAGTGATCATACCAGGGACTGAGCTCAATCAACAATGGAATACAAATCCATTCATTTAACCTCAACCAAAATGCAAATTTGGAATTACTTTTATTTAAATTTACTTACAATACGCTTACTGACTTTTGTGAATCGCACATATGTGGAGCAACTTGGTGTTATGATGAAATTAAAATTATAAAATTAAAATCACTCATTAGGCAGATAATAATTACACCAGTAAGGGCAATGCAAGTACAATTCTTAACAACAAACATGCCTGTCCAGGTGAGCTACACATCACTACAGAAAAACTGAATCAAGCAGTAAATGTATTCCAATAATCACTGCACATTACTATTCTGCTACACATAACCTGATCAATGTTTAATTGAGAGCCTGAAGAAAACAGCAGCTGTATGAATCAGTAGTATCTAAAGAAAGATAAAGTTGGAGTGAAGGTGAAAGAAAATTTACAAACACAGTCAGTTAAAGGGGCAAAAACAGGCATTACCACAATCTGTTAGGATTTAGGATACTGGCAGATTTTGGGTGTGGAGAGTGGTGCAATGTTGGATGACTTAGCGGGTTCCGGTTCATGGGGCATTGGCACCAGTACTGGGGAAAGTGGGGGCTATACCATTGGGACAGTCTACACCTGAACGAATGCTGGGACTGCTGTTCTAGCCAGCCACATAACTAGGGAAGTGGGGAGGGTTTGAAGCTAAATAGTGGGGGCAAGGGATCAAATTTGGGAAGATGTGGTAACTCAAAGTGTAGAAACAAGGCAAGAGAGAAAGCTATTAATATGGGAAATGATGAACAGGCCATGACAGAAAGGGACTGAGTACAGGGAGTACAAATCGAAGAAAAGGCTAGAAGTTGCAAAAATAATAAAAGGACAAAACTAAAGGCATGCAACTTCTAGCCTTTTCTTCGATTTGTACTCCCTGTACTCAGTCCCTTTCTGTCATGGCCTGTTCATCATTTCCCATATTAATAGCTTTCTCTCTTGCCTTGTTTCTACACTTTGATGCATCTATCTAAATGCATGCAGCGTTCAAAATAAAACAGATGAACTTCTAGCGTAAATAAAAATAAATAGGTATGATCTGATAGCCATTACAGAGACATGGTTGCAGGATGACATAGATTGGGACCTGAACGTTGAAGGATACATAACAGGAAGGAAGGACAGAAAGTTTGGAAGAAGTGGAGGGGTGGCTCTGTTACTTAATGATGATATTAGCACAATAGAGTGGGATGACCTAAATTCAGGAGACCAGGATGGAGAAGCGGTTTGGGTAGAGATGATAAAAGATAAAGGCAAGAAGTCACTTGTAGGAGTGGTGCACAGCCCCTTAACAGAAACCATGCAGTAAGACGGGAATAAAGGAAGAAATAATGGGAGCTTGTCAGAAAGTACGGCGATAATCATGGGGGACTTTAATCTACATATAGACTGGAAAAATCAGATGGGCAAACATAGCCTAAATGAGGAATTCATTGAATGTTTTCGGGATAGTTTCTTAGAACAGCATGTTCTGATACCAACCAGAGAGCAGGCTATACTAGACCTAGTATTGTGCAACAAGATAGAACTAATTAATAACCTCAAAGTGAAGACACCTCTGGGTAGCAGCGACCAAAATATGATTGAATTTTATATTTAGTTTGGGTGAAATAAGAATGGGTCTAAGACTAGTATTTTAAACTTAAATAAGGGCAATTATGCAGTCTTGAAAAAAGAGCTAGCTAAAAGAAACGGTTAAATTAGGTTAACAGATAGGTCAATAGAGATTCCGTGGCAGACATTAAGGTGAAATTAAAGAATACACAGAATAGATACATTCCAACAAGAAAGAAAAATTCCAAGAGGAGGACCCACCATCCATGGTTAACTACAAAAGTTGTAGTTAGTATCAAGTTTAAAGAAAAAGCATATAACTGGGCAAAGACGATTGGCAGGTCAGAAGATTGGACAGGATATAAAAAACATAAGTCATCCAACATTGCACCACTCACCACAAAATCTGCCAGTATCCTAAATCCTAACAGATTGTGGTAATGCCTATTTTTGCCCCTTTAACTAACTTTGTGTTTGTAAATTTTCTTTCACCTTCACTCCAACTTTATCTTTCTTTAGATACTACTGATGACCAAAAGATTGATAAGGAAGGAAAAATTAGAGTATAAGAAAAAGATAGCTAGAAGTATGAAGATAGTAAGCATTTCTATAGTTATTTAAAAAAGAAAAAAGGAGTTAACAAAGTGAGCATTGGTCTATAGAAAGTGAACCTGGGAATTAATAATGGAAAATAAGGAGGTGGCAGATGAATTGATCAGGTATTTTGCATCAGTATTCACTATAGAAGATACAAGTAACATCCCAGAAATAGCTGTAAATCAGGAAATGGAAGGGAGGGAGAATGCAGGAACATTACAATCACCAGGGGAGTGGTACTGAGAAAATTGTTGGAGCTGCAGGCTGACAAGTCCTCTCATTCTGATGGACTTCATCCTAGGGTCTCAAAAGAAGTGGCTAGTGAGATAGTTGATGCGTTGGTTTTAATTTTCCAAAATTCCCTAGATTCGGGGAAGGTTCCATTAGATTGGAAAATAGCAAACGTAAGCCCTTTATTCAAAAGGGGAGGAAGACAGAAAGCAGGAAACTACAGGCCAGTTAGCTTAACATCTGTCATAAGGAAAATGCTAGAAGCTATTATTAAAGAGGTTATAGCAGGACACTTGGAAAAATTCAGGGTAATCAGGCAAAGTCAACATGGTTTTGCGAAAGGGGAATCATGTTTAACCAATTTATTGGAGTTCTTCGAAGAAGTAACATGTGCTGTGGATGATGGGGGACTAGTGGATGTACTGTATTTAGATTTCCAGAAGGCATTTGATTAGATGCCATATCAAAGATGATTGTGAAAAATAAAAGCTCATGGTGTAGGGGGTAACATATTGGCATGGATAGAAGATTGGCTGGCTAACATGAAACAGAGGGTAGGCATAAATGGGTATTTTTCTGGTGGGCAAGATGTAACGAGTGGTGTGCCACAGGGATCAGTGCTGGGGCCTCATCTTTTTACAATTCATATAAATTACTTGGATGAAGGGGCTGAAGGTATGGTTGCTACATTATTTTTTTATTCATTCACAGGATGTGGGCATCGCTGGCTAGGCCAACATTTGTAGCCTATGCCTAATTGCCCTCCAGAGGGTGGTGGTGAGCTACCTTCTTGAACCGCTGCAGTCCATGTGGTACACCCACAGTGCTGTTAGGAAGGGAGTTCCAGGATTTTGACCAAGCGACAATGAAGGAACGACAATATATTTCTAAGTCATGATGGTGAGTGGCTTGCAGGGGAACTTTCAAGTAGTGGTGTTCCCACGTGTCTGCTGCCTTTGTCTTTCTAGGCGGTAGTTGTTGTGGGTTTGGAAGGTGCTGTCGAAGGAGGCCTGGAGTGTATCTTATAGATGGTACACACTGCTGCCACTGTGTGTCAGTGGTGGAAGGAGTGAATGTTTGTGGATGAGGTGCCAATCAAACGGCTGCTTTGTCCTGGATGGTGTCAAGCTTCTTGAGTGTTGTTGGAGATGCACTCATCCAGGCAAGTGGGGAGTATTCCATCACACTCCTGACTTGGACAGGTTTTGGGGAATCAGGGGGTGAGTTTGCTGATGACATAAAGATAGGTAGGATAGTAAGATGTGGAGAGGTCAGAAGGAGGCTACAAAGGGATATAGATAGATTAAGTGAGATGGTAAAGACCTGGCAACTGGAATATAATGTGGGAAAATGTGAAATTGTCCATTTTGACAAGAAAAATAAAAAAGCATATTATAGTCAGAGATTGCAGAGCTTTGAGATACGAAGGGATCTGGTGTCCTTGTGCATGAATCGCAAAAGGCTAGTATGCAGATACAGCAAGTAATTGTATAACTGATAGTGAGGGGAATTGAATACACAAGTAGGGAGGTTACTCTTCAGTTATACAGGGCATCGGCAAGACCACATCTGGAGTACTATGTACAGTATTGATCTCCTCATTTAAGGGTAGGATGTAAATGCTTTGGGGGCAGTTCAGAAAAGGCTTGCTAAGCTACTACCTGGAATGGGTGGGTTATTTTATGAGGAAAGGTTGGACAGGCTAGGCTTGTATCTGCTGGAGTTTAGAAGAGTATGGAGCGGCTTGATTGAAATATACAAGATCCTGAGGGGTCTTGACAGGGTTGATGTGGAGAGAGTGTTTCTTCTTGTGGGAGAATCTAGTACTGGGGCTACTGTTTAAAAATAAGGGGTTGCCCATTTAAGATAGAGATGAGGAGAATTTTTCTCTCTCTGAGGGTCTTGAGTCTTTGGAACTCTGTTCCTCAAAAGGCAGTGGAAGCAGAGTCCTTGAATATTTTTATGGCAGATGTAGATAGATTCTTGATAAGCAAGGGGGTGAAAGGTTATCGGGGGTAGGTGGGAATGTGGTGTTGTGGTTGAAATTGGGTCAACCATGATCTTATTGGATGGCAGAGCAGGTTCAAAGGGCCGAGTGGCCTACCCCTACTCTTAATTTGAATGTTCATATGTACTGAGAATTAAAAAGTACACCATTTTTGAGGTACCTAGCCTGTAGTTGAAATAAAGCTCAAAGCAATGCGAAAGATAATCATCAGAAATTCAGTACTTCTGAAATCAATGAAATGGTTCCACTTATTCCCCACACTGGGTTCCTAATCCCACCAGTGAAGTACAGAATTAAGTCTCATCTCTTCTCACAGTGAGATTGGGAGTATTTTGTACACTTAGTAAAACTGACATTTTATATAGTGCTTTTAAGAGGCAAAATATCCAAGTTAGTTCACAGACGTCTAGATGAACCCTGAGCAGTTACAGCAGAATGAGGAGAGGTGAGGTAAAGAATGGTCAAAGTGATAGAATTTCAAGACGTTTTTGAAGTTGGGTAGAAAATAGCAAATTGCGTAGGGTTAGGGAAGGTATGCTGGGCTAAAATAGTTAAAGGATCTGCCACTGAACCTAGGGCAGGATTTTACGTGTCAGCGGGGCCCGCTCACCAACGTGTAAAATGACGCGCAGTGACTTCGGGGGGAACTCCTGACGTCACCGCGCCTGATTTAAATTTTCCGGTAGGCGGGGGCGCAGCGAAATCAGCTGCGCGCCCGCCGACCTGTCAATCGCCAATTGAGGCCATTGACTGAGTCAATTAAGTATTTAAAGGACCTGCCTGTCCAACCTTAAGGTTGGTGGGCAGGCCAGGAGCCCCGGTGCGAATTAGAAAAAGCATGAAACCTCATCCACGGGCGGGATGAGGTTTCATGTAGGTTTTTAAAATTTTTAATAAAGTTTGTAAAAAAGATGGACATGTCCCAACTCATGTGACATTGTCACATGAGGAGACGTGTTAGGGAAATTTTATTTTTCGATTTTTAGGTTTTTAAACATTTAGAGCCAATCTCCCTGAGGCTGCACTTCGCCTCAGGGAGATGAGTGCGCTCTTTTGTGCCCACTCTCGATTTTGGGATACTCCCCCGCCCGCACAGGAAGCGCACAGCGCTTATGTGCAGACGTCACGCTGGGTGGGCCTTAATTGGGGGCGCCGATTGGAAGCGCGCCTGCCCTTCAACGGGAGTGGGGGTGGGGGGGTGGATTCAGCCCCTAGAGCTGAAGGTGCAAAGGAGGCCAAAGCTGAGAGAGTAAAGTGTGTGCTGAGACTGAGAATTGGAAATTGCAGAGCTAGGAAGGGAAATGCAAGGTGGAATTTGTAAATGGAAATGAAGGTTTTGAATTCATTGCATCGGGTGACTTGGCTTCAAAGGAAGTGGTGGGGTGGGATGCAGGGGCTGGTACGTGGTGGCACCAGAAGAGAGCAATGTTGCTCCCTTTTAGATAGGTGCTTTTAGTTATAGATAGGATGTATTATTTGAAACAGCTTAGGGTCACAACGACATAGAAAATATGTCCTATCAGGTTCAGCTTATGCAAGCATTTGGTGACAGAGGCTGGAGCATGGGGGTTCTTGGTGGAAGCCAAGCAGATGGGATCTGGCTGTTGGATATCAAGTAGTATAAATGTCTTGCTCCTCCATGACCAGCTGTTGGACAGTACTGTGATAGTAAGGGTGCTGGATATTATTTATATATATTGAAAGCTGGTCCTGTACCTATAGATGACATGGCAAGTGACCACTCCTTCCAGCACCATGATCTGAGTATTTTTTGTGACTGAAGTACTTTTCTCCTCTGATTAAAATTGGGGTCACTCGAGGCCAGAAGTAGAGGAACACATATCTTAAGTTATAGGGCTGGAGGAGACTACCGTACAGAGATAGGGAGGGGAAAATTAGAGGGATTTGAAAAGAGGGATGAGAATTTTAAGATTAAGCTGTTGCTTAATCAGTAGCCAGTGTAGGTCAGTGAGTACAGGGGTGATGGGTGAAGGAGGTTTTGTGTCGGTGAGGACACGGGCACCAAAGTTTTGGATGACCTAAAGTCTAAAGGGCAGAAATTGAGAGGCCAGCCAAGAGTGTGATGGAATAGTCAAATCTGGAGATAACAAAATGTACTGAGGCAATTTGTAGTACCCCTTTGAAGCCAGCTGAGATTACCTATCCCACGATTCAGAATGTTCACAGAGCTATTCCACTTTAAGCAGCCCATTTACCAAATAAGCCAGAGTTAGGAACAGATTCCAACATAAACGTATAAGAGACATTAATTACAGCATTTATCACAATACTGAAAGTGCAAGAAACATCAAAGGTACCTAGAGTGAGGATGCACAATGGTAATTTTATATAATTTCATAAATACAGATGCTATACAATCTGATATGTAATTCAAAATCAACATGCACTCATCAAATCATAACGATAAATTAACTTTTCCTCTTATACCTAAATTGATTCTGATGGAAGTAAACGGACTGCTTTTTATGTGCATTCCCTCTCCCAAAATGTCTTAACGCTTTAAAATGAATCAAGCCCCACTAATAAATCTCAACGCACAACATTTCTAAGATAACATGTCAGCATAATTGGACACAAATCACTCATGCAACCAGACCAGATTTTCCCCACTATTAAGTATGCAGTGAGAGGTAGGTAAAGACTAATCTCAAAGCTCCTGACACAAATTTTGTCTAACTTAACTTCTCAACTCACCAGATTAGTCACAAATGCAGTAACCTTGAACCACAGAGTAGGATACTCAACTTTAATAACCCACTTACACACCACATGATCAAACTACAGTGGGCTGAAGTCTCATTTCTGAGCATGTTGCAGCCTATTTTAAAGTCTGGTATGCACAACGATCATACATCAATTAACAGTAGTGATATAATAGAACCACTACCCTAGCATTTATCTCGAGGAATTGGAATGCAAACATCTTGGTACTGATGCGAGACATGGATGCCACACCTGTGTCATTTTAACAAAATACCTTGCGCTTATTGTGATGCTGGATTACAACCTATGGCTATCATTCATGCTTGGCTCAGATCATGTGGGTCAGTCTTCTAAAAAGTAAAAACAGTTTTAAAACCAGGAGTGTAGCACTGAGAAAAGGGCTGGAAAACAGATAAGACAGCCAGGGTCTTCACTCATTTCTAACCAGCGACATCTGCTGAAAATGAAGGCAAGATGTGACTCAACTGTGATGCTACCCAGGTTAAACTGCTTGCCTGACACTCATTATTTATGGTGGAATATGAAATATAACCATTTCGGAGTAGAGGTTATTAAAAATGGATATGGATCTGAACCCAAGTCAAATCAAATCAACGTTGCCAGAATAAAGGAGAAAGTGGAAAGGAAGAGGAGAAAATAATTTATTTAAAAGATTTCAAAAACAAGAGTGCACTCTAATATTCAACCTGTTGATCAATTATAAAAATAACCTAATGAACTAAAAGTGCAGATTTATATCATATTTCCCAAACTCTTGTTTTAATGAATTGAATTGAATTGGATGCAATCAGTTAAAGAGATAACCACTGCTTCGGTTTTGCCTTTTAATTCATAGTTCACCCTGTAAGTCAAAAACAATTGTTGAAGAGATCTCTCTCACTCCACCTCCACCACTGCCCCATAACCCCTCTGGGAATTTGGCCATCTTAAAAATATGTCAAATCGAGTTACACACTGCCAACACACAATATCGAACAGCCCTTCAACTGCCTGAGCTGTAAACCTCCTCCCCAAATCAATTTGTATTCAACTCAGTATTCACTAAAGTCAAGGTTACAACCTTTGAATCTTCTCTGCTTGACTAAATGGAAGCCTTGTGTTTCATTATTCCCCACAGTAGGCAGTGCAAGCTGCCACTCACCGATAGAATTTTACCCAGTCTAGACAGCTAAAAACAACCTTCTTTTTAGCTGGACTTTGTAGTCTGTCATCAGAGGAAAAGGCAGCCTCAATTTCAGGATTAGGATGTAAAACGAAGCATTCTCCGGATACTGATTCTCGGTTCCCATCTAACACAAATGATTCGCCAACAAACAAGGGAAAAAACCCTCTGTTTCTCTCTGACTTTGTGCGCAGCTCTTTATCAGGCAAATTACTGTGTGAACCTGCTCAGTACCTCACTGAATACAAAAAGGCTGCAACCTCAGACTACACAAATGGCTTTGTTTTACTGAAAGAAATCCAATTACACCAGGCCGGCAAATGTCTACAACAGTTCTTAGTAAGCTGATGATTCAAGATGGATGACAGTGTAAAACCACTAACTGAAAGGAAAAAAAGGCACTTTTAATCCTTTTCCTTCACACTCTCCCTCTACACTTTTCCTAGAAGAAGCTTAAAACCCAAAATATGCTGGTGATCCTGCTCCACAGGTAGGACATAAGTAGAAGCTACACAACAGCAGCAGAGAATTAACACAAGGAGGATTAAGGCTTTACAATCACAATCTCACCCCAGGTTACCACAACTTAATCATTTTGCTGAGAGTCACAAGTTCATTTCCTGAGTACAGGAGGAGCCATTTTCACGTAAACCTGAACACCAGTTAACAAAATGCTCGACACTACCAAACTGGGGATTATCTATTCAAGGTTGAACTCCTCTGAAAAAAATAAAATGTTTTCTATTATTGCCACCCCACCCACCACTCCCTCCCAGAAAACTCTTCCAAAGTCGGTTTACTTTCCCATTCTCCTATCAATTCCATATTTTCCTCAGCTCCAGGAAGCCATACTAGAGTATTGTTTAAAAAAAAATCTCCATCAAAACTGATTTTTCCTGTCTTCCTCCTCAGGCACCTTGGCCTCCCATAACCACTGCTGATGGAATTAAAACATCTCAGTGTAAAAGTAAAAGCAAGACATGTATTTGAATACAAGTTTCCTGGTCAAGAGTGCAAGCAATTCTCGGGCAATCTATGCAAACATAAGTTTGTGGAATCCAGGGATCAAAACACAACATTGTAGCACTGCTTTTCACAATACTAGAATGTGCACCACTGGGAGCACATAAATTAACCTTTACAAATGCAACGTTAAAAATCTGATTAACAATTATTTTAGAGAGATACTTAATGTTATTTCATTCTGCATCCTCCCTATAGCAACCCCATATTAAACTTTCTTGTGTCATGTGGCATTCTTTGGGGAAGAAAGAATGGTGAGACAACCTGCCAATGCCTGTTTGGCAGTTGAAATCAGACTCTATGGGGGCAGATGACAGAACCCAGGCTGACTCACCTCGCATATTCTTTTGTGGAGTAACCGAGCTCCAACCTGCATGAGCCATCAGTTTTTTTTATCTAAGAAACTACAGATGTGAATTTACCTCACTATTCTGACAATACATAAGGTACGTCAATGCACCATACCACTGGGTTGCCTTATTTAAGGGAATTTCAAACACTTGAAAATTCTAAAGGGGGCAATTTTGAAGAACCATAGAATACTGGTAATTTACTCTGTAAATTGCATAAAGCAGAAATCTGCAACTTTAATACAATGTTAATTTGAGAAATTATCATAGCCTCAAAAATACTTTGAAAATACAATGTCTAACCCTGGCTGGGTACAATCCAGAAATCTATCCAGTTGTAAATTTATTTTTCAAATAATTACATCCAACAGAAAATCTTGCATATACCAATTTAGTTTCAAAGCAGCCCAACTACATTTTATGGAAATCAGTTTGACACTGTTCAAGGTTTTGGCTTCATGCATGCTTATAACCGGAGATTAACAGCATTATCTAGTTATACTTTATAGGAGGCATCATCAAGTAATGTTTTTGAAAGAAAATTGGAGAAATTACACTTATTTCAATTTCAAGTATTTAAAACATTGCTTATGGCATATGCATCTAAATATAGTTAGATGTAAAAAAACGAAGCTTTCATGCTAGACGAAAGATGTCAGCAGCCGCAATCGTATCGTAGTTTACCAGCAGCAACCAACTGTGAATAATGACAAACCAGACTGCCAAGTTGCAGGCTGCTTTGCCCACTGTACATTGCCAGATAAACTGGGAACAAAAGCATCCTGCTGCACCTCCTGCTGATTTCCATTAACCCCTGCTGCTGCTTATTATCTCCTCAGGGCCCCAGTACTACAGCAGCCACCTCCAATGCCATGCTTCTTAATAAATGTGTCTCTGCTGATGTAAACAGACTGCATCTGCACACCATCACAGAATTGGTTACTAAGCAATCCAAAGGTCAAAGATAGGGGAAATCTGCATTCACAGAAAAGTGCATAGTTTATTTTTGAAAAACAGTCTGAAAGTAACTGGTTTATACATAAAGGCCAGCTTGCAGTTGCTCTACCTTCAAATGTCTGATGATTTTAGATGCAAAATTCTCTCGATCTGCCAAAATAAAGTCTTAACAATCTGTCCAGGGATCTAAATCTACTATACATTGTTTAGCACAAGAGGTGCTTTAAATGTTTTTTTTAAAATTGCCATTAGCAGCACAATATTTCAGCCCTCTAACAAGCTGTCTGTAGAATGGTAAAATGCAGATTTGCTCCTGGCTTCTACTGACAGAATGGCTGAGGTTAAGTGTTTGAACACAGGAAGGAAAAAATGGAGGTGGGAAAACAGGACAAGGAGCCTAGATAATTCTTTCAGATCTCAGTGGTAGTGTAAATTTGGCCATGATAAAAGCTAGTTTTTCTTGGGTACAAGATGAAGTTTTGTTAAACAGGGAGAGCATTTTGTTTTGAAAAACATATTTGACATTATGTTTGGGAGAGGGTGGTGACAGGAAACTAATTTCAGGTCAACTATTGTTACCACATCAATGGAGGGCAATATAGTTACCATATTGTTGATTTTATGATAATAATACAAAGAGGGCAGAGGACAACTGAATTATCTACAGTCTGTGTAAACCTTTTGGTATAGGAATATATTGCAACAAAGGTTTTGGAGAAAATGAAGAACTGAAAAGTAAGGTTTCAAAAGGTTTTAGGATTCCTTTATAGATACTTTAAATGTTTTTTGCATTAATTACAGGAGTATGCTGTATGCAATTTATACAAATTAAGATTGTGGTAAAAAAAAATATAAGCAGAGTAAATGGATGTGAAAATGTGGAGAAAGTGAGCAATAGGATCAAATCCTATTGTAATTTTTTAATCAGCATCTTACCAATGAACCAAACTTGAATGAGTGAAGCTTTGTCATAGCTAAAACGCGCCCCCCAACCCCCACCTGCTCCCACACATCTCAATAATCCTTCACCCACTTAAAGAGAGCTGGATATAACTGTTGAATCCTTAAACACAAAGTTTGATCTTTAAACTGTTGGCTGTAGGCATATTTTTTCTTAAAAACTGAAGATACTCAGTCAAAATGCTTTTAACATTGGTGCTATTCCAGGAAGATTTTGTTCCACCAAATGTAAGAAACCCTTCTAAACAAACTTACTTTGAACATAATTCCAACAGAAATTGGCAAGTTTTGAAAACTAAAACAGTGCTGAGTTTCTTCTTTCTACACCCGAAAGCAAAACACATCCCCATCAGAGACACAGCTAGCTTATTAAAAAAAAGATTTCAATCATTTTGAATTTCTAGTCATACACACATTCATTGCCATTATTATGTTCAAAGTAATGTCTCTGGTCATCTGTGGGTCTGTCAAGTTAAAGTGATCACTTGAGGACACTGGCATATTCTTATTGCACCAATGTGAGAAAAAACACCATTTTATCACTACAATAGACATGTGAAATTTCCCCAAGCTGAAATCTGTGGCCTCTAGCTATTTGGGCATGTACACAGTTAATATGGAACAGCTCATCTACTAAAGTATACAAGGGAGAACCTATTTGAATGCCATACAAGGAGACAGGGCTGAATGGCACTAGAGGGCTGAATGGCCTCCTTGTGTATTGTAACCATTTTATGATTCTATGACATGTGCAATGGGCTATACTAAGGCTATTTTTATTTGCTTTTAAATAAACTCACGTGTGACACCTATAAATTATTTTTTTTGAAATTGTTGGGTGGAGCTATTTCTATTATTCCAACTTTAATGTATCATTACCATAAGTGCAACTTTTCTGTTCTTGTCACTAAGATATAGAAGCTCACTAATACTACAGAAGAGAAGGTTTAAACAATACATTTAAATAGCTTTTAAAATTATGTGGAGGACTTGGTTATGAAGTAGGAAAATTTCAACTGTTAATTTTTTTTGAAAATAAATTTAACTTTAGACATTATTATTTGGCATAATGCCTATTCCAGTGGATAAAGTTAATGTGAAGTACAGAGAGCATGGTGGGTTGGGGTGTGTATAGAAGAGAGATTTAAAGAAAAAAAGAGATAAGATGGCATTGGCGTCCACATTTACTTATCCATAGTGGCTGGGCTAGTTACAAGGTAACAGAATTGAATACCTTAAAATGACTTAATCTGACTGCACAGCAGTGAAAACTGATATACATGAAAAAAACCAAAAAATATCCATCCTTAAATACATCCAAAAGTTTTAAACCATTTCAAATGGCATGTTTAACAAACATATAAATCTATATGAAAGTCTACAGACAAAAATTATGGGTTAATATTTTAACTCAAGTTACATACAAACCTCTATCTTATCAGTTTTAGCATCTCCCCAGTACATCTTTCTTTCTTTGTAGTCCAGGGCTAAACCATTTGGCCAACCCAATGAAGTGTTAACAAGGATAACTCTGTCTGATCCATCTAAAGTAGCACGTTCTATCTTTGGAATCTCACCCCAGTCTGTCCAGTACATGTACCTGATTGGAAGAAATAAAGATACAAATGTGGCATTGGCTGCTTGTATTTAAAACAAAAATAAACAACGTCCTCACTATCATGACTTATCATCCTAGGATTTCAAAAGGGGAGAGGGAGCAAAATATTGTTACAGGATACTCGCTACAAAACATATTCCGACAACTAAGAGGGGCTTATGGTTGAAAGCTAATGCAGTCAAAAGTATGGAATTTCTTTCTCTCCAGCTTGTGAAGGTACATGAAATAAACCTTGAGAATTTCAATGCTATTTTCCATAGTAAAAGTTCACAGCAGAGTACCATTAAATTTTATGAGGTCCTTACAACGTAAAATACAATTGTTTCTTTAATGTTAGAATATTTTTCCCCCTCCATCAAGACGACCTTTTAAAACTCAAGAACACAAATTAATTTAATGCAGGGAATCAACAACAAGTGGACTTCAGCAAAAAGATTTTCCCTAAAACATGCAAGAAATTTTAAATATGTTCTTACCCAGACATTGGATCAAGCACAATTGCTCTTGGTTCATCCAGGTCCTCAGAAATTAGAATCTTGCGCATCGTACCATTCAGCCTAGTTACTTCAATACGGTCAGTGCCAGTATCTGTCCAGTAAAGGTTCCTTGCAACCCAATCTACAGCAATGCCATCAGGATGGTTGATTTGGGAGGTCACAACAAACTGACTTCCTGAGCCATCCAAGTAAGCACGCCTTATTGCATGTACTTCATCATCAGTCCAGTATATATATCCTTCCACTGGATCATAATCTATCGCAATTGCATGGCGGATATCATCCAGCTGTAAGATGACATCTGTAAAATCAGGAGTGTCCAAAGATATCCGCCTTAAGTCAGTTCGTCGAGCCAACAGCAATAACTCAGAGGCACCTTTAAAATAAATTAATTTTGTTTTTCAAAGATACACAATAAGCTTACAACTGGCATCATTCTGTTTGCAGCCTATTGACCATCTTGCTAAATAATTGTTCAATACAAGGCCAACCTGAACAGAAATTTCATGGTATTTAGTCAGGGCATGGCATAAAACACACTTAGCAAATAGAAAGACAAGAAAGACACAATCAGACAGAAATAGACTTAAAAATGTACGATAACATAATTATTTCTTTTCAACCAGTTGATTTCACTTGGTAATAAAATCTTTTAGGTATAAAGGGCTGAACTACTTCTGGTGAAGCAATTTGGTTTGTACAGCTGTGCGTGACCAATGGGGTACCACCATTCAGCTTCAGATATTTTACTCTCAGCCTTGCAGCAGTTTTATTGCTGCGATTGATGACAAAAGCAGCTTTGTTGCTGGGAAGTGATGGGCTAAAAAAGCCTGTTAGATGCATATAAGTCATGACTCTATGGATCATCAATGTGACTCAAAATAACTTACAGCATCTAATTACTATGGCCGAATGGTATTCAAAGGAGCAAGAGAAAGTATTATTTTTCTAGTTCAATGTTGAGCAGTGCTTCTGTATTTTGGTTTTCACGCTAAGCAATGGCTAGATATTTGGACCATCTTTTTAATAAATAGATCTGCTTACAAAGAAAGTAAGTGGTAAGTTGAAAGTCCTGAGTAGGTAAAAACCGGGGAGTAAAACAGATGTATGTATATGTACATTTCATAGGCCACAGAGCAATTTTGTGAAGTAATTTTTACTTCATAGGGAAATATTGGAAGTTTTGCTGTTAAATAATCCTGTTGCAAATTTCCTGGGTTTGATGAAGCGTATACTCCTGATAATGTTATCTCTGCAATTTGAGTCTTTATGCTGATTAATGGGTTCTCCATTACAGACACAATTTGGCATCATTACCACTATAATCCTTGTTCCTGGGAAAACGCCAATTGGTGGTGTCATTATTGCAAGCTGTGCAGATTGGATATGGGCTTTATTGAAGGATAATTCAGTGGCAGCATTTAGTGAAGAGTCCTACCGGCCTACAAAAGGACTGCAAGTGACGGGGTAATGTTAACAACATATACTGCAGTGAATCAATTAAAACTGTAAACAATTAAGTACTTTCTTTATTTGTCCCTGAATTTCTATGGTTATCAAAATAAAAAATATCCATACTAGTCACCTGATACATATATTCCACATTTTGTAATCAGCGTTGAGCTTTTTCAGATCAAGCTGGTTAGATGTAAGGCTCTTTTTATATTTCCCCAACCTCAATGTTAATAAGGAATGTGGATGTCTCCCCCCTCACCATTTTAGGATATACTTTTATCTCTATCGATACAAAACAGGATAGAATATACATTTCCAGGATAGTTAACCATGACAGCTTTCCTTTTGTTACCAAAACAGCCATTTGAAAAATCAGGGGCATCCTCACATGCGCATGTCCTAGCAAAATTAAAATCAGTCTCCCTCCAAGAAACATTTCTTTCTCGCTTTGGCAGTGTTTTTATTACACAAATTTCAGTAAGGATGAAAAAAACCCACAATTTTTGCATATCTACAAAACTTCTTCCACTGCCGCAAGTTTCCATTTATCAGGTTTCACTCTATGCAGCCTTTTGCAGTTGGAATGTAAATAGCATGGTCTGGTCGTATCAATGGCTCTTGTCAGTCTCTATTAGAGACATCTCAACCAGGCAGCCAATGCTTGCACCACGCATGACCAAACATGCACTATCTCATTTAATTTAAAAACTGAGGGAAAAAGAAACAGTGAAAGTACAGATGAATGAAGAATTGTTCTTGTATAAGTCACAGGGCCACAGAACAAAAGATACCTTCTCCTTGCAGTGGTCAAAATACATGCAAGAATGGCCTAGTTGTAAATCCTGACTATTCAAAACTACAAGTTTCCATAGTTGCTGCTATTTGCCTAGGGTCAGCTCACCTCACCTTCTACTGCAAAGATCATCAATCAATGCCAAGAGGTATCCCAAAACAAAGGTTACCATTTTGCACTCTTAAGCCAGTGAAACACAACATTTGTGGGACACAATTAACTCAGCATTCAAATAACTAGATAAATGAAATTATTTCTTGTTGGAGAGGATGGAGATTGAGGTATTTTTAATCTAACTTTTCTTGACTATACTTTTTTAAAAAAAAACTTTGTTCAGAATGTCTATCGGAAGAGAAGAAATTGTGTAATTTCCAGCCTGTTAGAGACTCTGCATGCACATTCAGCAGGTTTAATACCAGCAAGGATTTGTTGGTCTTCATTGTTGGGCTTAAGCTCTAATGGTGGGATCTAGAATCAGGGAGGATACAGATCCGACACTGCATTCCAGCACACCTGACTAAATACAAGGCATACTGGACAGATCAAGAAGCAAGATTTTTTTTGAAGTCTGCAGAGCCAACATATAGGAAGCAATTTTTTCACTGTAAAAATTGGGAACATCTCCTTTTAGGTAGGATATGTCTTGAACGTTTTAGATAAAACCTTGATGCATTTGGAAATACTTCAGATCAAAAGTATTTCTCCTCCTCTCTCA
This sequence comes from Cetorhinus maximus, assembly GCF_964194155.1. Taxonomy (NCBI): domain Eukaryota; kingdom Metazoa; phylum Chordata; class Chondrichthyes; order Lamniformes; family Cetorhinidae; genus Cetorhinus; species Cetorhinus maximus. The sequence goes on from NC_135900.1 coordinate 40,265,024, forward strand.
AACTTCTATTTATTTTTCTGTAGAATATTCTTCTCATCAACAATAGTTGATCATTTATTACAACACCAAAGGTAGGAACTTGGAAGTTTATTGATTATTACACAAATGAAGCCCATTGAAATAATTCCATATTTTCAAAATCATTATGGCACAATGGTTTAGTGAAAGTGTAAAAAGCTCTATAAAGTGTAACAAACAATGTTTAGAATTCTCCAAATCACAATGAGGTACAGCATGGGATAAACAGTGCCTCTGTGAGATAGAAATCTTATTTCCAGGAGTGAGATTAATTGCAAGTCCATGTTAACAAAGCATTCACTATACCCCATGTGAACCTCATGGGAAGCACTGGTCTGCTATTGCCTGCATATTAATCAACCCTAAAGACAACAAAGCAAGTGACTGTAAATCAGAGGTTGAACCTTGTATTTGCTATATTCATATGCTGAAAGGCTACTAGTTTTCGGGTTTAAACACTTAACAATTCAACTATGTAAAAGATCAAAAGAGCAGTAATTTCTGCCTTTTAGTGGTACTGCTCTAAGTTTCTAAAATTAATTTTTCATAAATTACCATCTTTGCACATTGCCCCATCTTCTAGTAGCTGGACACCAGTTGGACAGGCACACTGGAAGAATGGTTTGATTGGAGACATCAGGCACAAGTGGGAACAACCACCATTATTGCTTCCACAGGGGTTTGTAGCTGTTTTAATAACAGAGTTTGTAAATATTAATAGAATACACTCAACTTCAAATTTTGGCCAACACATGCTTTAATGCTTAAATACAAGGAATTATTTTACATCAGGAGTTATGTTTTGTAAGTTTTCATGTACTTGATGCACTTTCGTACATAAATAAAAACCTAGGCGCATGTTGAGAAATAAGCTGCGTTTTAAAAATAAACGCATCAAATGCATTATTTAAAATTGTTTTAAGCATGTTTCACACAGCTGTATTGTGCATGCAACATGTTACAGAGAAAGCTAAGTGCACAGTGCATGCAGTACATTTTAGATACAAAGCATTATGTCAAGCAATCTTAGCCCATCTACTGTAATTAATACCATTATTTTCATTTAATGAGAACTGAAGAGAGGTAAAAAAGCAAAACTGGTGTTTGAAGTACCATGAAAATCAATATCTGAAGAAAATAAATATATCAAACATATATTGAAACTTGAAACACTAAACTAGGTACCAAGTTCAATTAACCATGTTCTATCACCTTTCACAGATCCTCTTTCCCTCCATTCACCCACACACATTTTTTCTCCCTCTTTTGGTTCATCCATGCACAGATGGATTGTGTTGGAAAAGCAGTCGGTTCCAGCCTTCTGATGTCAACTACTCGCAAAAAAATCCTTGGTTGGCTCACCATCTATTTCCCACACATCTGGGCATAAGACGAAAAGATGCAGCTATTTTCTGGTTTTAATCCTCGTCAACTCTCACTTTGATGAGAATAGTCAGAAATCTGTACTTTTCCACTTCATGCTACAAAGCTCAGGTATATCAGCTTTCTTTTGGCTCGAAGACACAAAGATTTTTTCCTCTTTTTCTCATTTTTCATCTCCCTAGGTCATGCAAATTTATCCCGGTCAAAAAGGAGGGCTCGATGAGAAGGATGAACTATCTGTGGTTAACAAAGGCCGTCAAGGAGAGTATCCAATCAAAAACTAAGACATAGAAAGCAGTGAAAACTAGTGGTAGGCCAGAGGAATGGGAATTTTTCTTTTTTAGGGACCAGCAGTGGATGACTAAAAAGCTAATAAAGGAGGGAGAAAATTGATCATGAAAGTAAATTGGCAAGAAATATAAAAACAAACAGCAAGAGCTTCTACGGGTATATAAAAAGAGAGTAGCTAAAGTGAGTGTGGGGCCCTTGGAGGATGCGACTGGAGAATTTATAACAGGGAACAGGGAAATGGCAGGTAATTTAAACCAATATTTTGCATTGGTCTTCACGGCGGAGGACACTATAAACATCCCAAAGATATCAGATAAGCAAGGAGCTAATGGAAGGAAAGATCTTGTAACAGTCTATATCATGAGGGAGAAAGTATTTGACAGACTAATGGGACTAAAGGCAGAAAAGTCAACAAGACATGATGGCCTGTATTCAAGGGTTTTAAAGGAAATGGCTGCAGAAATAGTGGAGGCATTGGCCAAAATATTCCAGAATTCACTGGATTCCGGGAGGGTCCCAGCAGATTGGACAACTGCTAATGTAACACCCCTGTTCAAGAAGGGAGGGAGACAAAAAGCAGGAAACTATAGGCCAGTCAGCCTAACATCTGTCTTTGGGAAATAGCAGGACATTTAGAAAAGCTTAACGCAATTAAACAGAGTCAACATGGTTTTGTGAAAGGGAAATCATGTTTGACAAATTTGCTAGAGTTCTTTGAGGATATAACAAGCAGAGTTGATAAAGGGGAACTGGTAGATGTAGTGTATTTGGATTTCCAGAAGGCATTTGATAAGGTGCCACATAAAAGGTTATTGCACAAGATAGGAGCTCACAGCATTGGGGGTAATGTATTAGCATGGATTGAGGATTGGTTAACACACAGAAGACAGAGTTGGCATTAATGAGTCTTTTTCAGGTTGGAAAGACATAACTAGCGGAATGCCACAAGGGTCAGCCCTAGGGCCTCAATTATTTACTATCTATATTAATGACTTGGAGGAGGGAGCAGAGTGTATGTATGTAATCGAAGTTTGCTGACGATGCAAAATTAGGTGGGAGGGCATGTTGTGATGAGGACATAAGGAACCTGCAAGGGGATATAGATAGGCTGAGTGAGTGGGCAAAAACTTGGTAGATGGAGTTTAATGTAGGAAAGTGTGAGGTCATGCACTTTGGTAGGAAGAATCAAAAGGCAGACTATTATTTAAATGGAGAGACACTCCAAAATAATTCAGCACAGAGGGATCTGGATGTTGTGTATGAAACACAAAGTTAGCATTCAAGTGCAGCAAGTAATTAAGGCAGCAAATGGAATTTTGGCTTATATTGCTAGGGAATTGGAGTTTAAAAATAGGGAGGTCTCGTTACAGATGGTGAGGCTGCACCTGAAGCAGTGTGTACAGTTTTGGTCCCTGTACTTATGAAAGGATATACTGGCATTGGAGGCAGTTCAAAAGAGATTCACTAGGCTGATTCCTGGGATGAAGGAGTTGACTTATCAAGAACAGCTAAACAAGTTAGGCCTTTATTCATTAGAGTTTAGAAGAATGAGGGGTGATTTTATTGAAACATACAAGATTCTGGGGGGGCTTAACAGGATAGATATTGAGATGATGTTTCCACAAGTGGGGGAATCTCAAAGCAAGGGACATAGCTACAGAATAAGAGGTCATTCATTTAAAACTAAGCTGCGAAGGAATTTCTTCTCTCAGAAGGTAGTGAATGTCTGGAATTCTCTGCCCCAGAGAGTTGTGGAGGCTAGATCACTGAAAGTATTTAAAGACGAGGTAGATAGATTTTTGAAATATTGGGTAGTTGAGGGTTATGAGGAGCTGGCACGAAAGAGGGGTTGAGGCCTGGGCAGATCAGCCATGATCTTATTGAATGGCGGGGCAAGTTTGAGGGGCTGAATGCCCTTCTCCTGCTCCTATTTCTTATGTTCTTATGCGTCATTTTTGTTTGTTTTCTGAGCACCATCAATGTCATTTTAAACAGGCTGTCAGGAAGCAGGCAATAACATTCTGGGAAAGAGACTTCCATCTTATTTTCCCTTTGACACTATGAGAAGGGTGCCTGGTTTCTGCTCAAGAGTACCCCAACAGGTGGGTCAAACATCTTGTCTGTTCCATTAACAGCAGTACTAGTTGATACTCCCAAAACACTGTACCAAAATCAAGTTAGACTATATCTTAGCTAACTGAGCCTTATAAAATCCCAAACACTTGTGAAAACTTTACACACTTGAGGTCAGCCACCACAAAAATAATAATGTACTGAGTGAAGACTTGGAGTTTGGTGAGATGGGAGTTTGGTGAAGGGGGAGGAGTTGTTGTTTGTTTCCTCTTTCTTTCTTCCTCGCCTCATAGAAATTGGTTCTTGCTCTACTACAGGGAAAGAAGCTAGCTGTTTGGCGAGTATCTGGTCAGTGTGTAAGTTCTATTCTATCTAAGATTTAAAATAGCATACAATTTAGTGGTAAAGTTAATAAAATATATAAGAAAACAACTTAAAGAGATTAATATAATTAAGTAATTATTTAAAACACAAAGAATATCAGGACAGGTGATGCAGCAAAGCTGAGGCATGTGGGAGCTCCGGGATTACATTGTGATCCAGAGAAAACACATCTACAGTAAGTGTTTGCAACTTGAGGAACTTCAGCTCAGAGTCAGAGTCATTGAGCTGGAGGCTGAGCTACAGACTCTGCAACACATCAGGGAGAGAGCAAGTTATCTAGATGCTTTATGCCAGGAAGCAGTCACACTACTTAGGATAGGGTCTTCTGATTTGGTCAGTGGCCAGGGACAGGAGGGTGTGACTGTGAGTGAGGCAGGTAAGGTGACCCAGAGGGCAGGAGTGTGAGCCTCTACAATTGTAAAGCAGGTTTGAGGTTCTCTCAGCTTGTTTGGATGAGAGCGGGGGCTGCAGGGTTGAGGAACAAACTGCCCATGGCACCGTGGTACGGGAAGCCATCCAAGTTGGGGAAGCAAAAAAGGAATGTAGTGGTAGCAGGGGACAATATGGTAAGGGGGATTGACACTGTTCTCTGTAGCAAGGAGCAAGAGTCCAGACAATTTTGTTGCCTGCCTGGTGCCAGGGTTCAGAATATCTATCTGGTCAGGGATGGAGATGAACTTGCAGTGGGAGGGGGAGAATCCAGTGGTCATGGTCCATGTAGGTGCCAACGACATAGGCAGGATGAGGAAGGAGGTTCTGTATAGTCAGTATGATGAGCTAGGCACCAAATTAAGAAGCAGAACCTCAAAGGTAATTTCTGATTACCTGAGCCACGAGCTAATGACATAAGACAAATAAGATTAGAGAAATGAATACATGGCTCAAAGACTGGAATGGGAGAAGTGGGTTCCAGTTCGTGTGGCACTGGCACCAGTATTGGGGAAAGTGGGATCTGTACTGTTGGGACAGTGTACACCTGAACTGTGCTGGGGCTGGTGTCCTCACGAACCACCTAACTAGAGAAGTAGAGAGGGTTTTAAATTGAATAGTGAGGGCAAGGGATCAAATTTGGGAAAATGTGGCAAACCAAAGAGTAGAGGCAAGTATTAATATGGGAAATGATAAACAGACTGTGACAGGAAGGGACAGAGGGTACAAATCTAAGAATAAATCAACAGAAAAAGCTAGACGCTACAAAAATAATAAAAAGACAAATCTAAAGGCTCTGTATCTAAACTCACATAGCATTCGAAACAAAACAGATGAACTGATAGTGCAAACAGAAATAAATAAGTACAATCTGACAGCAATTACAGAGACATGGCTACAGGATGACATAGATTCAGGGATCTGAATATTGAAGGGTACGTGACATTTAGGAAGTTAGGAAAAGGAGAGGGGTGGTTCTGTTAATTAATGACGGTATTAGCACATTACAAAGGAATGACCTAAGTTCAGGGAACCAGGACGTAGAAGTGGTTTGTGCTGAGGTGAGGAATGATAAAGGGAAGAAGTCACTTGTGGGAGTGGTATACAGGCCCCCTAATTGTAACTGCACAGTAAGACAGAGTGTAAAAGAAGAAATAAAGGGAGCTTGTCAAAAAGGTACAGCAATAATCATGGGGGATTTTAATCTACAGATAGATTGAAAAAATCAGATGGGCAAAGGTAGCGTAGATGAGGAGTTCATAGAATGTTTTTGGGATAGTTTCTTAGTACAGCATGTTCTGGAGCCAACCAGAGAGCAGGCTACACTAGACCTGGTATTGAGCAACGAGATAGGATTAATTGATAATCTCCTAGTGAAAGCACCCCTAGGTGGCAGCGATCATAATCTGACTGAATTTTACATTCATTTTGAAGGAGAAACGAGTGCGTCCAAGACTAGTATTTAAAACTTAAATAAAAGCAATTATGAGGGCAAGAAAGCAGAGCTGGCTAAAGTGAACTGACAAATGAGGTTAAGGGCGGTAAAGTCAATAGATGTTCGGTGGCAGACATTTAAAGGGATATTTCAGAATACGCCGAATATATAAATTCCAATGAGAAAGAAAAATTCCAAGGGGAGGGCCCACCATCCGTGGTTAACTAAAAAAGTCAAGGACAGTATCAAGCTTAAAGAAAAAGCATATAATTACACAAAGGTGGTTGGCAGGTCAGAAGATTGGAAGGAATATAAAGAACAGCAAAAAATGTCAAAAAGATTAACAAGGAAGAAGTTAGCGTATTAGAGAAAGCTAGCTAGTAATATAAAGACTGATAGTAAGAGTTTCTATGGATATTTAAATAAGAAAAGTTAACAAAGTGAGCGTTGGTGCTATACAGAGTGCGTCTTGTGAATTGATACTGGAAAGTAGGGAGATGGCGGATGAATTGAACAGATATTTTGCTTCAATCTTAACTATAGAGGACACAAGTAACATCCTGGAAATAGCTGTAAACCAGGAAATGGAAGGGAGGAAGGAACTCAGGAAAATTACAATCAGCAGGGAAGTGGTATTGAGCAAATTGTTGGGGCTGAGGATGACAAATCCCCAAGTCTGGATGGACTTCACCCTCAGATCTTGAAAGAAGTGGCTAGTGAGATAATTGATGCATTAGTTTTAATTTTCCAAAAATTCCCTAGATTCAGGAAAGGTTCCATTAGATTGGAAAATAGCAAATGTAAATCCTTCACGTAATGGAACAGAGTAAAACATAACCGTAATGAGAAAGCAACCCAACAGTGTAACTGGAAAAGGAACCTTAAGTCACTACACTTAGAGACTAATGATTGGAATTATAACTATGTCAAGGTTTATGAAATTTTTTTTATAAACTAGGTTTGAGACCCGGTGTACTATTCTTACATAACCATGTGGAAACACCCAAGTATATTCTTTCATCGACCAAAACGCAATCTATGTGAAGAACTATCATTTTCCCCGGCATTATATATAAGAATTAATTTGAAACATTAATTTAAGTATTGAACATAGCCACACACGAAGGTTAAAACAGGAAATGTATAATATGCTGCAAGTTATTTTCAGTCCTGAAAGGATAACTTCTTAACCCAAGCAGCAGCACATAGATCAGAATTTTAGGATAATACCTGCTGTTCAGGAACCTAGATACTTTTGAGACATTGAGTGAGCATAGATTCACTGTTACTCAAATTATAACTACACTAACTTATAATTACAATAACTTTGTCAAATCAACATTCGACAGTTCTATCAAAGGATTTCAGATGGTATCACATTTTATTTCCTACAAAATTTCCATTTGAGGATTGGTAGTTATGAGTAAACATTGGTCTTACACCCAGAGTCTCAGAACATAAGAAATAGAAGCAGGGGTGGACCATTCGTTTGTTCGAGTCTGTTCCACCATTCAAATGAACTCAAGGCTGATTGATCGTGGCCTCAAATTCTAATTTCCTGCCTGGCCCCTGAACTTTAATTCACTTGTAGATCAAAAATTTGTCTAACCAAAAAGGTAGAGAATTTTTATTTCTCAGTTATAATACATTGACAAGACCTCAACATGTTTTTCCTATACAGAACAATTCAGAAGAAACTCACATATTTTCATATCGCGTTCAGATATAGAATGTGCTTCTACTCTTTCTAAAAACTTGTGCATACAAATGATGATCAAGGGAAATTCATAATGGTTTTAGGATCAAGTGATAGTGCAGTGTGTTTCAGCTTCAACAAGACTACCTACCATGCCCTGGTAACAGGTTTAGGCCACTAATGACTCTCAGTTGTAAGGGGAGAAGCAGGGCAGGAGCCTGACAGGTTTTTCAAGGGAGGCCTCTCATGTCCAGCAGCACTGGATGGTGATATTCCAAGGGATCTCTTAAGCTTGAATTTTTTATTTTGAGATTGTTTCAGGATGATTATCTATCCATTTGTCTATTCCAATTACTAGCCATCACTAAAACAAAAGCAGTATTTACAGCTTTCAAAGTTAGACTCTTTATATTTCATGGAACAAACTGAATGATGAAAGACTCTTTTTCTCTCTGTCTCACACACATCTGTTTTTAATTAGAATGGTTAGATTTCCAAATTATCAACACAATAGGTGAGATAATTAAGGGGCTGTTTACATCAAAATTAAACATTTTAATTTTTTAAAAATCGAATTTTAATGATAACAGTATTACAAAGCTTTCTAAATATACAGAGCACAACAAACATCATAATAGGTAGGCAAGCAATTTATTTTTCTCAGATTGTTCCACTCTCACTATAGTATACTGGTTATTGCGACATATATGAATTAATCCATCTGTAATACCTTTAAGTTTCCTGTACTGCAACAGTGACTTAAAAATTACTTCATTGGCTGTAAAGTACTTTAGGACATCCAGAGTTCATGAAAGGTGCTATATATATGTAGGTCTTTATTTCTTCACCACTGAAAAGCCCTATCACAATTATCTACAAGTTCACAAGGACTGTAAGTACTCCTTGAGTTGTTAAACAAGTTAAAGGCACTATATAACTGCATATGCAATAAATGCAGATACATCCTTCAGCATTGTACCCCAAAATGAAGGATATATTATTCCAAAATAGAGCTGTACTTGCTTTGAGGCCATAAAGTTGATTTGTTGAGTTAACTCAAGCTTGAATCAATTATAGGATTTAATTGCTTAGTTCGGTAACATTGTCGATTGGAAAATATTCATTAAACAATGTGTGACGTATCATATATTTAGATATATCGACTAAGATAGAATACACAATCTTACCATTGGGTTGTCTCTGCTGGTTAAAGACATGAATGTCCATGGGAGAGAAAATATTGCTGTGCACCTCCCGGCGATACTCTCCAGTGTATTTATTGCATGCATGAATAGAATGAGTGTTCCAGTCTGTCCAATATAAGGTGTCGCCAAACAATGTTAAAGCGAATGGATGTGGAAGTGAACCTTCAACCACCACTTGCCTGACAAAACAAAATTCAGATTAGAAGAAAAATACAATACCTCAGGTTTTAAACTAAACTATAATAAGAAAGTAGGAACTATCTTCCAACCAATGCTGGTTGAAATCATAATTTACATTCCAGCATTTAGAAGCTTTGCACTACAATTAAATGTCTAGCAACTTCAAAGTATAAAGACAAAAAATACATAAAAACAGCTTTTGTGGCCACAAAATTAAAAGCTTTTTCACAGCCTGGGTCCTCATACATAGTTACATAAGATTATTAGCTGAAAGAAAAGTAGCTCCCAAACTTTCAGCTCAGGTATCATGATCCAAAGGTGACTGCAACAGAAAGCCAGTAAGTAATTTTTCTTTCAGCTGTAATACGTCTTGTGGTTCCCTGAAGTCTGAAATAATTACCCTTTTAGGCACAAATACTGGAACTTACATCAAGAGTATTCACCATGCTGAGTAGAATGGACATATTGTTGCTTTGGTACAGTGACTGTAGTGCAATAGAGTGATGTGGTACTCTGGATATCCATGTGCCCGACAATATAGTTCCCAAATCATTTTGGAATAGTAACAGAACAATTTCTTTCTCCCAACATATAATTTCTAAACTAATGATTGGAAAGGTTATGCAAAAAAGTTAAAGGAAGTTTACAATTCATTTTCATAATTAAACTAGTAATTCTGAACACAGACTCTTTGATAACTTATTTAGTTTTCTCAAAACCATTACTTACACTATTGTTCTTCATTTCAAGGATTTGGTATTCATCGCTCTCAGTGATGAGTTGTCGCATTATAATGGCAATGTTGTGTGTGTTGCTCATGAACAGTTGTGCATGTTGTTGTGTCACTTATTAATGATGTTGCACCATTTGCTGATGTTGCTGATGAACTTTCTTGGTTTACCTGCTCTGGTGTAGATTGAATATTGATTCTGATCTGCTTACCAGTTTCAGTCTCAATCACGCATGATCTTGGGAATCTCAGCTTCATCAACAATTTTTGCTGGGTTGTAGGTTTTCAGGATTGGATCTTGTACATGCACAGTTTGACCTCTCAACAATTCAGGCAAGAATCAACATGCTTGTTGAAGTGAAGTGTTCAGTTCCTTCTACCTATGCATCAGTGAGTTGTTGCCTTACTTCCTCCTGGTCATTTGGAGGATGTAAATTGCTTGGATGGGTTGTCATGTCCTTTCTACCATTAAGTAGCTCTGCGGGCAATTTCATGTCAGCCTTGAGAGCTGTAGCTCATAGTGACAATAAAGCAAGATTTAGATCTTCCTTTGTCTCTCGGCAGTGAGGGCTCTCTTAGCACCTGAACATGTCTTCCTATGAAACCATGTCCCCTTGGGTAATGTGGTGATGAGGTTATAGTGTTGAACTCATGCCTGTTCAGCAAATTCCTTAAACTCTCTGGAGGTGAATCGGGTTCCATTATCACATATTACCCTTTCAGGAATCCCTTGCAAAGCAAACAGAATTTGTACTGTTGTGGTGATTGGTGTAGCTCTCAAATCTTTTATCTTTCTGATGAATGGGAACTTTGAATAATAGTCTGCTACTATAAGATGCCATTCTTGGTTGTGTGTGAATAAATCAGCTCCCACAGTATGCCATTGTCTGGGTGGTGCTTCACTAGCTATCATCTCCCCTCTCTGCTGTTGTATTTCTATATTCCTGGCATACACTGCATGTAGACACCATTCTGTCAATGTCTTTTTAGATGCATATCCAGTACACAGCTGATCTTCTGAGTTTACAATTCTCCATTCCCATGTGGCATTCGTGTATCTTCTGGAGAAGTTCTTTCTGCATCGTTTTGGGTTTCATTATTCTGGAACTAGCCAGCAGAACACCATCTTCTAGTGAGAAGTCATCTCTGATAGCCAGCAATATGGCAATATTGGTTTATGTTTGCTATATGTCTTCAGGCCATCCCTGGATCACTTGGCTGAGAGAGCATCTGTAACTTTTGATCTTTGCTGGCCTTATCTCTGATTTGAATCAGTTTCAGTGGTGTCACATTCGTTAGATGATGGATCATTACACCTATATCTTTTATTTTTTGTTTTTCATGTGGTGACAGATGAGATAGGGCATCTGCTAGCACAATTTCTCTTCCTGGCTTGTATTTCAGATAGAAATTGTAACTCTAAACCCTCAAGAATAATCTCTGCAGTCTTGCTAGTGCTCTGCACAGATTTTTCTTGTAGACCTGCTTTGGTGGGCGATGATCACTCTTCACCATGACCTACTCCCATGGAGACATTCAAGGAATTTCTTGCATCCATACACCAATGCCAAAAGCTCTCTTTCTATGTTGGCATATCTGGTCTCAGCTGATGTTAGAGCATTGAATATGAATGCTATCGGCTTTCCATCTTGTACCGGGGGCTCCCAGTCCTTTTGTAGAAGCATCTACTTGCAAAGTGACAGGTTTCTCCTTCACAAATGCATTTAGCTTGATCCCAGCCTTCCTGGTCTTCTCCATGGCTTCATGCTGCTGGTAGTCTTGGTCCTTTTGATCTGCACCATAGTTCTGGGTATCATTAGCTATGCCGACAGCTCCTTTGCATCTCCTGTATGTCTCGTCTACTTTCTGCTGGAACACATACTAGCTCACTTTGAGGTCAAAAGGTAGATGCAGAAATTTGTACTGTTCAAAGGGTGTGCTGAATGTTGTCAATAGCAAAGATTCCTTGCCAAGCTTTACATTCCAGTAGCTATTTCTAGCATCAAGCTTGCTGAAATCCTTTGACCATCAGTGTTGGCACGATCTCTTCCAGTGTTGCAGTAAGGTAGTGATTCCTCTTTATTAAAAACTTTGGGACCCAGGCAAATTCGTAGCCATCCATTTGACCTCTCTCTCAGAACAGCCAAATTTATCCAATCTGTAGGCTCTTACCTCTGGCAATCACTTTCTTTCCTTCCATCTCTTGGAGCCCACTTTCAAGCTTTCTTTTTAGCTCTCTTGGTATTTTACATGGGGAATGAGATACTCAAAACCTCCAAATCATCGAACCGTCTCATCAAAACACTCCACATACGTTTGGACCAGATATTTCTTGTATCTATCAGGCCTGTTTCAGTGGCATAGAACATGTGGTCGATGTCTTTCTCTTTGTGTGCTCTCTTTTTAGGGTGTTTCCTCGCTGGCGAACCTCAGTTCTACTATATGCCCTTAGCATGACATTTTTCCGTTTCTGAGCATCTTTTTTTCTTTCAAATTTTTCAGGAAAGATCTTCTGGTACAGTCTGAGTGGGATGATGGTAGTTACTCTGTGCTCCAGTATAAAGTTTCAGCTTCAGATTTATGGCTGTGGCTTATTTCTCACCTTCATCCTGATCTGAAGACTGTGTGAATTTCTTCTCTCTGGGAACTGTTGCACCTAGACATTTCTTGTAGCTGAATGGTTCCTGTGTCTATTGAATCCACAAACTCACTGTCATCTTCCATGGTATGAATGTTTTCACTTTCATTCCTCCCCTCATTCATCCTGTTGCTCTGCCTCTGGTAACTCCTTTACTATCATCTTCCTCTAATGGTTGAGCTTTCTACAAACTCAGCAGTTTAATCTGTATGTGGGAAATTGTCTTCTGCCTGTGAACACATGGTCATCCACAGTCCTTGCACATTTTTTTCTGTCTGGTGTGCATTCTTTTGTTGTGTTTCACTGTGTCAACCCCACTACTTCTCTCTTGACTTAACTGAAGGCTAGTTATCTGAGTAATCAGCATCTTTATCTGTCTGTTTGCTTCTTGTGCTCTGTCAGCATCAACAGCCTGCGATTTTGAGAGCTTGTCTTTTCCAATTTGAGCTTTTTGTACATCAGGGTATGCAGAACTTCAAGTGATGTGATCTACCAGTCTTTCATCTTTTTCTTTGGATTTACACTTGCACGCTACATTTCTCAATCTTAAGAAACTGTCAACAGGTTCACCTAAGTGCTGTAAGCTGCAGGGCTATGGGCCGGGTGCAGGAAGGTGGGATTCGAAAGGGCACCTGGGTGTCCTCGGGCTGGCATGGACAAGATGGGCTGAATGGCCTCCTTCTGTGCTGTAACTTTTCTATGGTTCTATCGTTAAGCTCTTAACTTTACACTTCCTGATAATAATATTTCCATCCCACTAATTTTGCTAGTAACAGAAACACATTGCTTGGTGTCTTTCAGCTAGGTGCAAGATTTTACTCCCACTCTTGAATGCTTTATTCAACAAATACAAATGTACATGTTACCTTCTAACTTCCTTACTGCTTCCCCAATTAACATCTCAAATCTCCTATATGTATCAAAGCACCCAGACTAGCTGGCTTTAATCCAATTAAGACACACACACACACATACATTCACATAGACACCACTAAACTCTATTTTAAAAAATAATTTCCAATAACAATATAGACATTAATCTCTTCGTGACAGTTTTACTCAAATGCCTGCTGCCACTATGTCTTATGGTTCCCAGAAATCTGGGCCTGAATTTTTCAGTCAGTGGGCGGACTCAGCAGGAGCGGTCATGGAGCTGATCGCTGCCCGCCATCGGCTCCACGCCACCATTTTGCGCGGGTAGGCCAATTAAGGCTCGCCCAGCGTAAGGTGCGAGCTGCAACGCTCAGCACTACCTGTGTGGGCAGGGGGAGGAGAGTGTTTCAGGGCCAGCGCTCTTTCGCGCACATGCGCAAAAGAGCGCTTGACTCTCCCCGAGGCACGGAGCTGCCTCAGGGAGATTGAATCGTTATTAAAATTATGAAATACATGGATTAAAAATTTATTTAAACTGGGATATGTTTTTATATTTAGGAAAAGTTTTTTATTTAATTAATAAAAGCTTTAGGAAACCTCACCCCGCTTGTAGATGAGGTTTCCTAAAAAAACGTGAAGGCCACTTGGCCTTTTCACCAACCTCAAGGTTAAAGGCAGCGTTAACAATTACATTAATCACTTCCTTAATGGCCTTAATAGGCTGCTTAAATATCGGCAGGCATGCAGCCAACTCCGGCGCGTGCCCTCCAAATGAAACATCGAAAGTGCGATGACACCAGGTCGCACACCCGACGTCATCGCGCGTCATTTTACGCGTCAGCGTGTCGGGCCCACCCCCGTATGCCAACTGAAAAATCCTGCCCCTGAAATAATCACATTTTTAGACACCAACATTGGAGCTTACATCAAGTGCATTTCTCACATCTCACTATGTGGGGTGGAATGAGAGACCTTGCTCCTTTGGTGCACTGACTGTAGTGCAGTAGTGAATGATGCGGCACTCTTGAAATACATGTATACCTATGCATGACAAATATTGTTCCTAAATCATTTTGGAATAATATAACAAGCTGGAAATACAGACTTTATACTAAGTTAAATGGGATGATGAAGTGGCATCATTTTTATTTCATACAATGCCCCACACTACAATTGTGGCAGAGACTAAGAAAGGAAGGGAAATGTCAACTGAAGCCAGGTGATTTCCATCAGCTTAGAATCATAAATTAGCACGAGGCTCCTAGTTATTGCTTCAAAAACAGTACTTGGAAACACATAGCAATAGGTTCCAGAGAAGGGGTCAAAAAAGGTTAAGAGATTTTTTTTTGAAGCACGGCAGAGACACAGCAAAGCAGATTCCAATGTGGCTACGCAGTAAGTTCCAAGCTCAGACACATTATCTAGGGAAATATCAAAGCACAATCCTGACGTCACGGGGCATACTTACACAGTCTTCAGCAGCCAATCAGTGGAAGGTGTAAGAACAGGCCCCCTATATATCTTTTCAAATATAATACAGGGCCTCCTCTGTTTATGGTTCAGTGGATAAATGCGTCATGCAGGTTCAATCGCTTCTCTCAGTTGATACAGTGCCACAATTCCTCCCAGTGTCTCCACTCTTTGGGGAAAGGTGAGGCACGGTAATTTATCTTGACTGTGACACACTGCTCAGTCATGTATGAGCTGCACGAATTTTGGCTTATAATTGTAAACCACTTTGATGCATCTCAAGTCAAACTTTTTACAGAAAAAGTACTGGATTCATATAATGACTCATCATGGCACTCTGAACATTAGTGTTTCACAAACTTAATTCCTTTTAAGTGAAGTGACTACTACATATGCAAATATGGCAGCCATTTTACTCAGGATTAGATGAATAATCAATTAAATTATTTTTGATAGTTTTGGTTTAGAGAAAAAAAACTGTTTGCTAGCTCACTGGATGAAACCCCTGGTCTTAAGAACAGTGTCTTGGGATCTTTCACATCCGCCTGAATTAATGTCTCATCTGAAGGGTAGCACCCCAACAATGTAGGACTTTTTCAGTGGTTCACTGAGATGTCAGCTCAATTATGTTCTCCAACTCCAGAGCGGAGCTTGAACCTTAAATCAAATCAGAGGCGAGAGTGTATAGTACACACGAGTCAAAGTGACAACTTCACAGTGTGTCTCACTTTTGGTTCACACAAACCTAACTTGGAACTTCCGCCAAAGTTAATAGCTCTGAACTGGCCACTCGAGACAGAATATAAAGCCACATCCCAGTAGACACGTGCCTACATAATGGTAGCTACACACCAAAGCAATTCATTAAGTGCTTTTGAAAATTGAAATGTGATAAGATGTTTTTTGATGCAATTGTTACAAGTTAGTGCCGTCAAGAGGAGATAAAGGGAGAACAGTTAAAAAGGGAGAGAACATCAGCAAAATACAAAATAAACATAGCTAAGAAATGACAAAGTTCATTGCACATCTGGTTAGCTAATCAGGTTAGCCAACATCAGATCCTAGTCCATGAACAAGCATGTTATTATACTTTTTATACTGAGCAAAAGCCCAGACTTGTTTTGCCCAATTGTTCTCGACATCACAGTTCACGTGTAAATCTTAAGATTTCACATTTACACAACAAAAAGAATGAAACTGGTACTATCATTTCAAGTTGTTCTGCAACTTTCAGATGATACTCTGAACTGTGCAAGCCACTGCCTTTATATAATCAACCATATTATCCCTTTCCTGACTGACTGTAATAGCTGCATGCGAAATAGTCTCAATATAAATTCCAGCTGCCTTTTAAAGCACTACATTAAATGAGGTACAGCCCATCCAATTACACAGGAAAACAGGATTAGCACCCCCTACTTTTCCAGTGCTGCACTTAACATATAATTGCCCACCTAACTCATTCACCACAGCTAATGGAATCATGCTGTTTTATACAATTGTGCTTTATTCTCATTTAAAATAATCCTTAAATATTCAATGTAATGGTCAAATAGAAAATATTAAAACAGGCTTAACAATAAATTGTCTTTTTCTGCAGAGTACAAAAATACTCTTGCTTTCTCTTCCAAAAAAATCGTAAGGCTGTTGAAAAGCAAGAAATAGATCAATAAAGAACACTTAAAACCCCCGCCTAGCTCAACAGTGCTCGACATTAAAATCAAAGATGGTTCTTTGCCAATATCAAATGCCATAATTTCACCAAAATAACCCTCCTCTGTTTGTAAATCCCAAATACAAAAGGGTGGCCTTGGGCTACAGCTTAGTGGTGTACCAACATACTGTGTCATTGAGCAGTAGCCAAGATTTCACGTTTGCTATTAACAATACTTGTGTTACCGAGCAGAAATACGTTACCAGTCAAGTGGATTAAGACAAAGTAAAGTTACATCCGGTATGTGTGAGGGAGAAAAAAAAAACTTACAATTTCTAAATTTAAAAAAATGTATTTCCAGCTTGGATTAGACATGAATAAACCAAGGGTGACTTCAAAGAACCTGTTGTATGATGGATATTTAAACAATAGAAAGCACTAAGTACTGCTGGGATCCAATAACACTAAGCTACATGCCTGAGTGAATTATATGGCTTGTGCTACATATATTTTTAAATAAACAAATTGATATCCAATAAAATAAAACCATTTGCGCATTTAGTTTTAATTAATATAACTGAGAACATAAATCAATTTAGCCTTGGATCTGTAAATGAACTGTTTCCAGCTGATCCACTGTCAAGAAGAATGAAATTTGATGTTATAAGTGTCCCTCATTTGGTTTGGTCACAACTCAACTGCAAACATTTGATTTCGGGTAAGCTGCCTCTCCAGCACACTTCAGAACTGAAGACAGTTTCCCATTTTTGTAAAATGATCACTAGCATGACTTTTCTGTATAACCCAAGTGGTCCAGTGACACAGTGTACTAACCACACTACCATGGAGAGCTGGCCTTGATACCTGCAATTCTCTACATAAGGAATGGAGAGAGAGGGAGGAATGGCCAAAAACAACAAAGGTGCTCATCACTCTCCCGCTGTCCAAAGAACTGTACATGCAATGCAATAAATAAATAAATAGTGGCAGTCACGTCATAGGACAGTGCTATTTTGCATGCATGTTATAAAAGGCGAGATACTGAAGTACAGTCAAGCTATTTTTTGTGCATTACACCTCACAAGAAAAGTTAGTGGAAGCAAAGTTATTTTTCCTAAAATTTATGGTAACGAAAACTAATTGATCAAGTTAAGCTGCAACCCATCATGCTGATTTTGCTCCCACATGCCCGTTTTTCAAAATTGATTTAAGAGATGTGGGCACCACTGGCTAGACCAGCATTTATTGCCCATCCCTAATAGCCCTTGAGAAGGTGATGGTGAGCTGCCTTCTTGAGCCGCTGCTGTCCTGTGATGTAGGTACACCCATAGTGCTGTTAGGGAGGGAATTCCAGGATTTTGACCCAGCGGCAGTGAAGGAACAGCAATATATTTCCAAGTCAAGATGGCGAGTGGCTTGGAGAGGAACTTCCAGGTGGTGGTGTTCCCAAGCATCTGCTGCCCTTGTCGTTCTAGATAGTAGTGGTCGTAGGTTTGGAAGGTGCTGCCTAAGGAGCCTAGGTGAGTTTCTGCAGCGCATCTCATAGATGGTACACACTGCTGCCACTGTTCATCGGTGGTGGAGGGAGTGAATGTTTGTGGAAAGGGTGCCAATCAAACGGACTGCTTTGTCCTGGATGGTGTCGATCTTCTCCAGTGTTGTTGGAGCTGCACTCATCCAGGCAAATGGAGAGTGTTCCATCATATTTCTGACTTGTGCCTTGTTGATGGTGGACAGGCTTTGGGAATCAGGGGGTGAGTTACTTGCCGCAGGATTCCCTGCCATTGACCTACTCTTGTAGCCACGGTATTTATATGGCTAGTCCAGTTCAGTTTCTGGTCAATGGTAACCCCCGGGATGTTGATAGTGCGGGATTCAGTGATGGTAGTGCCACTGAATGTCAAGGGGCAATGATTAGATTTTCTCTTGTTAGAGATGGTCATTGCCCGGCACTTGTGTGGCACGAATGTTACTTGCCACTTGTCAGCCTAAGCCTGAATTTGGACTTGGACTGCTTCAGTATTTGAGGAGTCACAAATGGCGCTGAACACTGTGCAATCATCAGCGAATATCCCCACTTCTGAGCTTATGATGGAAGGAAGGTCACTGATGAAGCAGCTGAAGACGGTTGGGCCTAGGGCATTAGCCTGAGGAACTCTTGCAGTGATATCCTGGAACTGAGATGATTGAGTTTTGCTAGGGCTCCCTGATGCCACACTCAGTCAAATGCTTCCTTGATATCAAGGGCAGTCACTCTCACCTCACCTCTAGAGTTCAGCTCTTTTGTCCATGTTTGAACCAAGGCTGTAATAAGGTCAGGAGCTGAGTGACCCTGGAGGAACCCAAATTGAGGGTCAGTGAGCAGGTTATTGCTAAGCAAGTGCCGCTTGATAGCACTGTTGATGAACCCTTCCATCACTTTACTGATGATGGAAAGTAGAACTGATGGGTGGTAATTGGCCGGGTTTGATTTGTCCTGCCTTTTGTGTATAGGACATACCTGTGCAATTTTCCACAATGCCAGTTAGATGCCAGTCTTGTAGCTGTACTGGAACAGTTTGGCTAGAGGCTCAGCAAGTTCTGGAGCACAAGTCTTTGGTACTATTGCTAGAATATTGTCAGGGCCCATAGCCTTTGCAATATCCAGTGCCTTCAGCCATTTGTTGATATCACATGGAGTGAATCAAATTGGCTGAAGACTGGCATCTGTGATGCTGGGGATCTCTGGAAGAGGCCAAGACGGATCTTTCACTCGGCACTTCTGGCTGAAGATTGTTGCAAATGTTTCAGCCTTTTGCACTGATGTGCTGGGCTCCCCCAACATTGAGGATGGGGATATTTGTGGAACCTCCTCCTCTAGTGAGCTAATTGTCTGCCACCATTCACGACTGGATGTGGCAGGACTGCACTGCAGAGTTAGATCTGATCGTGGTTGTGGGATCGCTTATCCCTGTCTATCACTTGCTGCTTATGCTGTTTGGCACGGAAGTAGCCTTGTGTTGTAGCTTCACCAGGTTGACACCACATTTTTAGGTATGCCTAGTGCTGCTCCTGGCATGCCCTTCTGCACTCTTCATTGAATCAGGCTTGGTGGTAATGGTGGATGGGGGGATATTGCGGGCCATGAGGTTACAAATTGTGATTAAGTACAATTCTTCTGCTGCTGATGGCCCTCAAGGCCTCATGGTTGCCCAGTCTTGAGCTGCTCGATCTGTTTGAAATCTATCCCACATAGCATGGTGATAGTGCCACACAACACGACGGAGGGTATCCTCAATGCGAAGATGGAACTTCGTCTCCACAAGGACTGTGCAGTGGTCATTCCTACCTATACTGTCATGGACAGATGCATCTGCAGCGGGCAGGCTGGTGAGGATGAGGTCAAGTATGTTTTTCCCTCTTGTTGGTTCCCTCACTACCTACCGCAGGCCCAATCTGGCAGCTATGTCCTTTAGGACTCGGCCAGCTTGGTTTGTGGTGGTGCTACCGAGCCACTCTTGGTGATGGACATTGAAGTCCCCCACCGAGAGTTCATTCTGTTCCCTTGCCACCCTCAGTGCTTCTTCCAAGTGGTGTTCAACATGGAGGTGCACTGATTCATCAGCTGAGGGGCGGGGAGGGAGGGGGGCAGTATATGGTAATCAGCAGCAGGTTTCCTTGTCCATGTCTGACCTTTTACTACAACTGTTCAGGGAATGATGACGAGATGCTTAAAGTATTGTTAATGGTAGAACAAAGACTCGTTGGGCCCCTTGCCACCCCATCAAACCTTCATCCATGTCAGCTCCAATGCTTATTAGGCCCAGATCTTGGCCTGGAAAAAAATCTTGGAACCCTCTGCAGGGCTCGACTGCTTACTTCAAAGGGCTAGTCATTTCTTGTGCTGCTGCAGTAACAGCCCTACTGCTGGATTTTGTGCCCAACTAAAGCCCAATAGATCCAATCCAGGAAATGGGTCAGGCTTCTGGAATTGCCTGGGCAATGAGTCCCACCCCATTGCAATACCTCCACAAATGAGAATCCAGCCTACTATCAAACCAAATTAGCAGTGTGGCTTAGACTAATAAAATGAAATTATGGTGAAATCACCTGAAATAAGGGGGTGGGGGTGGGTATACTATCAAGGGAATTGAAACAAATAATGGTGCCACCTGGAGTATACAGCATACAAATTTATATTTAAAATATTATTTATACCTGGACCTTAATGGTTAAATTCTTGTAATTATATAGAATGTGCACAGCACAGAAACAGGCAATTCAACCCAACTAATCTGTGCTGCTTATATTCCACACAAGCCTCCTCGATTCCATCTGCCTCACTCAGCATATCTTTCTCCCATACCCTCATCTAGTTTCCTTTTGAAAACAACCAAGCCATTTTATCTCAATCACTTCCTGTGGGAAAAGGTTCCACATTCGAGCCACTCATTTCTCCTTATTTCCCTTACTTAAACTTGGGCATACAGGGGAAAATTTTGAAATGTGCAGATGACACAAAACTTGGGTCTACTGTGACCTGTGAGGAGGATAGTGACAGTCTTCAAGAGGACAGTCAGGCTGGTGGAATGGGCAGACACATGGCAGATGAACTTTAATGCAGAGAAGTGTAAAGTGATACACTTTGGTAGGAAGAATGAGGAGAGGCAATATAAATACACCAGTACAATTCTAATGGGGGTGCAGGAACAGAAAGACCTGGGGGTGTTTGTGTACAAATCATTGAAGGTAGCGAGGCAGGTTGAGAAAGTGGCAAGAAAGGCATATGGGATTCTAGACTTTATAAATAAAGGCACGAGAGTACAAAGCAAGGAATTTTATGTTGAACTTTTATAAAAACATTAATTCAGCCCCAACTGAAGCAGTGTCCAGTTCTGGGAAGTGCACTTTAGCAAGGTTATGAAGGCTTTAGAGAGGGTGCAGAAAAGATTTAGAAGACTGGTTCCAGGAATGAGGGACTTCAGATATGGGCACACTGGGGTTCTTCTCCCTTGAGAAGATTGGGTTCCCCAAAATAAAATGGGGAAGGGGAAGAACTCTGACTACTTTCGAAACAATGCAAATCATATAGACTCATTCACATTTATATTCATTTTCAAAGCAACACTGCACAGACCCATTTAGACTGTACATAGTTTTGATGGATATTCTGCAGTGACGTTTGACAAAATAATTCTCAACAAAGTGAAAAAATTCAGTCAGACATACTCCCAAGATAACTCTCAGCTCAGCTTATTAACACAGGTGTTTCCTCAGGGGAAAGGTAGCAAATCTGCTTGTATCAACTCACATCCTGACTTATTAATAAGGGTTATCGCTTCAGGGAACAAACTAAAATATAATTGATAAGCTGCCTCAACTAAACCACATCATCTGCTTCATGCAGTGGTCACAGGAGAGAAGTGTGAATTTGACTGGCGTGGCCCTACCATGTCAGAGGATGAATGCATTTCAATAAAATATTCTTTAGAAACTGGGAACCAGGGTACATATGCTGGTTTCTTTTAATTATGTTGGCTTACACTAAAAATGAAGCTAGAAAATTCTCCCATGTGGCACAATAGGAAAGCTATAAGAAGGGACGCAGAAGGGTCATTTTATCAACAATCTGGTGAAACAATTAAAACTGGCTGGATCATTTTGGGGGGGGGGGGGTTAAAGGGGAGTGAAAAGAGGACGAAAGAGAATAAAAAACATCTTTAATTCAACTGAAATTACATCTAAACTAATCTATGCAAATGTTATACACAGAATGCTTAAAATTTACATCACATTTATATCACAGCTATCAGACAAATCCCAACTTCTATGGCAACAGGGTTAGGAAAACAAAATGGTATTAGTTTTTCTGGTGACAAGACGCACTGTTGGAGGTACAATCCCCATCACTTATACCATCCACGCATATCAAGGGTATCCGCTTATATCAGGCAAATGGCACTAATCATCTGACATCACTGCTGAAGTCAATTCCAAAAGCACCGCTTTTAACGAGTGGCTATTTTGGGCATATAGGGCCAAAGGCCTTGATATTTTGATGTTCACAAGCTGCAATCAGCCATTTTTAATACTTTTGAACTGATTAGCTTTATAACAAAAATGTGCAACATTTACTGAATTTCTCAGTTATACTGCAGCATGAAAACCCTATCTAAAGGGGAATAACTAGGCAAATCAAAATGATCTGGAGTTTGTGACACAGAAAACGTCCACAATTTTGCTTTCCGCATACCTTTCTTATAGCAAGCAAATCACAGCTGATGCATCCACCCACCACAAGCAGTGGGAACCACACTTTATTCCCTGGGTCAATTTTTCTTTTTCCTCCCCCAAGAGCTCAGCCTGCTCTCATAGGCCAGCAATGTAATTCTTGCTTTTTTGACCCAAACACCTACCCCTAACATTCAAAGCCAAAGCACAAGTTGTAACCATTTAACATCTGCATAACTATTTCCCTATTACTCCCAGTGCTCTAGTGCCTACTCAGAATACAAAAAATGGCAAATTCTTCAAAGCACTAAGAATAAATAGTGGAGTGTGTGCAGTGGGATCATGCACTCAGCCACTGGTCATCTCGGACACCTTATAAAGTCACCTTTTGCACTTACGCTTACAGAAGTATTTCTTTAATATTTAGTTGTTTGGTAGTACAGAACTTGGGTATTGCTGAAAAGAGAGACATGTCTAAGCTTTTTGTCTTGCACTCATCAGGACACTTCGCAAGAATGCGAATATAAGGGGAAAACAACAACTTATTCTTTTTGTGAAGCGAGTGCTTATTGGTTGACAAGTGATGTTGCCATGGAAAATGCACCAGTGATGGTGACTGACAGTTAACTGCCAAGCATTGTTTGAAATTTAAACCAGGAAGCTTGATCCTAATTGGTCAAGGTATTGCCCTGAGGAATGAGTCAGCGAATGGCTGTCACTTATTTTGTTTTGCTGAAAGGTGCAATGTGTGTACATGTTCTTTCTGTCTGCAAAGGACAGGGCCCTGTGTGTAGCTTCCAGCACACACAAATACGCCACATTACAAGCCCGCCTGATGATTCTAAATTGGTTGTCAGCGTAATTCTTAGCACGCTGAGGATTATTTAGCAAACGTTGTTCAATAGCGGAATCACATGTAATGTTGGACACTGTGTTTCGAGCTATGCAAGCACAGGCTAGTTGGGTACTATCTGTACCCTGCCTGTTGCGAACAGCGACTGGGACATGCTGTTTGATATGATCCGCCAGTCTTTGGGGCATATGGCCTACATACCTAGCATCACACTAGCACTGAAATTCTTAAACCACATTACTCATTTGTGTGATAGGCAGGAGGTCTTTTTGGTTTGAGCAACAGGTGAAGCTAGCCATTTCACACTGCTGCTATGTAGTAGCAGCAGTATAAAATGAAGGATACTATTCTAAAGGGTGTGCAGGAGCAGAGAGACCTGGGTGTTTATGTACATAAGTTATTAAAGGTGGCAGGACAGGTAGAGAGAGCTGCTTCTAAAGCATACAGTACTCTAGGGCTTCATTAATAGGGGCATAAGAGTACAAGAGCAGGGAGGTTAGGATGAACTTATATAAGACACTGGTTAGACCTCAGCTGGAGTATTGTGTACAGTTCTGGGTGCCACACTATAGGGAGGATGTGAACACATTGGACAGAGTGCAGAAGAGGTTTACAAGAATGGTTCCAGGGATGAAACACTTCAGTTATGAGGAAAGATTGGAGAAGTTGGGACTGTTTCCTTTGGAGAGGAGAAGGCTAAGAGGAGACTTGATAGAGGTTTTCAAAATCATGAGGGGTCTGGACAGGGTAGATAGGGAGAAACTGTTCCCACTCGTAAACGGATCGAGAACTGGAGGGTACAGTTGTAAAGTTTTTTGCAAAAGAAGCAAATGCAAGCTGAGAAAAAACTTTTTCACACAGTGAGTAGTTAGGGTTTGGAATGCACTGCCTGGAAGTGTGGTGGAGGCAGATCCACTGAAGCATTCAAGAGGGCATTGGATAATTATTTAAATTGAAACAACGTGCAGGGTTACGGGGAAAAGGCAGGAGATTGGCACTAAGTTAAAATGCTCAGAGAGCCGGTGCAGACATGATGGGCCGAAAGGCCTCCTTCTACACTGCAACAATTCTGAGATTCTGTGAACACGAGTGGTATTCGCCACTAACAGGATGCTGCTGTCAAGCCAAAAAGACGTTCTGCCGATCACACAAATGAGTAATGTGGTATATGAATTTCAGTGCCAGTGAGATGCTAGGTATGTAGGCCGTACGTCCAAAAGACTGGCGGAACATGTCAAACAGCATGTCCCAGCTACTGTTCGCATTGTGCAGGGTACAGACCGTACCCAACCAGCTCGTGCTTGCAAAACTCAAAACACAATGTCCAACATTAGATGTGATTCCGTGATTGGACAACATTTTCTAAATGATCCTCAGTGTGCTAAGAATTACGCTGACAACTGATTTAAGATAGTCAGTCAGGCTGGCAGTATGGCACATTTGCGTATCCTGTTCTTTGCAGGCAGAAAGAACATGTATACACATTGCGCCTCTTTCAGCTAAACAAAATAAGTGACAGCCAATCACTGACTCATTCCTCAGGGCAATGCCTTGCCCAACCTGGGTCAAGCTGCCTGGTTTAAATTTCAAACAACGCTTGGCAGTTAACTGTCAGTCACCATCACTGGTACATTCTCCATTGCAATGTCACTTGTCAACTAATTGGCACTCTCTTCATATACAGTATAAATTGTTGTTTTCCCCTTATATTAGTATTCTTGCAAAGTAGCCTGATGAGTGCAAGCTGAAAAGCTTAGACATGTCTCGTCTTTCTTTACTATTTAATTCTTTATATCCAAATAGAAAAATTACATGAAACATTATTAATGTCTACCCCAAGACAAATGTAATCACATTCTATACTCTGGTGTAAAATGACAACCCATTATGGATGCCTTCTAACACTTGCAAACAGCAACATGAGTCGTTATTATAAAAAGCCAGTTTTATTGGAGAAGGACCATCTCTGCAATTCATTTTTAAAAAGTAAATTTAGTAAGGAGTATTTTGATATGCCCTGTCCCATTTAAAAATGCCTGTTGTGCCAGTGGTTGTTTAATGAAATCTACAGTAGAGTCAAATTGTAAGATCAATTCATTTCTGTATTTGAATCGAGAATGTCAAAAATCTCCCCATTTATTTCTAACAAATTTGTGGTTTATTTTTACCTACAAACTACAGATCAGGTACTGTAGAGAAGATCAAGCCTCTGTTAAAACTCTTTTAGGAACACAGGAACAGAAGTTAGCCATTCAGCTCCCAGCACATGCTCTGCCATTTAATTAGATCATGGCTGATTAGTACTTTACTTCATTTACCTGCCATGGTCCCAAGACCCTTAATACCTTTATCTAACAAAAATCTATCACTCATTTTGAAATTTTCAATGATCAACTCAGCGGTTTTTTTGGGGGGTCGGGGGTTGGCGGAGGGGAGATGAGTGTTCCTTGGTTCCACGAGTGTTCCAGATTTCCACTACCCTTTATGCAAATAAGTGCTTTCTGACATCACCCTTGAATGGCCTGGCTCTAGTTTTAAGATAATGCCCCACTTGTTCTGGACTCTCCCATCAGAGGAAATAGTGTCTCTCTGTTTACCCTATCAACTCCCTTGATCATCTGAAGCATCACAATTAGCTCATCCCTTAATCTTCTACATTCAAGGGAATACAAACCTAGTCCAATCAATCTGTCCTCAGAATTGAACCCTCTTAGCCTTTGTATCATTATGGTGAATCTGTGCTGTACCCCTCCATGGACAATGTATCCTTCCTGAGCCGCAGTGTCCAAAACTGAACAAGTACTCTAAATGGAGTCTGCCCAGAACTCTGTACAGCTGCAACCTCTGAGATAAAAGCCACCATTCCATTTAAATTATTTTTGTACCTACCACTAGCTTCAGTGATTGCTATACTTGGATCCCTACATCTCTCTGTTCATCTAGATTCCTAGCCTCTCACCATTTAGAAAATACTCTGATCTATCTTCCTTGGATCTAAAGTGGATGACATCACACTTTCCTATATTGAACTCCATCTGCCACAGTTTTGCCCATTCACTTAATCCATCAATAGCCCTTTCTAACTTTCTGCTCCAGTCTACACTACTTAATGTGTCAACTAATTTAACGTAGTCAGCAAACGTCGATATTATGGCTCTCTATTCCTTCATCCATGCCATATATAAATATAGTGACAAGTTGAAGTCCTAGGACAGATTCCTGGGGATATCACTGGTCTCATTCTGCCAATTTGAGTATCCAAGCCAAAAGTTTGCCTCCAATTCCATGTGCTCATTTTTATTAATAAATGTTTTAATTAATATTTTCACGAATGAAAATGAATAAACTAACAGTTTAGACAAATCACAGTCAATTGTAGTGTTTTTTCCCTTTTAACTTTGGCATGATTGCAGTAGTTTTTTTGTGTATGTCAATACTTGTTCAGCAAATCAATTGAAGGAAAGGATTTTACATTTCATGATAATATTTTGCTCCCCATATTTTAGCACTTTTTCTCCCTTATCTCTTGAATATGCTGAATCTTAAGTGAGGTGCAGTTCCATAAGTGCCTGTAGGCAATTACCTCACCCAAATGGCCATCACTCACGTGAACCTCGACATTGGCAGCAAACTATTTGAATATTGATGGCTTCACAGCTGGTTCCAATTCTGTTGACACCTGCATATTTTCCAGAAGTCAACTGGATAGAAAACCTTGACTAGTTTCCCTCTTCTGCCCCTCCACAGCCCTGCAATGCAGAGATCAGCTAGCTCCACAAACATAAATATTTTGAAACTTACACATTAAATTAAAATTCCAACTTAAAACACTACATATCACTAAAACTGCACTTACATGGGCTTCCAAACTAAATGCTGCTAAAACAAAAACAAAGATGCAACAGGTATTAAAAGACTAGCTGCAGCACACAGTGTGCGGTTTATCACTTAGAAATGGTTCCAGTCTTGGAAATATGCCAATTAAATCCAGATGCGCATCTGTGTTTTGTGTGTCATCATACACACAGCCTGCCACAATTGTATCATATCCCTCCCCACACCTCAATCATAAGAAATAGGAACAGGAGTAGACCATTCGGTCCCTCGAGCCTGCTCTGCCATTCAATAAGAACAAGGCTGGTGACCTTGTGTTTTGATTTCCACATTTCCATCTAACCCCGATAACCTTTGATTCATCAACAAGCTGTGTGCGGCTTCAGAGGGAGAAACAAAGCAACTTGTGTTACAATTCACATTTGCAGCCAGGAATGACTTAGCTACTTTCTTCAACAGTGCATTTGGAAGAGGACCAAATTTAGTGTTGATGCAAAATTTCCTTCAAAAACTTGCACTGAAACAACACTACAATGTTATTTTCATAGAACTTGTTTTGGGCACAACTGATTTACACCCACTTTTATGCTGTACTTGAATTTTCTTGATCTTTAACACCAATTGTGTGAAACCTCCGCTGAGACCGTCTGCTGCTCATTAACATAAGTAAGCCCCAATGCAAATACAGCTGTTGCAAATTTTAGGCGCAAAGGTTCCCAAAGTCATATTTCTGGTGGCTATTGCGATTTCTTTTATTTTTCCTCATCGAAATCTAAAATATATTTTTCCACATCTTTAAATTTATCTTTATGGAATGATTTGCATAAGAAATTGAAAAACTTCATTGTTGCAGTGCAATGCCTATTATGAATAGATAATTGTTTGATGGCTCCTTTCACTTTCATGCACAGAGGCTTGAAGAAACATGACGTTCATTTACTGCTTTCCTCCATCCACAATTATTCATACTGCTTTTTAATTTTCCAAAATTCCCTAGATTCTGGAAAGGTCCCATCAGATTGGAAAACAGCGAATGTGACGCCTCTATTCAAGAAAGGAAGGCGACAGAAAGCAGGAAACTACACGCCAGTTAGCTTAACGTCTGTGGTACAGAAATTGCTGGAATCTATTAAGGAGGTTATAGTGGGGCACTTAGAAATTCTCAATGCAATCAATAAGAGTCAACATGGTTTTGTGAAAGGGAAATCAAGTTTGACTAATTTATTGGAGCTCTTTGAGGAAGTAACAAGCACTGTGGATGAAGGGTAACCTGCGGATGTGCTGTACTTTGATTTCCAGAAGGTGTCACGTCAAAGGTTATTACGCAAGGCAAGCATTTAGTGTAGGGGGGTAACATATTAGCATGGATAGAGGATTGGTTAGCTAACAGGAAGCAGAGAGTAGGTATAAATGGGTCATTTTCAGGTTGGCAAGATGTGACGAGTAGAGAACCACAGGGATCAGTGCTGGGGCCTCAACTATTTACAATTTATATCAATGACTTGGATGAAGGGGCCGAATGTATGGTTCTAAATTTACTGATGACAGAAAGAAAGATAGGTAAGGAAACCCAATTTGTGAAGAGGACATAAGGAGTCTGCAAAGGGACATAGGTTAAATGAGTGGGCAAAAATTTGACAGGTGAAGTATAATGTGGGAAAATACAAACTCATCCACTTTGGCAGGAAGAATAGAGAAGCAGCATATTATTTAAATAGAGCGAGATTGCAGAACTCTGAGGTACAAAGGGATCTGGGTATCCTGGTGCAATCACAAAGTTAGTTTGTAGGTACAGCAAGTGATTAGGAAGGCAAATGGAACGTCCTCGTTTGTTGCAAGGGGAATGGAATATAAATGTAGGGATGTTTTGATACAGTTGGTGAGCATTGGCGACGCCAGGTCTAGGGTACGGTGTATAGTTTTGGTCTCCATATTTAAGAAAGGATATAAATGCGTTAGAAGCAGCTCAGAGAAGATTCACTCGACATCTGGGATGGGGGGTTATCTTAGGAGGAAAGGTTGAACAGGCTCGATTTACTGGAGTTTCGAAGATTGGGATGGTGTTCTTATTGAAACATACAAGATCCTGAGGGGATTTGACAGGATGAATTCTGAAAGGATGTTTCCCCTTGTGGGAGAAACTAGAACTAGGGGGACAGAGTTTAAAAATAAGGCGTCTCCAATTTAAGACAGATATGAGAATTTTTTTTTCTCTCAAATGGTCGTGCATCTTTGGAATTCTCTTCCCCAGTGAGCAGTGAAAGCAGGATTAATGAATATTTTAAGGCAGGGTGTAAAGAGATTCTTAACTAACAAGGGAGTCAAAAGTTATCAGGGTTAGGCGGAATATAGAGTTGAGGCCACAATCAGATCAGCCATGATCTTATTGAATGGTGGAGTAGGCTTGTGGGACCGAATGGCCTACTCCTGCTCCTAATTCATATTTTCATATGATTTCCAGCGGTTTTTATGCTCCAGTGTAGATTGAGATTTTTTAGAAAATTTCAGTGTGGCTCACTAACAGGAAGACGGATGTAAATTTCAGTATTATTTGTCAGTAACACTGTTTCAGAACTCAGTGGACAATGGTATTTTTATACTTTCATTTTACACCACAAGGATCCACCTACCCCCAACATACCACCCACCCATCTCCACCCCAAAACTGGTGATGCAGGGCAAATCCATAGATATTGCCAACTGGCAAAGACCTTATCCAAATGGGCATTCTTCATCTGTAAGCAAGTGCTAGCAGGTGCTTCACTCCAGGAGGGGGTCACAATGCACCCTCCTGGTCCTGTCCTCACCAAATGTTCACACGCACATATTTTCCAGTGCCATTGATTAGCAACCAAGAATTCAAAATTCTAAATGATTTTCCCTCTCAACTAGGGGTTTTCGGGTCACCTGTAATACAATTGCTGCTCTGACTCAGGTCAACCAGCTCAACACATATTGGGATTCAAACTTGGAATATTCTAATCTGTATATTTTACTGCTAAGCCAATTCAGAACTGGATCTACTGGTGTCAGTATTACTGGAACTTCCTTTTGGAGCCTTTTCCCACTACAGCATTGACAAACCTACCAGACTATAAACATAACATTATTTTAAGACTCTTACTAACTATTTAGTGACAGGATGAGCAAACCAACTTGAGCTTGACATTGTTAAATCACAAAGGATTCACTTTAGAAACAATACACTCCTATATTTAAGCAAATATGGCCGATGCTGGAAATCTGAAATAAAAACAGAGAATGTTGGCAATACTCAGCAGGTCTCACAGAGTTTTGAGAAAAGATCATCAACCTGAAAAATAACTTTATTTCTCTCAGCACATCAGGCAGCATGTGTGGGGAGTATTTCCAGCATTTTTTTGTTTTACTTTACAATTTTTATTTACTTGAAAGTGGTTAAGTATCCCTGTGTAATCCTATGTTTTCCCCCTTTTGTTTCCTTGCATTCTGGACTACATTTGTGAGCAGGCTTCCTGATCCTGCACTTTAAAACAAATTTCTAAGTCTATGTCTATGCCATCTTTGGTCATGGGTCTGCTGAATCATAAAGCTCACAAAGTGAAGATCTGAGGAAACCTAATCCAGCCCTACAATTCCATCACTATACCGATGTGGCATGTAACAGTTCTCTTCCCCTATCCACCACTCCACCCACTCCACACCCATTAAATAACTTTTTAAGGATATTTCTGACTGAGGATGTGGGCTGCTGGTTCTAAGGAAAAGTATACCCTGCAAAAGGCATGCAATACACAGCATATGTTTAAATACTTAATCACTAGGCCTAGTTTATTTTTATAGTAACTTCTTCGTGAACAAACTTCAAAGTCTTACAGATTATTCAGAAGTGCTTGTCATTACAGTAAATAGATTTTTAAGCATAATAATCCAGATCTCCCTCATGCAGGCTCATAAATGAACAGTTCTTTCAAAATACTTAAATTTTGTTACAATTAAATCCCATAATTAGTATGCTGCCCTCCATCACAAAAGTGATGGCACCATACTTCATCAGTTGGGAAACATAGTGGGTCATCCAGAGATTGTGCAAGATGCTATGTACAAGTTCTTTCTTCACTTTAGATTTGTAATTATATTATATTGAATCCATATTGATGGATTTGTGCAAAAAAGTTTAAATGGAGTTTTGGGCACAGGTGGCCCTTGATATTTTGAAAGGCATCTGATACTAGCTGATTCTTCACCTATCGCTTACCTAAAATTGTTAGAATACTGCAGTTACTCATGCAAATGTAGTAAAAGTTAGCAGTATGTGAAAAACAGACATTTTATAAAATGCTCTTCGTGGATTACCAAAGACGATCGTGGATTAAGATAATGCAAAAAAGGTGTGAATTTATGGAGTCATTATTGGTACTTACAAACTGCTAAATGCAGCTACTAGTAAATTTTTTTTCCTTTGAGCCTGTTTTAAACCAGAAAGAACAGTAAAAATAAACTCCTGGTTTTAGAATACATTCTCCAAATTGAGCATTCATCTGATTAAAGGTCATGCTTTCTAAGATGTCATATTCTACGTAAGAGCCAACCACTATTTCTGATGGGTGAGATAGTCCCAGCATCTGCACGATTTTCATTTTTCTACCTTCCCTTTTTCCCAATCCAACCGCTCTCAACCCAAAAAGGTGAAATAGCCCTGCTGTCTTAGTGTCTGAAAACATTTCTAAAGTAAATTTCTCTGCCTCATATGTAGACATTGTAATCAGGAAATTGCCTTCAAACTATTTGCTTTATACTTTTGTTCAGACTTTCTTTTTACTTTTTCCAATGCTGTTTTCTTGGTTTGTTTTACTTTTCCTCCTCTATTTAGTTATCTTCTTCTTGCTTTTCCCACTACACTCTCCATCCTTTTCCTCCCTCTGCATGTAATTTTGCTTTCTTCTCCCTGCTTTCCAATGATGATTAGAAATAACCAATTGCACACAGACTACGTTTCTAGCCCAATGTCTACTTTTGCAGTGAGGGGTGGGGAATACACGAGCAAGCACAAAACTAAATCAGAATAACCGATTACCCTCATCCATAAAGCAGAACAGCCAAATAAGAGCCCTCAACAAAGGTAAGCAGTTTTAGAATCCAGAAGTCACATTAACAAATTCACAGGAACATAAGTCAGCATGCAGGCATAGAGCCCTTGAACCTGTTCCACCACTCATTTCAATCATAGTTGAATTGCTGCTCAATTCCACTTACCTGCCTTTGCTTCAAGTCCCTAAAGCATTGTGAACTCTTGAGGAAGATAGTGCAGAGCTTAAAAAGGACATAGACAGATGGAATGGATGGACAAGTGGCAGAAGAAATTTAATGCAGAGAAGTGGGAAGTGATTCATTTTGGTGGGAAAAGCAGGGATAGACAATGTAAAATAAAGGGTACAATTCTAAAGGGTGTGCAGGAGCAGAGGGACCCGAGTGTGTATGTGCATAAATCATTGAAGGTGGCAGGGCATGTTGAGAGTGCGATTAATATAGCATTCGGCAACCTAGGCTTATTAATAGGGTTGTAGAGTATTAAAGCAAGTTGATAATGTTAAATTTGCATAGAACACTGCTTCTGCCTCAACTGGAGTATTGCATTCAGTTTTGGGTGCTGCACTTTAAGGAAAAATGTGCAGGCATTGGAGAGAGTTCAGAAAAGATTCATGAGAATGCTCCAAGGGATGAGGAACTTCAGTTACGCAGATAGTTTGGAGAAGTTGGGACTGTTTTCCTTGGAGAAGAGAAGGTCAAGAGGAGAATTAATAGAGGTATTCAAAATCAGAATCGATGAAAAAAATGTTCCCATTGGTGGAAGGATTGAGAACCAGATGGCACAGATTTAAAATAATTAACAAGTGAAGCACTGGCGATATAAGGAAAAACTTTTTTATGTAGCTGGTGGTTAAGATCTGGAATGCACTGTTTGAGACGGTGATGGAGGTAGGTTCAATCGAGGCATTCGTGAAAGAATTGGATTGTTATCTGAAAATGAAGAATGTGCAGGGCTATGGGGAGAAAGTGTGGGAGTGGCACCCGGTAAATTGTTCCTGGGGAGCCAGGGTAGACGCGATGGGCTGACTGGCCGCCTTCTGTGCTGTAACAATTCTGTGATATCATTACCCAACAAACATCTATCTCAGTCTTGAAAATTTCCACAGGCCTTTGGGTGAAAAAGTTCCAAATTTCTGCTAACTGTTGCAAGAAAAAGTGCTTCCTGATTTCACTCCTAAATAGCCTCTAATTTATGCACATATGCACCCAGGTCCTTTTGCTCCTCATGTTCTCGATTCCTCCACCAGAGGAGATGGTTTCTCTCCATCTACCCTATAAAATCCATTCATCATTTAAATGCCTCAAATAAATCACCCCACAACCAACTCAAGGGATCTAAACCGTGTTTCTACAAGTAATTATGGTCCTCATAATTTAGCCCTTTAGGGCCTAGTTTTAAACTTTTGTTTATTCATAAATGCTTACATGAAAAAGTGGTAAAAAAGTGTTAAATTCTAAAATTATTCTACCATGGATTTTTTTTTTTTAAAAAAGATGTTTGAAAACCAAGGCCTTCCTTTTTCCTATATATATACACATCTGTACTAGTGTGTAAGTGCAACAGAAATGGAAGACCATCTTTGCCAACCTACTAAAGACACAAAAATCAAAATGACAGAATGAAACTGCCTCAAACCATATGAATGCATATACAAGGAATGACTTTCAGATGCCAAATGAGCATTGAAGTAAGCCACAACCATTCCATTTTGGAAACGACCTACATCGTTTCCATGTGGCTCCAGCCAAAGTACTCAGCTTGCATGATGGAAAACATACTACTGAATTCAAAAGGATTCTTCCCTGATACATAGAAAGTTTGTATTTAACAAAAGTGGACCTTTAAAATAAATTGCATCTTATCCCAAACTTCTACCTCGATCTCAGGCTCATCACTAGAGAACAAGTCAATTGGAAACAATCGGGATTATGTTCAAGAATCAAGTCACTCAATAAATAAAAAGCACTATTTTATGAGCTGAATACATCATTAGTCCATTTTGAAAAATCATGTTGTGAACAGCAACCTGGCGTGTTCCAATGTGATAACTTCAATGCCTTAAAGTTACATGAACAACTCTATATTTGTACTCATTAAAATTGTTTATCATTTGGAATTTTGACAGTAATTTAAAAAAAATCAAAATTCACACGGTGGGCAGCTGGAAAATAAATATTTACTTTCACATGCAATTAAGATAACAGGCCTGTTCATACAATTAGACAGCTTTTTGACTTACGGGTTTGTAATAAGTTACTTAAATTCGAGTGAATTATATATATTCTGCGCAAGAAAGAAAAATCTGGGGAGAACTCCATATTTCATGACTATTCAGATCTCATATTCCATGATTAAATTCTTTCCATTGCAATTTTGTTTTAGCTTTTAACGTATTTGTACTGTAAACTCTGCAGTCCCCTTCAGCATACCATGGAAATTGTTTGCTGGAAGCATTCCTTTTAAAAGCAGCAAAGAACATGTTTTCTACCACTAAATGAAAAGTTCCAACTGCTGAACTGCATTCTTCAATAGACATGTTATAATATTGCCAATTGTTAAACCTCAATAATTGCAAATATAGAATTTAACTTAATGTTTTTCTTTTTTTTTTGAAATACCTACCGGAAGCTTCCATCAAAGTTTGATCGATGAATGAAGCTTAGCTTAGCATCTGCCCAGTACAATTTTTCTTCTTCATAATCCAAAGTCAGCCCATTTGGCCAGTAAATGTTACTGTCAATTATAATTGATCGTGTTGTACCATCCATTCCAGCTCGTTCTATCTTTGGCACTTCTCCCCAATCTGTCCAATACATGTACCTAGAATTAAGAAAAAAAAACAATTGGATAAAGCATTTTAGGATTCCGAAAAAGGCTTTAACTTATATGAAGATTAACTGGTGGACAGCAAATGAGCGAATAGTTCAAATGCAGGATAGCTGGTGGATTTAGTGACACCATTTCTTTAATAGAAAATATGGATTGGGGCAACAGTCTGGGCATATATTCCTCATCCCCAACATTAAATAACTTCTCTTGAATAAATTAATGACATAAAACAATTTATCTTTCACTAACCCACTGAATCCAACTGATGTAATTAACTGAAGCTGATTCATACACACAGTATGCTCTCAGTACAGTGACTGGATTTCTGGGAGAGGAGTCAAACTACTAATGTTAAAACAGCAATGATTTTTCAACCATTTTTATGTTTTATTAAAGTTAAACTGAACACAGTAATCTGTGATCAGGATGATTCAGGAGTAAGCAAATCATTAATTAGATTCCTGCACATCATTTCAAGTTTTTAAAGTCAACAGCAAATCAAATACATTCAACATGTCATTTGATGACTTCAATACTTGCCCAAAAAGAAACATGCTCAGGAAAAATGAATATAACTTCAAACATGATGCATCACAGAGCTGAAGAACCCAAAAGATGCACACTATTACAAGGATATAATAGGATATGAAGATGGTCAATATCTTTCAATTAGCAAATGATACTTGTTCCACATACATACAAATGAAGCAACTTATTTACAAATAAAACAACTGAATAACTAAGAAGTTGTCCACTTCTGTGGCATTGTGCACAAACTTAATTTCAATAGTTTTCTAAAATATAGCCAGCTCCACTAAGTGTCTCATTTTCCCCATTTTTTAGCCCTCTAAGATATGCTTATTTGCGAGCTACAGTATATAAATTTATATTGCTGTAACATAAAATGGTGCTCATTTTGGAATGGATTACATGCATGTTTAAAAGAACTCTTTACATGATAAATTAATATTTTACAATTTTATTCTCAAATAGACTCCAAAGAGTTTTCTACCTTAATGATTGCAAGCTACAAACTTGCTATCAGAACCATGTTAGAACATATATCCTTTATTTTGCTCAGTACTTTACAGTTAACTTTTGGAATTTAAAAAACAGATTGCTACATGACATGGCTGCTAAATGAAATCACACAGAACAATTAAATTAACATGCACAGCTGATGCTCCTATTAATGTTATTTCAGTTCCCAGTCTACCATCATGACAATACAGTATTTCAACTGTACAATTTTCAGCGAAACAGTTCTCATAGTAGTTCAAATTCCGCATCAGATATAGTAGGGAGAGTGCTGCCGCTTTCCAGAATCAACAGCTTTATGATAAAGACACCATATAACTGATGGATGGAACAGTTATTTATTGACCAAGGCAGCAAAACAGGCTTTTAATAGCAGGAATTGGACAGCAGCCAAGCTTTAGGCTGACAAATCATAGGTAATATGCGTGTTATCTTGAACAAGGAAACATGCAGCCACTCATTTTGATCTTCACCGACAAAAGGAAGGAGGAAGGGGGGAAAAGGAGATGGCAATGAGGGTGATGCAGATATGTCCAAGATGGGGACTAAGAGAGCGAGGAGGTGGAGGATATTAAAGCGAAGAGGAATGAGGGGAGGCAATGGAAGAATATGGGAGGATACACAGGGAACTGAGGTCTAGTAATCAGGATTAGAAGAATGGTAAGAAAATGAATCAAAAAAATGTGAAGTCTTGAGGACATAATATAGGCCAATCCTTTAGTAACAGTGCTAAGTAAGTGTTGCATTGTTGGGATATGTCACTGGACTAGTAATCCAAAGGCCCAGGCAAATGCTCTCGAGATGTAGTTTCAAATGCCACCACAACAGTTGGTGGAACTTAAATTTATTTAACAAATCTGGGATATAAACTAGTCTCCGTCTATCACTGATTGCTGTAAAAACCCATCTGGTTCAATAATGTCCTTTAAGGAAGGAAATCTGCCATTCTTGCATGGTTTTGGCCTACATATGAATCTAGACCCACAGCAACTCTTAGCTGCCCTCTGATATGGCCTTGCAAGCCTTTCAGTTCAAGGGCAATTAGGGATGGGCAACAAATGCTGGCCTTGACAGTGATGCCCACATCCCACGAAAGAATTAAAAATTGCCCTTGAACCGAGTGGCGTGCTAGGCCACTGCAGAGGGCATTTAAGAGCAATTTAAGATTGCTGGAGGTCCGGAGTCACGTGTAGGCCAGGCAAGGTAAGGATGGCAAATTTCCTTCCATAAAGCACATTAGTGAACAAGTTGGGTTTTTACGACAATTAATGCTAGTTTCATGGTCACCATTACAGACAGTAGCTTCCAATTCCAGATTTTATTAATTAATTTCAACTTTCACCCACTGCCGTGTTGGGATTTGAACCCATGTCCCAAGAGCATTAGCCTGGGCCTCTAGATTACTAGTCCAGTGATATTACCACTATACCACCACCTCCCCTGCATCTCTGCTTAGGTGGATATAAAATAAGCCATGACTGTTCTCAAAGGGCTGAAAGTTCTCACGATATGCTGGCTAACATTCTTTTATCAACCAAGATCCCAAAAGTACGTGAACTGGCCGTTCATAGGTATGTTATATGTGGGACCTTGCTATGTAAATTGTCTGCCACATTAGCATCCATGCTGCACATCAAAACTAATCCGCTGACTGTAAATTATTCTGGAACATAAAGCCATGACAAGGAGCAATAAGAATGCAAGTTTTTCCTTTTTTCAGAAGTGTTACTCTAATAAAAACAGGAAATGCTGGAAAAACTCAGCAGGTCTGGCAGCATCTGTGAAAACAGAAACAAGAGTTAACTTCTAAGATGGCTTTGCTTCAGAACTCAAACCAGAAGTGCTACTTTGTTTTCCCTCCCAGTTTGATTAGAGTCAATCGGGGAATATTTATTCTGGCAGCATCTTTGAAGATTTCAGGATAATGACTTTTCAGTTCTGACAAAAATTCTGTTTCTCTCTCCACGGATGCTGCCTGACCTGCTGAGATTTGCCTGCATTTTTTGTTTTTATTTCAGATCCCAGCATCCGCAGTAATTTGCTTTAATATTCATTGTGATTTGGTTTTAATTAAAACCAAAAATTTGGTGTCAGCTGAAGTGAATTAACAGGAGAACACCATGATATTGTCAGAATTAAAGTAAAGCTCTAAATTTTATGGGTTTGTTCCAACAATTAGAGAGCAATTCCAAGCAGTTGGAAGGACTTTAAGTGGCCAAAAGTATATTTCAACTGAATAAAAAACAGAAACAAACAACACAATATTCTTGAAACAGGATGGATCATTTTAAATCAGAATTCATGAGTTATGGGGAAATCACAGAATCACACCGAAATCACAGAATCATCGAGAATGCACCGACACGTGAGAAACACCTGACCCACCTTCCTAATCCCATTTACCAGCACTTGGCCCATAGCCTTGAATGTTATGACGTGCCAAGTGCTCATCCAGGTACTTATTAAAGGATGTGAGGCAACCCGCCTCCACCACCCTCCCAGGCAGCACATTCCAGACAGTCACCACCCTCTGGGTAAAATGATTTTTCCTCACATCCCCCATAAACCTCCTGTCCCCTCACCTTGAATTTATGTCCCCTCATGACTGACCCTTCAACTAAGGGGAACAGCTGCTCCCCATCCACCCTGTCCATGCCCCTCATAATCTTGTACACCTCAATCAGGTCGCCTCTCAGTCTTCTCTGCTCCAATGAAAACAACCCAAGTCTATCCAACCACTCTTTATAACTTAAATGTTTCGTCCCAGGCAACATCCTGATGAATCTCCTCTGCACCCTCTCCAGTGCAATCATATCCTTCCTATAATGTGGTGACCAGAGCTGCACACAGTACTCCAGCTGTGGCCTCATCAATGTTCTATACAACAACATGACCTCCCTACTTTTGTAATCTATGCCTCAATTGATAAAGGCAAGTGTTCCATATGCCTTTTTCACCACCCCACTAACATGCCCCTCTGCCTTCAGAGATCTATGGACACATACGCCAAGGTCCCTTTGTTCCTTAGAACTTCCTAATGTCATGCTGTTCATTGAATACATTGAACGGGGAGAAGGAGGGAGAATGGGGTTGAGAAACTTATCAGCCATGATTGAATAGCGGAGCAGACTCGATGGGCCGAATGGCCCAATTTCTGCTCCTATGTCTTATGGTCATGTCAAATTACTCCTTCCAAAGTGTATCACCTCACACTTTTCAGGGTTAAATTCCATCTGCCACTTATCTGCCCATTTGACCATCCCGTCTATTTCTTCCTGTAGCCCAAGACACTCAACCTCACTGTTAACCACCTGTCCAATAACCAATTAAAGTGACTTTAGAAAAATATATGAGAAATGGAAGAATTTATATAGCACCTTTCATTAACTTAGTACATCTCATAGTACTTCACATTTAAAAAGTGTGCAGTCACTGTAGTAATGTAGTGAAACACAGCAGTCGATTTCTGCACAGAGATAGGAATGAGATAAATGGCCAAATGACTTGTTTGCTTGTGATACTGGATGAGGAATAAATATTCACCAGGACATGAGAACTGCCTAGGCCCTCTTCAAATAGGGCCATAGGACCTTTAACATTCACTCAAGTGGGCAAATAGTGCCTTGGTTTCACATCTCATCTGAATTGCAAAATCTCAACAGTACAGCATTCCCTTCACTCTGCACCACGGCCCTGCATGCCTGAATTACACGTTCAATTCTCTACAATGGGTCTTAAACCCACAAGCCTCTGACTGAGGTGAGATTGCAACCATAGAGCCAGGCTGACAAGAAAGCAAGAACTGCAACATGAACACAAAATGCTTAAAAGTTAGGAAAAATCAGATTGGTCACCTGGCTATGGTGAAGGTCACAGCCTAGTTATTGATAAAGGCGACAATTTGGCCCTCCTTAATTCACCCCTCAGCAGTGGCTCAGTGGGTAGCACTCTTACTTCTGAATCAGAAGGTTATGGGTTCAAGTCCCACTCCAGAACAACAATCTAGGTTAAGCTTCCAGTGCAGTACTGAGGGAATGTTGGACTGTCAGAAGTGTTGTCCTTTGGATAAGGCATTTAATTGAGGTCTCCCCTGCCCTCTCAGGTGGACATACTTCAAAGGGAAAGTGAATTATCCCTGGTGTCCTGGCCAAACTTTTTCGATAAATCCAGTAGAAGCTTACTGTGCTCAAATTCGCTGCTGCATTTCATATAGTCACTGTTGTAATGTACTTCAAAAGTAATTCATTGACTATAAAACTACAAGATTGGTGATAGTTTTATAGGAGTCCAAAGGGTTCCCTCACCAGATACTATTCTTTAAAGTAAACATTAAAATGAATAAATTGCAGAGTTGCTAGCTAATTTGCAAGGACATTTATATTTCATAATTGATAGATTTACGTGAACAAAAGGACATTTGGATTTTAAAACGACCAACCAGAGTCTAAAGTGCACAGTAATTATGAAATCTTATTCAACAGAAACGTTTCAAAGTGAATATATACTTGATAAGGAAATATTTACAGAGCAATGGTGAAGAACATGGGGGTAGGATTAAGTAATCTGCTTTTTCAAAGTGCTAGCACAAGCATTTTGGGTTGATTGGTCTCCCAAGCTCTTTAATTCTAGGAATATCATCAGGTCATTAGGGGAGATGGGGAGTTGGGTGAATAATAATGAGGGGGACAGGAGGCAAGTGATGGCTTTGGAGAGGTAAAGGGCTTTGCTGGGAAGGAGAATGCCAGCATTGAGAAGGAGAGCTCTTGCAAGCTTTTGGGCACCAGGGTGAGGAGCATAAACTTAAAAAGGGGGTGGAAAGCATGCCAGGCTGAATTGAGGCAGGGCAGGGGAAAGGAAGAAGAGTGGCAGGTCTTCAAGAAAGGATGAAGGAGTGAAAGGCGCACTGGTTCCGGAGGAAGTAGTGTGCTTCTGTGAACTGGGTACAGGGAGATTGATACGGGAATGTGACTGGCTTAGACAACTTCCGGGGTTAACCCCACATCCTTTAATTTCTTCTCAGTCCAACTCCTACTAGGAGTGCCACTGCTAAATGGATCAAACCGGACAAGGCTCAGCTCCCACAAAGCTGCAAAATCAACATCATCTTTGGCAGTCCCTCGGGATTGAGGTTGACTTCTTCCACTCCGGAATTCATGAAAATTAAGAATCATGCATGCAAATGTTTTAATGACAGCCAGTGCAAAGTCGTATTGTGCTACTTTCAACTGACCCCCTCAAATGTTTCCATTGTTACCACCAATATTGACAGATCCATAATCTGTGTATTTTGTTCCAGAGTGGTTAACAGTGAGGTTGAGTGTCTTGGGCTACAGGAAGATATAGACGGGATGGTCAAATGGGCAGATAAGTGGCAGATGGAATTTAACCCTGAAAAGTGTGAGGTGATACACGTTGGAAGGAGTAATTTGACAAGGAAGTATTCAATGAACAGAATGACACGAGGAAGTTCTGAGGAACAAAGGGACCTTGGCGTGTATGTCCATAGATCTCTGAAGGCGGAGGGGCATGTTAGTGGGGTGGTGAAAAAGGCATATGGGACACTTGCCTTTATCAATTGAGGCATAGATTACAAAAGTAGGAAGGTCATGCTGGAGTTCTATAGAACCTTGGTGAGGCCATAGCTGGAGTATTGTGTGCAGTTCTGGTCGCCACATTAAAGGAAGGATGTGATTGCACTGGAGGGGGTGCAGAGGAGATTCACCAGGATGTTGCCTGGGATGAAACATTTAAGTTATGAAGAGTGGTTGGATAGACTTGGGTTGTTTTCATTGGAGCAGAGAAGACATGGATCGAGGTGTACAAAATTATGAGGGGCATGGACAGGGTGGATAGGGAACAGCTGTCCCCCTTAGTTGAAGGGTCAGGCATGAGGGGGCATAAGTTCAAGATGAGGGGCAGGAGGTTTAGGGGGGATGTGAGGAAAAACTTTTTTACCCAGAGGGTGATGGTGGTCTGGAATGCACTGCCTGGGAGGGTGGTGGAGGCGGGTTGCCTCACATCCTTTAAAAAGTACCTGGATGAGCACATGGCACGTCATAACATTCAAGGCTATGGGCCAAGTGCTGGTAAATGAGATTAGGTAGGTAGGTCAGGTGTTTCTCACGTGTCGGTGCAGACTCGATGGGCCGAAGGGCCTCTTCTGCACTGTGATTCTGTTATACAGCTCAAACTCTCTCCCTAGTCACAAAATATTAAAACTGCAATGCTGGAAATCTGAAATAAAATTAGAAAATGGTAATACAGTAATATGCAGGTCAGCCAACACCTCTAAAGAGAAAAGACAGGTTCATATGTTGATGCAG
The DNA here is from genome assembly GCF_964194155.1 of Cetorhinus maximus. Taxonomy (NCBI): domain Eukaryota; kingdom Metazoa; phylum Chordata; class Chondrichthyes; order Lamniformes; family Cetorhinidae; genus Cetorhinus; species Cetorhinus maximus. Next base: position 40,307,641 of record NC_135900.1, read on the forward strand.
ATTCTTCAGAAGAACTGGAAAAAGAAGATAAATGGAACTATTTAAAGCACTGGACAAAATGACGTGGGAGGGTAAACAGGAAAAATGTGAGTGTCAGGAATGCCCATTCCTACAACAAGAAAAGAGTTAATGAGTAAACCGTAAACAGTTTAGAAAAAAACAGAAGTGGAAAAATTGCTAGATCTAACCAGTTTGTACTGCTGCACAAACATCACATCAATTTGGCAATGAAAAGGCCCTAAAACAATGGGTGTGAAAATAGGTTTAGAGGAAGGATCCACAACCAGGTCATGAACTCCTGTTTTCTCCACAGATGCTACCTCAAGGCAGCAGCTCACTATCACTTTCTCAAGGACAAACAAACTTGGGCAATAAATTCTGTCTTGTGAACGACGTTCCCACCCCATGAACTAAAAAGTCAAGTGGGAAACTTTCAAATTAGGTACCTCAGTACCAGTTTAAAGCAACACTTCAATTTTCATCTGGTCTCACTAAGTTTGTTTTCAAGGACTGGCATTTTCCCTTAAAAGGGGTAAACTCTATGACACAATGAGGCAGAAGAATACAGAAATAGCAGTAGCCCCTTGAGCCCATTCTGCCATTCATGAAGAACAAGGCTGGCCTGTGATCGAACCCCATATATCTGCCTTTACCCAATATCCCATAATACAATTGATTAACATTAATCTCAGATATAAAATTAACTGAACACAATTAATAATTAACACCACTAATTGCCATTTGTAGAACAGAACTCCAAAGCACCATAGTATAGATGGAAGCAGAATTGGGGCAAAAGTGCTTTCTAACTTCCACTCCTGAAAGATCTGGCTCTCATTTTTAGGCTGTGTCACCTGGTCTGAGATTCCCCAACCAGCATAAGTTGTTATGCTTATCTAACCAAGCTGTTCCGCTTGACATTTTGAAACCTTTGATGGAATCACCCCTTAAATGTCTGAATTCCAGAGAATACAAATTTAGTGCGTGTAATCTTTCCTTATAATCTAACCCTTTCATTTATTATTCCGGTAAATCTATGCTGTGATCAGGATGCTCTTCCCAAGGTGTGGTGACCAGAGCAATGACAGTACTCCAGATGTGGCCTAACCAGAGTTTTGCATCGTTACAGCGTAATTTCTATGTTCTATTCTCAGATGTATTCTACTCCTCTGCCAGCATCCCACTAACCTATTTGATCATGTTCTGTACTGGACAATAGCATTCAAAGATCTATGCACATGGACATGTACTGTTTCTAGCTTTTCACCATTTAGGCACAAAGATACATATTTACATATATTGAAATGCATTTGTCATTATTATGCTTCCATCTATACTGCTTACAATGCCACCTATCGTTGTGTCAACAGCAAACATTAATTTGCGGCATCCTAACTCAATTATCGTGGCTTTCCAACAGACTTTTCTGCAATACTGGAAACGAAAAGATGTGAGAAAAGCTAGAGATTTGCAAAAGACTGTCAGGTAAGAAAGGAACAGCAAAACATGTAATAAACACATGAAAAGAAAGGATAGTTGAAGAAAGAAAAAGCGGAAACACCAAATTAGTACTTTGCCTTAGTTTTCACAGAGAAGCATGGAAGCAAGAATGAAAAAATACAAAATGGTAGTAGAACAATTAGATAAGAGCAAGATAAGAAGAACAAGCTGTTAGAAGTCATAACAACAGATAAAATTATCAATCTGGAACTATGAGTAAATTATGGATTGGCAGCACAGATTTATAAGGCAAGCTGCATCTGACAAAAAATAATATTTTTTAAATCAATTAATTTATGTGAATGTTCTGTTTACAGCCTATCAAAAATCATTGATGCAGTGCATCCTAGGAGGCTAGATGATAAAAAGGCACATAACATTAAACGGAACGCTGTCAGGATGAGTAAGTAGTTGGTTGAAGGCCAGGAAAGCGCATCATTCGGGATGTTCTTCAGGCTGGAGTGCTGCAAGTATGTTGTCCCCTAGGTCTTAATTTTGGGACCACCATTACATAGAATCATAGAATAATAGGGCATTATTTCAAAGTTTGTAGATGACAGGAAACTCATAAATGTCATAAACAATAAGCACAGTGACAGCTTCTTCAGGAGGACATAGACTGCTGAAATGGGCAGACATATAAGCATATGAAATTTAAGGTGGAGAAGTGCGAAGCAATACATTTCAGTAGGAAGAACAAGGAGGGGCAATATGAATGAAACGGTATAATTCTGAAGGTATTGCAGGAACAAAGACACCTCGGTTTTACTTAAATCTTAGAAGGTGCAGGTACAAGTGGACAAGGCTGTTAAGAGACCCTGGGCTTTTATTAATAGAGGCATAGAGTACAAAACAAGGAAATGATAGCAAATATTTTTATAAAATCACTGCTCTGGACTCAGCTGGAGTATGGTGCTCAATTCTGGGCACCACACTTTAGAAAAACGTCAAAGGCTTGGAGAGGCTGCAGAAGAGATTTATAGAATGGTGCCATGGATGAGGAACTTCAGTTATGTTGAGAAACTGGGGTTGTTCCCCTTAGAGCAGAGAAGGCTAAGCAGAGATTTAAGGGAAGTGTTCAAAATCTTGAAGAGTTTTGATAGAGTAAATATGAAGAAACTGTTTCCAGTGGCAGAAGAGTCAGTAGCTAAAGGACACAGGTGATTGGCAAAAGAATAGACGTGACATGAGGAAACCATTTTTTTTAAACACGGTGAATTATGATGAGTTAGGATGATCTAGAATGCAGTACCCGAAAGATGGAAACAGATTCAATAGTAATGTTCAAAAAAAGAGTTGGTAAATATTTGAAGGGTAAAAAATTAACAGGGCTAAAGGGAAAGAGCAAGGTATGGTGATTAATTGTTTAGCTCTGTCAAAGAGTCAACACAGGCACAATGGGCCAATTGGCCTCCTACTGCATTGCCTTATGCTTCTGTATGCAAAAATGATCCAAACTTGGTTGCAAGAAATACATATCAAAGCTTGAAGGTAAGTGGGTAAATATTTGCAAAAGAAAAATTCCGAAGCATTGTGTTGAAAGGGCAGGGGATTTGGACAAGTGTTACACAATGGTGTCTGCCAAGGTTCAGTCGGTAGCACACTCACCTCTGAGTTGGTACGTTGTGCGTTCAAGTCCCACTCCAGGACTTGCGCACAAGAATCAAGGCCGACACCCAAGTGCAGTACTGAGGGAGTGCTGCACCATTGTCTTTTGGATGAGACTTTAAACTGATGCCAGTTTTGCCTCTCAGGGGGAGGTAAAAGATTCCACTGCGCTATTTTGAAGAGTAAGGAAGTTATCCTCAGTGTTCTGGCCAATATTTATCCATCAATCAACATTATAGAAACCGATTATCTGGTTATCACCACATTGCGTTTGTGGGATCTTGCTGTGTACTGATTGGCTGCTGCTTTTCCTCCATTACAACAGTAGCTAGACTTCAAATATGCTTTATGGACTGTGAAGCACTTTGAGATGACTAGTGGTCTTGAAATGCATGACAGAAATACAAGTCTCTTTTTTTCCTTTAGGCAGATGGTTTTCAGAGGGCTGGAACAAGCATTTCAAACCTAATGGCTTCCTTTTGTGGTGTAAAATTCTATGATTTTAGAGTATGTTCTTTTTCGATAATTTTCCATCCCGGGACATTTTGTGAAGTAGTCGTTCAGATTATTTAGTAGAAACAGATGCAAACCACATCAAATAATTTTGAACAAACATTACAGGAAACATAAGAAAACATTCTTCTTTCTTCCTTTCAAATTCCTCCTTAAAAGGGGGAAAACACACCCCCTTTGCCCAACAATTTGTATTTAATGGATAAGATATTCCCCAATATCCAATTCTTAAAAAAATAATTTCATAATTGCAAAGCATGTTCCAGCCCAGAGACTTTTCCATTTACTCAAGTCACTGCAATTAATCACTTTGGTGAGATTGTTACAAGACTTTCCTAGTTCCAAGATGATACTGCTAATAGATTATTATTTCTGCTCACTCAAATATTCAAGAGCACAAATGCTAACTTCAATTCTAAAGATTTGATTTTTCCCAACAAAAGTACAACTTATTGTAAATAGTCATACTATAATCTTCAGTTTTTTTTACAAAAACAAAATATACATCTGCTATATTGCAGTCAATAATTAATCAAAAACAAAGTTTAACCGCACCCAAAAATTCACTCTTTGGTGAGCCTGAACATGTACGTTCACTAAACATGAGATATACACTTTTCATGTCAATACCACTGCTGCAGTCTTTTAGCGGGGAGAAATAAAACATGGTCAGATTCTGTCCTAAAGGAAACTGAAAAGATGCACTTCTGTTTACATGAATTATTTCTTCAGTTCCATAAATTAAGTAATTACAAAGGTAAGGAATGCGGCAGCTAAACTTCACCAGGATGTTGTGAGCTGTCAATTAAATCAGCAAAAACCTTGAGGCATTCCAGAGTCTCAGTGATGGTTCAGCAACAGTCAATATGAATGACAAGCTGTCACCTTTGGGAAGGCATTACAAACGCTGCTGATGTACACTGGAAACACAAATCAACACGGACAGCCGCAGGGGATCAGCAGCAAGAATGTGCGGGCAATTCTAAATCTAGGCTGTGGTGATTAATCTGGGTGGGAATATAAAGAAACATAATGCATAGCTTCCTGCTGCCCTACAATTTCAGTGTTATTAAAGGAAAAAGTAGGATCAAATCCATGACTGAAACATATGCTGACGTGGTAGAGTCACAAGCAGAAAATTAGACCAGTGCCCAAGGGCTTACTTGCATCAGCCAAAATGTGATGTCTGCTGAACCCAAAAGGAACAAATTCCTACTGTGTACTTGACAACAACTGTCAGTCAATAGTTCTAGACAGTCATCTGGTCTCACTGGACCTCTGTTTTGGTTGCTACATCTAATTCACATCACAAACAGTAGGGCTCCTCCAGATTTCTTCCACTCCAATCAAGTTTGCCATATTTTCAATGTGCTGTTGCACAGATGCCAGACATTTCATTGAATGGAAATAACAATTTGACAATCTGTCACTTAATGAAATAAAATTCTACTAATGAACTCAGTTACAAAGGCACTATAAATGGAATATTTAGTATTCAAACATATTTGCTATTTATAAACATCTACAGACATTTTTACTATACTTCTGGATCTACTTCATGGCATTTAGGATGGTTAGGATTGCACAAATTAGTAAAATGTTTCAGAACTAAAAGATTAAAGTTTGTGTTTTATTCCAGCAACATTTGTTCCTCATTTCTGTTAATTTAATATCTATATTTCCTTAGGATGCAAAAATGCTTGTACCACAATAGTGACCATATTTCATATTTAATTGGCTGTAAAATGCTTTCAAATGCTCCAAGATCACAACAGGTGTTATATAAATGCTAATCTCTCTTTTACTAGATAATGGCACCAGGATGGAGGTCTTGTGGCACAGTGGTAGCGTACCTGCCTCTGAGCCAGAAGATCCAGGTTCAAGTCCCACTCCAGGATTTGATGGCCATAACATGGCCAAACAGGTCGATTATCAGCCTGATGGCAGGCAGTAAAGAGCAGGAGTTTCCTGTTCAGCCATACTGCACAAGACAACTGCAGTACCTTGCCAAGTATGGGGGGCGGGGGGCGGGGAAGGGCACCAGAAAGGCTGTGATTATAGAAAAGCAGTAATAAGGACTCCTGACTTCACAAGCATCTTGGTCAAATAGTCATGAATTTTTTTTCCCAAAAATTACATTTTGCTATGAACTAAATTACATTGCAAAAAATGTTGACCTACAGTTAAATGGAAGCTTAGAATAATTTGAACAACTCCACAAGCAACAAATTAATACCCATTTAAAAACATGCAAAATGAATCCAACCCAATTTCAGACAATGTAAAGTTGTACATCATTCTGTTAACAGCATCAACTATTATTTTGTGCAAATAATATGTGAAACTGATCATTTTTGAGCTTAGATTTTCCAGGAAAGAAAACAAATTGGGTCTTCGGTTTCTAATATTTCAGCCCGCATTTAATATTTATGGTGGATGTAACTGAATTGGAATTATGTGTCGAACATTACTCGAAACTGAACTTCACGTTTTCAGTTGGGCGTCAACTTGAGAAACACTCAGGCTCCTGGAAAGAACTTCATATTTCAGAACCGTCAAATGTCTTTAAGAGTAGAGTTTTTCCTGGATGACAAGTTTAACAATATGAACTTTAGGAATCAGCAGAGTGAAAGAACGGTGTCCTGTTTAACAGAATGTAAGTCATTTAGTTATGATAATGATACCATAGTCAATACTTAAAACATAAAGAGGGAAAGGATTTCAAAAGGACAAAAGTAAATGGAGGACAGTGCAGGTGGGTAGGTGTGACAACAGATCTGTAATTATAGAAATTTACAGTGCAGGAGGCAGCCATACAAGTTCATTGTGTCTGTGCTGGCTTCTAGCCTTTAAGTTTTTAAACATTTAATTCATAATTACGGATATCATTAAGTTATGTCATGGAACTGGTTGGTTCCTTTCTCAAATAGTGAAAATAATGTTTGTTTTGGCACAACTATGTGACTACTTTAGCATCAATGCAAATAGATTCTGATGTGCATCAATACAAAAGTGGCAGCATAAATCAGAGGACTAAGGAATGCTCTGAAGCTTGATGGTGATGGCACTTTTTATTTTTTCTACTCTTTTCCAGCTTCCATTTGGTATTTGGTGCAGAAGGAGCAGGTAAACCAATAACTGGTATTATTAGCTTCAACAGTATTGTAAGTAGTGTATTGGTTTATCAATATTGTAAAATATTGATAAAACCTATTGAGAAGTGTAAGCTTTATTCATTATAATTAATTAATTAGCAATTAATTAACACATATTGGAGATGGCAGTGCAGGTGATGTGCTGCGATTGCAGGATGTGGGAGCTTCTGGATACCAGTGTGATCCAGGTCAAACACATCTGCATTAAGTGTTTGCTGCTGCAGGAACTTCAGCTCCGAGTTAGTGAGCAGGAGGCCAAACTGCAGACATTACGGCATATCAGGGACGGGAAAGTTACCTGGACACTTTATCCCAGGAGGCGGTCACACTCCTTAGGATGAAGTCTTCTGATTTTGTCAGCGGTGAGGGACAGGAGGGTGTGACTATGAGTGAGGCAGGTAAGGAGACTCAGAGGGCAGGAGTGCAGGAGTCTCGGCCCTTGCAATTGTCCAACAGGTTTGAATGAGAGTGGGGGCTTGAGGATGGATAAGCTGACTGGCCATGGCACCGTGGTACAGGAAGCCATTCAAGTGGGTGGAGTTACAAGGGATACAATGGTAGTAGGGGACAGTATAGTCAGAGGGGTTGACACAGTTCTCTGCAGCAAACAGCACGAGTCCAGATGGCTGTATTGCCTGCCTGGCTCCAGGGTTCATGCCATCTGCTCGGGGCTGGACAGGAATCTGCAATGGGAGGGGGAGGACCAAGTTGTCATGGCCCACGTTGGTACCAATGATATAGGTAGGACAAAGGAGGAGCTTCTGCACAGTCAGTATGAGGAGCTTGGCACCAAATTAAGCTGCCAAACCTCAAAGGTCATTACCTGAGCCACATGCAAATTGGCTTAGGACAAATCAGACTAGGGAGATGAATGTATGGCTCAAAGCCTGGTGTGGGAGAAGTATGTTCCAGTTCATGGGGCACTGGCAACAATACTGAGGAATCTGAGATCTATACCGATGGGACGAGTCTACACCTGAACCGTGCTGGGACCGGTGTTCTTGCAAACTGCATAACTAAGGAAGCAGAGAGGGTTTTAAACTAAGTAGTGGGGACAAGGATGCAAATTTGGGAAGATGTGGTAAATTAAAGATTAGAGGCAAGACAAAAGAGAAAGGTATTATTACAGGAAATGAAAACAGAACGTGACAGGAAGGGATAGAGAGTACAAATCTAACAGTAAATCAATAGATAAGGCTAGAGGTTATAAAAAGGATAAAATGGATAAAACTAAAGGCATTGTATCTGAACGCACAAAGAATTTGAAACAAAACTGATGAACTAAGGGTGCACATAGAAATAAGTAAGTACAATTTGATAGCCATTAGAGACATGGCTGCGGGACGACATGGATTGGGACCTGAATATTAAAGGGTAAAGGACATTTAGGAAGGACAGGAAGCGAGAAAAGGGTGGAGAGGTGGCCCTATTAGTTAATGATGGTATTAGCACAATAGACAAGGATGCCTTAAGTTTAGGAAGCCAGGATGTGGAAAAGGTTTGGGTAAAGATGAAAATGGTAAAGGCAAGAAGTCACTTGTGGGAGTCATGTACATGCCCCCTAATAATAACCACTTGGTAGAATGGAGCATAGAGGAAGAAATAAAGGGATCTTGTGAGAAAGGCAGTGATAATTATGGGAGATATTAATCTACATATACACTGGAAAAGTCAGATGGGCAAAGGTAGCCGAGATGAGGAGTTCATAGAATGTTTCCAGGATAGTTTCTTAGAACAGCATGTTCTGGAGCTAACCAGAGCACAGGCTATACTAGACCTGGTATTGTGCAACGAGATGGGATTAATGAATGATCTCATAATGAAGGCGCCCCTAGGCAGCAGCAGCCATAATATGCTTAAATTTTTACAATCAGTTTGAGGGAGAGAGAAGTGGGTCTGAAACTATGTTTTTAAACTTAAATAAGGGCAATTATGAGGGCATGAAAGCAGAGCTGGCTAAAGTGATATAAAGCCTTTATATCATCGAATTGTACTCACATTAATTTACAGGAAATCATACACTGAAGCAAACATATCAGCAAATCTTCCAAGTGAACAGGTTATCTTCCAACAACATATTTATAATGCACGTTTAATGTAATATACATCCCAAGGCACCTCACAGCATTATAAAATGAAGTATGACACTGAACCGCATAAGGAGGTATTAGGGCAGATGAAAGTGGCAGCTTTTAAAAGGATTTTAAAAGGAGGAAAGAGGAGGAAGAGACAGAGTTGTTGGGAGGGAATTCCAGAGCTTAAGGCCAAGGTAACTGAAGACATGGCCACCAATGGTGGAGCAATTAAAATTGGAGATGTTTAAGAGGCAAGAATTAGTTGAGCTCAGATTTCAAAGATTTGTGGGGCTGGAGGATATTACAGATATAGGGAGCGGTGAGGCCATGAAGGGATTTCAAAACAAGGATGAGAATTTTAAAATCTAGACATTGTTTATGCGGGAGCCAAAGTGGGTGAATCAGCAAGCACAGGGGTGATGGGTGAACCAGACTTGGTGCGAGTTGGGACACAGGTAGCAGAGTTTTGGGTGACTTCAAGTTTGTAGAGTGTAGAATGTGGGAGATCTGCCATTCCTGCATTGGAATAGTCAAATCTAGAGGAGATAGCAGAAGCACAGATGAGGGTTTCAGCAACAGATGAGCTCGTGGGGAGGTGGCAAGGGAGTCAGGTGATGCTACGAGGTGGAAATAGGCGGTCTTAGTGATGGCGCGAACGTGTGATCAGAAGCTCATCGAGGTCAAATATGACACCAAGGTTCTGAACAGTCTCCGTTTTTGTCTCATAGCTGCTCGGAATGGGGTCCATAAGTAGGGAATGGAGTTTGGTGTGGGGACTGAAAACAATGGCTCTGTCTTCCCTATATTAAATTGAAGGAAATTTCTGCTCATTCAGTAGTAGATGCCTGAAGTGGAATAAAAGAGGATCAATTCTTGTTGACAGAAAATTCCTTAAAAAGAAATCAAATTTTAACATTTTCACCTTCAAAAAAAACCAAACAATGCCAGAATAAATGAAGATAAATTGCTTCTAAGCTCCCTCAAACAGAAAACTTAAAAAGCACAGCAATATTTGTTAACACTATGCCGAAAACTAGGGCCAAATTTAATTGCTGCAGCAATGGCTCCGTCTACCAGCCAGAAAGCTGGAAGCAAACCCATCAAGGCTATTTTCAGTAACTCTAACAGATTTCAATGGCAAACAAGCAGATATCTGCCATCAGGTCATCTGCCCCTTTATGGGCAGAGGACCCACCTCCAAGTGCTGCAGGCCAATCAAGAGACCAGGAGCTCTTCAGTTCCAACAGTGCCACTGGGAGGGCTGGCCAATGTAGCAAGCCCAGCCACCATGGAGGAGGCCCAGGAATCAAGGTGAGTTTGTGAGGCTCAAGGAGAGAGGTCAGCTGTGACGGTAGAGAGTGATCTTTCAGCAAGGGCAGTGCTTGCTGCTGGGGAGCCCTCCATGGTCCACACGCTGCCAGGTCAGGGACCACCCCCTCCCATCACCTTGTCTTTCTCCCTCACCACCCTCCCATGAGCCCGCAGGGAGCGGCCAGCTATTACTGGGAGTGGAGTATAGCAAACCCCGCGCCCCCCACTCCTTTTTGCTGTTATTCAACCAGGAACGGGGCGGTGAGGCCTTTAAATTGCCGCTCTCACAGGCCTCAGTTGACTGAACACAGGCCAAAAAGACCTGGGATTCTTCTGGTTTACGTGACTGAGTCAACAAGGAAGCTCTCAGATTTTACTGAGATTATAAACTTGAGGGACACTATAAAATTCCAGGTATAATGTTTTAGGCAGGAGCTAGGTCAGTGGGTCTGCTGGAACCATCCTCAACAACGTTGCACTAAAGGCAAAACATCAACCAAAATAAACTGAATCCAATGACTTCCATGTGTGGTGGTGCAGTTGGGTCAGGAGTGATATCAGTTGTGAGGCTTTGCAAAACACCTGTCCAGTTAATACAGAAAGGCCACTTGGGTAATATGAGGCTGCCATGAAACTGTGCCCAAGTAAGGGTCATCATTTTCAGGAAAGAGAAAATTTCCAAAAAGTATCTATATTATTGTTCGCTGATGGTATAAATTAGCTGTATAGACACTATTGTTTTGTATGATTAGCATATTACATTTTTATATGGGGATTTCACCACAATCAGCATCTAGGACTTACCAAAGTGGCCACTTTTGATAATATATAGTGTTCTGTGATCACATTAATCAAGTGTTATATTTACAGCTCTAGTGTCCCAAAATAACAAGTGCATGATGAAGCCTTGAAAAAATAATGGAATTGATTACAAAAGTAGGGAGGTTATGCTTCAGTTGTACAGGGCAGTTGTTCAGAGACCACATTTAGTGTATTGTGTACAGTGCTGCTCTTCTTATTTAAAGAAAGATGTAAATGCATTATAAGCAGTTCAGAGAAGGTTTACTAGACTAATGCCAGGAATGGGTGGGTTGTCCTATGAGGAAAGGCTGGACAGGTTAGGCTTGTATCCAGTGGAATTTAGAAGGCTAAGAGGTGACTTAATTGAAGGATCCTGAGGGGCCTTGACAGGGTGGATGTGGAGGGGATGTTTCCTCTTGTGGGAGAACCTAGAACTAGGGGTCACTGTTTAAAACTAAGGAGTCACTCATTTAAGACAAAGAAATGAGGGAAAATTTTCTCTGAGGGTTGCGAGTCTTTGGAATTCTTTTCCTCAAAAGGCAGTTGAAGCAGTCTTTGAACATTTTTACGGCACAGATTGATAGATCCTTGATTAACAAGGGGGTGAAAGGTTATCGGGGATAGGCAGGAACGTGGGGTTACGGTTACATTCAGATCAGCCATGATCTTATTGAATGGCAATACAGGCTCGAGGGACCGAATGGCCCACTCCTGCTCCTAATTTGCATGTTCATATGTGCTTCAGAGGAATTCCAAATTTTGTGTATACATCTAGCTCATAACCACAATTTGTATTCTTATATCACTATCTATGATCTAAAATAATTCTATGGTTTGCAATAGTCTCTGGACATATGGACATCAGGCCAGTGCTAATGCCTCATTAAATTTTCTCTGCATTATCATGAAATGAAAGCACAGAGACTTTTAACTTTTCCCAGGACTAGACATCTTTATTTTACATCTGAAAATGTTAATTAATGCAACAATTGTGGAGCACTATGCATTTACAACTGGGGTTATCTAGAGACTGGGTGGTGTAGAGGGTCGGCACCTGGGTTACAAATTGACACGGATTATAAGGTTGGAATCTTCTCTGCCTCATATGAACATAGGAATGAGGGGCAGGAGGAATAGACCACCCAGCCCCTTGAGCCTGCTCTGCCATTCAATAAGAACATGGCTGATCTATTTGTAACCTCAACTCCACATTCCCGCCGACTCCAAATAGCCTTTCACCCCCTTGGGCATCAAGAAATCTATCTACCTCTGCCTTAAAATTATTCAAAGACTCTGCTTCCACTGCCTTTTAAGGAAGGAAGCTCCAAAGGCTCACAAACCTGAGAGAAAAGGATTCTCCTAATTTCTGCCCTAAATGGGTAACCCCTTATTTTTAAACAGTGATCCCTAGTTCTAGATTCTCCCATAAAAGGAGACATCGTCTCCACTTCCACCCTGTTAAAGCCCCTCAGGATCTTACATGTTTCAATCAGATCACCTCTTAGTCTTCTAAATGCCAGCAAATACAAGCCTAGTCTGTCCAACCTTTCCTTATTTGACAACCCACCCAATCCAGACATTAGTTTAGTAAATCTGCTCTGAATTGCTTCCAATGCATTTACGTCCTTCCTTAAACAAGGAGACCAGTACTGTACACGGTACTCCAGATGTGGTCTCACCAATGTCTTGTACAACTGAAGCATAACTCCCTACTTATGTATTCAATTCCCCTTGCAATAGATGATAACATCTATTAGCTTTCCTAATTACTTATTGTGCTTTGCACTGGAGTGCTGCATTAGAGTCTAATATTTCTTTAATTTAGCAGCTAACTAAAATTTGCTCTTTGGGTTGGGAGGAGGAGTTTTAGTCCAGCTTTAAAACAGGGATTATAAAGGCTCTACTTGCAGCTGCAACTAGTAAATTAATTAACTGGCTTAAACAGGTTTTCAGAAGTTAGATTCAGCCAGCATAAAAGCAAGCCACCTACAGTATTGCCTTTGTCTGCCCTGGAGTACTGCTTTGGGCTGCATTAGAGTGATTCAGTTTGAGTTTGGTGAAGCGGAAGGAGGTGATCCTTTCATTTTCTACCTTTCCTCAGTAAGAAGAGCAGCCGCCTTGTTAAGTAGGACCTGGTGAGTATTTCTTCTGTCTTTAATAATCTTTAAACTATAGGATGTAAAAGTAAAAGGAGCAATTTAAGGGTCAGTCATAGCAGGACAGCTCAGCCAAGTGGAATGCTCCTCCTGTGCGATGTGGGAAGTCAGGGACACTTAAGAGTGTCCAGGGCAACCATATGTGCAGGAAGTGACACCAGCTGCAGCTACTCGAAATCTGTGTATTGGAGTGGAGTTGTACCTGGAGTTGCTGTGGAGCATCCGCCAGGATGAGATCTTCATGGATAGCACGTACAGTGAGGTGGTCACACTGCAGGTAGAGTGCCCAGGCAGAAAGGGAATGGGTGACCACCAGACAGAGTAAGAGCACTAGGCAGGCAGTGCAGGCGTCTCCTGGGTCCATCTCTCTCTCCAACACATTCTCTGTTTTGGATATTGCTGGGGGAGAAGGTTTCTCCGGGGAATGCAGCAAGAGACAAGTCAGTGGCACCACAAGTAGCTCAGCTGCACAAAGGAGGTGAAAAAGAGTGGAAGAGCAATAGCGATAGGGGATTCTATCATAAGGGGAACAGATAGATGTTTCTGTGGCCGCAGTTGTGATACCAGGGTGCTATGTTGCCTCCATCGTGCGAGGGTCAAGGATGTCACTGAGCCACTGCAGGACATTCTGAGGGGGGAGGGTGAACAGTCAGAGGTTGTGGTCCATATCGGTACCAACGACGTGGGTAAAAAGAGGGATGAGGTCCTGAAAGCAGAATATAGGGAGCTAAGAAATAAATTAAAAAGCAGGACCTCAAAGGTAGTAATTTCAGGATTACTCCCAGTGCCACATGCTAGCAAGATCAGGAACAGGAGAATAGACCAGATGAATACGTGGCTGGAGAGATGGTGTTAGGAGGGAGGGATTTAGATTCCAGGGACCAATTCTGGGGAAGATGGGACCTGTACAAGCTGGATGGGTTGCACCCTAGCAGGACTGGGACCAAGATCCTTCCAGGGTATTCACTAGTACTGTGGGGGAGGGTTTAAACTAGATTGGCAGGGGGGAAATACAAGAGAGGGAAACAAAGATAGGAATGAAAGACAGAAAAGTAGAAAGCAAAAGTGGAAGGCAGAGGAAACAAAGGCTAGCAGCAAATAGGGGGGCCATAGTACAAGAAAAGATGTGTAAAAATGTTAAAGAAACATCTAAGGGCACTGTATCTGAATGCACGGAACATTCGTAATAAGGTAGGCGAATTAACAGTGCAAATACATGTAAATGGATACGATATGATTGCGATTACAGACATGGCTGCAGGGTGACCAAGGGTGGGAAATGAATATCCAAGGATGCTCGATATTTAGGACAGGAAGGCAAAAAGGAGAAGGGGACATGGCGTTGTTAGTTAAGGATGAAATCAGTGCAATAGTGAAAGACCATATTGTTTCGGAAAATCTAGGTCTATCAGTCTGGGTGGAGCCAAGGAGCAACAAGGGGCAGCAAATATTAGTCCGAGTTGTCTATATGCCTCCAAACAGTAGTGATAAGTTGGGGGGTGGCATTAAACAGGAAATTAGATGCAGGTAACAAGGGTGCTACAGTAACCATCGGTGACTTTAATCTACATACAGAATGGACAAACCAAATTAGCAATAATACTGTGGCGGATGAATTCCTGGAATGTACACAAGATGTTTTTTAGACCAGTATGTCAAGGAACCGACTAGGGAACAGGCTACCCTAGATTTGGTATTGTGCAATGAGAAGGGATAATTAATAATCTTGTTGTGTGGGGTCCTTTAGGGAAGTGACCATAACAATGCCTCTGGAATTGGTGGTTCAGTGGTAGAATTCTCGCCTGCCATACGGGAGGCCTGGGTTCAATGCAAGGCAACTCCTTTGTGGAAAACCAGTGGCAGAATCGGACAGAGTCAGCATGGATTTATGAAAGGGAAATCATGCTTGACAAATCTACTGGAATTTTTCGAGGATGTAACTCGTAGAATTGATGAGGGGGAGCCAGTGGACGTGGTTTATATGGACTTTCAGAAGGCTTTCGACAAAGTCCCACATAAGAGATTGGTGTGTAAAATTAACGCGCATGGGATTGGGGGTAGTGTATTGAGATGGATAGAAAACTGGTTGGCAGACAGGAAACAGAGTAGGAATAAATGGGTCTTTTTCCAAATGGCAGGCAGTGACTGGTGGGGTACCGCAGGGATCGGTGCTGGGACCCCAGTTATTTACAATATATTAATGATTTAGATGAGGCAACTAAATGTAATATCTCCAAATTTGCAGATGAGACAAAGCTGGGTGGGAGGGTGAGCTGTGAGGAGGATGCAGAGATGCTTCAGTGTGCTGTGAGGAGGATGCAGAGATGCTTCAGTGTGATTTGGAGTTCAGGAGAACGATGGGGGATCTCATAGAAACCTATAAAATTTTAACAGGATTAAACCGGGTAGGTGCAGGAAGGATGTTCCTGATTGTGGGGGAGTCCAGAACCAGGGGTCACAGTCTGAGGATACGGGGTAGACCATTTAGGACTGAGATGAGGAGAAATTTCTTCACCCGGAGAGTGGTGAGCCTGTGGAATTTGTTACCACAAAGTTGAGGCCAAAACATTGTATGTTTTTAAGAAGGAGTTAGATGTAGCTCTTGGGGCAAAAGGGATCAAAGGGTATGGGGAGAAAGCGGGAGCAGGCTATTGAATTGGATGATCAGCCATGATCATAATGAATGGCGGAGCAGGCTCGAATAGCCTACTCCTGCTCCTAGTTTCTAAGTTTCTATGTATCATGATAGAATTCTTCAGTAGGATGGGGAGCAGTCCGACCTGAACCTTGGGTCCTAAATCTTAAAGGCAACTATGAAGGTATGAGGCATGAATTGGCTAAGATAGATTGGGGAACTTCATTAAAAGGCAATAGACAATGGCTAATATTTAAGGAAGGAATGTATGCATTGCAATAGTTATATATTCCTTTCTGGTGCAAAAAACACAACAGGAAAAGTGGCCAAACCATGGCTAACAAAAGGAATTAAGGATAGTATTAGATCCATAGAGGAGTCATATAAAGTTGCTAGAGCATGTAGCAAGCCTGAGGATTGGGAGCAGTTTAGAATTCAGCAAAGGAGGGCCTCATGGGATTGATTCAGAGGGGGGGGGGGGAAATAGAGTATGAGAGTAAACTTGCAAGGAACATAAAAGTGGACTATAAAAGCTTCTTTTAGTATGTAAAAAGATTAGTGAAGACAAATGTGAGTCCCTTGCAGTCCAAAACAGGAGAATTTATAATAGCGAACAAGGAAATGGCAAAGCAATTAAACAACTACTTTAGTTCTGTCTTCACGGAGGAAGACACAAATAACTCACCAGAAATACTAGGGAACCAAGGGCTTAGTGAGAAGGAGGAATTGAAGGAAATTAGTATTACTAAAACAATAATGAAGAAATTAATAGGGCTGAAAGCCGATAAATCCCCAAGGCACTAAAGGAAGTGCCATAGAAATAGCAGGTGCATTGGTTGTCATCTTCCAAAATTCTATAGATTCTGGAAGAAGTCCCGCCAGATTGGATGATAGCAAATATAACCCCACTATTTAAAGGGAGGGAGAGAGAAAACAGTGAATTACAGACCAGTTGGCCTGACAACAGTAGTAAGGAAAATGCTAGTCTATTATAAAGGATGTGAAAACAAGACACTTAGAAAATATCAACAGGATTAGACAAAGTCAACATGGATTTATGAAAGGGAAATCATGTTTGACAAACCTACTGGAGTTTTGAGGATGTAACTAGCAGAATAGATAAGGGAGAACCAGTGGATGTGGTGTACTTGGATTTTCAAAAAGCTTTTGATAAAATCCCACAAGAGGTTAGTGTGTAAAATTAAAGCGCATGGGATTGGGGATAATATATTGGCATGGATTGAGAATTGGTTAGCAGACAGGAAACAGTAGGAATAAATGGGTCTTTTTCGGAGTGGCAGGCAGTGACTTGTGGGCTACCATAAGGGTCAGTGCATATCAATGCTTTAGTCGAGGGAATCAAATATAACATTTTCAAGTTGGCTGATGACACAAAACTTGGTGGGAATGTGAGCGATGAGAAGGGTGTTAAGAGGCTTCAAGGTGATCAGGCAGGTTCAGTGACTAGCAAATACATGGCAGATGCAGTATAATGTGGTAAGTGTGAAGGTATCCACTTTGGTTGAAAAAACAGAATGGCAGAGTATTATTTAAGTGGTGACAGATTGGGAAATGTTGATGTACAAAGGGACTTGGGTGTCCTTGTACACCAATCACTGAAAGCAAGCATGCAGTTAAGAAGGCAAATAGTGTGTTGGCCTTCATTGAGAGAGGAATTGAGTACTGGAGCAAGGATGTCTTATTGCAGCTGTACAGGGCCTTGGTGAGACCACACCTGGAGTAGTGTGCGCAGTTTTGGTCACCTTAGCTAAGAAAAGATATACTTCCCGTAGAGGGAGTGCAGCCAATGTTCACCAGACTGGTTCCTGGGGTGGCAGGGTTATTGAATGAGGAGAGATTGGGCTGACTAGGCCTGTATTCACTAGAGTTTAGAAGAATGAGAGGAGATCTCATTGAAACATATAAAATTCTGACAGGGATGAACAGACTGGATGCAGGGATGATATTTCCTCTGGCTGGGGGGGTCTAGAACAAGGGGTCACAGTCTCAGGATATGGGGTAGACCATTTAGGACTGAGATGAGGAGAAACTTCTTCACTCAGAAGGTGATGAAACTATGGAATTCTCTACACAGAAGGCTGTGGAGGCCAAGTCATTGACTATATTTAAGGAAGAAATAGATAGATTTCTGGACTCAAAGGGTATGGGAGAGTGTGGGAGTACAACGTTGAGATAGAGGATCAGCCATGATTAAAATGAATGGTGGAGCAGGCTCGAAGGGACAACTGACCTACTCCTGCTCCTATTTTCTATGTTTCTGCATTTCTATATTAGCCTTTGCAATTCATGCACTAGGACACCCAGATCCCTCTGTGTCTCAGAGATCTGCAGTCTCTCACCATTTATATAATATGCTTTTTTATTTTCCCTGCCTTCCAAAATAGAGAATTTTACATTTTCCCACATTATACTCCCTTTGCCAACTCACTTAACCTATCTATATCCCTTTGTAGCCTCCTTGTGTCCTCCTCACACCTTACTATCCTACTTATCTTTGTGTCCTCAGCATACTTAGCAACCATATCTTCGGCCCCTTCATCCAAGTCATTGACATAAATTGGAAAAAGTTGACACCTCAGCACTGATCCCTGTGGCACACTACTTGTTACATCTTGCTAACCAGAAAATGACCCATTTATCTGTTTCCTGTTAGCTAACCAATCTTCTATCCAGCACAATATGTTACCCACTGCACTATGAGCTTTTATTTTTCACAACAACCTTTAATTTGGCACTTTACCAAATGCCTTGTATGTCTCTCACTGCCTGTTGACAATAATGGTCTTTTCTGGAAGTAGTCTAAACATCTCTAACCAGCTCCCATTGAGTATAGATCTGTTGCATAGGAATGCCTACAACTTAGCACTGAACCAGTACTTAAGCTCAAATAGCTGGTGTCAGAAATTTGGAGGTCCTGGTGGGTGGGGGGGATGGTGGTCAGTGGGGGTGGAAAATCTCTCAATTCAAGGTTCCCTCAGAATCTGACAAATGTTGACCATTGCAGGAGCGAAATGAGCAGCTGAACAGATGTGAATTACCAGCGAGCCCACAAAAGTTACAATGAGGTGGGTGTGTAATAGGTGCATACTAATACCACCATCCTAACTATATTTTTAGACACAATGTTCTCCAAATCCATGATCATAACATTGCATAGCAGATGAAAAAATACACCGTGCCCGAGTAGGACATCCCTCTCCCTGATGAGGATAAAAATTCACCAAAAATTAAAACCCTCGTTAAGAGTAGGATTTCAGTGATCTGTAACATCGAGATTCTTTTCTCAACACTTCCAAATCAAACATTTCTCCTTAAACATAAGGAAAAAGAGTGTTACAAAATAGTGAAATCTTTGGCTCCGCTATACAAGTTAAAAACAACATCAAGCACTTTTAAAACATTCATGCTAGGCTTTGTAGCTACTGAAGTAACATTCCTCTAGAATGAAGGCAGACCCAAAGAGAGCCATCCGAAAGCACACATGTTCTGCAGAAACCAACTGGGACTATTTTACAAAGAACAGTTTGACAAGCTATTATGTGGAATTCGAGTGTGGGGCACATGCTGCTGACACACAATAAGCCAGAGAGAGTCACTGCCAACATGGTGCACATTATCTTAACATCTTGCTGGCAATTTTCCTCTTTTTGAACACAAAAGGTTTTGAGCTATTTCTGGCAAACCTTGAAACACATCTATATAAAAAAAAGGATTTACCAACAGAATTTGGCCCACAATGGTTGAACTAAATGCCACATCACACAATGAAATAAATAATTAAACAGTTCATATTTTTAAACAGCAACAGACAAAATCAAGTTTCTCTAAACCAATTTTTCAACAGGCCAAACCATTCTGCTTAAAATCATAGCTAAGGCTGCATTACCACAACAACTGCAGCATCAGTGCAGTGTGGCTTTGCTTCGCACCGATGCTGCAGTTATAGTTAAATGAAGCCAGTGTCTGTCATGACACCAAAAAACAATATTACAGATGCTGTAAAATGAAACAAATGCAGGTAGCAGCTGTAGAGAGAACACAAATCGACCTTTTGAAGTGCTGAACCCAGCTCTGAGCAGAGGTACATCGCCTGAAACATTGACTTGTCTGCTCTTAACAGGTGTTGCCAGACCTGCTGAGTGCTTCCAGCACTTTTTGTTTTTTGTTCCTACCTTGACAGTAGAGTGAAGTAGTGCAAAATTCCTGAGGAGATTGTTGGACTCCACTTTGTTAACAAGCCAGTTTAGGCTTCAACATCCAAATTGTGCTATAGGGTCAGTGCGCAGTGAATGGAGTATTAGAACAAATGCCTGTCTCCTTTCACAACTTCTTCCTGGGTAAAAATTTCTACTACAGAAGTTTGTGGATATCAGTCAGAGGTTGGTGGAAAGGATTATGAGAAAAAGAATCAAGATTGTTTATGGATTGTTTTTTTACTCCCAAGATAACAATTAGTTATAGAATGGTACTGTGAGAGAAGACTAGAAATAAAAGAACATAAGCTCTTTGTTCCTTTTCACATTAAGAACACTGGGTTTAAAAAAAAAACCTCCATCAAGTTTGGTAAAAATGGATTTAAAAGGCTGCTTTGAGGTGACAAATTGGTGTTTAATGACAAAATGGTTTCAGATAAATGGTTCAAAATGTTCATGGTCATAATTAGAACTTGCATTTATGTCCTGGCATCTGGATGTCTGCATTTTAATTTTCAGAAGCCCAGTAAACTACTAAATTATTTTTCCAAATTATTGCAAAATCCTAAAATACACTAAAAGAGAAGTTGCTGCTGCTTTGAAAAAAGCAGAGCACATAAACATGCTTGAATTTTAGACCCGGGGTAACTGGTAACAATCTGGCTGTCTTTATTCCTCTCCCCACATCTCAATGCGCTAATTTGTGTTTTTTTTTTAAAAAAGTCCAGCTCAATCAATCTTTGCCATAAATAATTCTCCCAATGGGAGAGCTTATAGGATTACAGTTTATAGCATTCTTTAACCGGTCACCAGGAAATGTACAAGTATGCACTCGTTATCCTTCCCCATTCTCCTGCAGAAATAACACCAACCCTTCAACTTGTTACGTTTTACCATTCATGGTGGGAAGAAGTGTAGGCATAAAACATTCTTGGATGCAGCACATCATCCTACCTGTACCATCAAATATTGCCATTTTATTTTGGTCAGTTTTGCAATTTAAGGGGAGGAATATCAATGCTCGGAAACAGGACACATTTCCACTTTGGACACCTCGTTCAACATGGAAAACCGGTCAGGTTGAGATGCAGAGTAAAGCTCCCTCTAAGTTGCCCCAAACTCAGAACCATCCCCACAACATGAGCTTTGTCAGTTTCTACTGACACCACTGTGTTGAATTTAACATGGGGCAGGACTTGCAGCTGGCACGACTTACAGTAAAAAAAAAACAGCAAAACAAATAATCTTTCCTCAGCAAACAGCAAAGCATTTTCTTAATGATCGTACTAGTCATTCGTGGCACACCTGAACTGTCACCTTCCAATTATTGCCAAGTCAAGGATAGTTCTACACTAATGCCATGAGGAACAGGACTTAGACTCTCTGCTAGCAATTTCTAAGTCATTATAGTGAGGGCCATAAAACCATAGAAAAGTTATGGTGCAGAAAGAGACCATTCAGCCCATTATGTCTGTGCCAGCCAAAAAGAGAAAAAACTAGCCGCTCATTTTAATCCCACTTTACAGCATCTGGTCGGTAGCCTTGTAGGTTACAGCAATTCAGATGCAGATCCAGGTACCTTTTAAATGAGTTGAGCATTTCAGCCTCACCCACCAACTTGGGCAGTGAATTCCAGATGCCCACCACCCACTGGGTGAAAAAGGTTTTCCTCATGTCCCCTCTAATCCTTCCACCAATCACCTTAAATCTATGCCCCCTTGTAATTGACCCCTCAGCTAGGGAAACAAGTCTTTCCTGTCTACCCTGTCTAGGCCCTCATAGGATCACTGGTTACAACATTACATTCTCAAGGACAAGTAGGGATAGGCAACAAATGCTGGCCTTGCCATCCCATTAAAGAATCAGGAAAGGTAATTTGGCCTATAGAGTCCAAGCTGCATCTCTGCAGGAACAATTTAGCTAGTCCAACTCTCTAGGCCTTTTCCCACACCTTTGCATTTTTTTCCCTTCAAAAGGGAATTGGAAAAGCATGATTGAATCTGCCACCATCACCCTCTCAGGTACTACATTCCAGACCCTAATCACTCGTTGAATAAAAAAGGGTTTCCTCATGCCACCTTTGGTTCATTTGCCAATCACTTTAAACCTGTATCCTCTGGTTCTCAACCTTTCTGCCAGTGGGAAGTGTCTCTCAATCTACGCTGTCTCGACCCCTCATGATTTTAAATAACTCAGTTAAATCCCCTATCTTCTTCCATGCTCTGAGAACAGCAGCTCCAGCTTGACATTTGATCCACGTGACCCACTTCCACCCCCCCAAAACCAGATCCAGCAATGCCTCCTTACTCGTTGGGCCTGAAATGTATTCAGGAGAATTCTCTTGATTAGTGCAATTCAGAATTCTTCCCTGTCTCTGCCCTTCACACTATTACTATCCCAGTCTATATTAAGATAAATTTTAAATTCCCCATTATCACTACTCACAGCTCTTGCACACTAATTTCAATTTGCTCCCACTAGTTGGTGGCCTATAGAATACATCCAGTAGCGTAATGGCACCTCTGTTATTTCTTAACTCTAACCAAATTGATTCTGTCCTTGCACAAAGAGTGTCATGAAATTAATTTAAGGCACAGTCAAAACTCTCAACCAAGTTACTAAATGTCTAAGGAGATAAAAATCAGAGTCAAAATTACATCAAACTGTAACTAGTCTTGGTTTTACACCATCACCTGCCCTTCCAGCAAAAGTGAATGAAAATGCATAATTTTAGTCTGAGGAAGAGGTAAGAGAAGCATGGTGAAAGTTTGTGTGTTATAACACTAACAGACAAACTGACTTTTCTGTTTTCCATTTTTAAAACCGAACGTCTAATCCAGCAGCACTAGTCAAACACAAGATTGCTGAGTTGGCTGCAAGAGAGAAATAAAATTGTTAAAATAATGGGTTAGATTCTGCAGTCAATGGTGAGGCAATGATGTTTGCCCACTGACCTCTAAGAAAGCAGCCCACAAGGATCTAGCAATCTCCATGGGATGGATTTCCCTCTCTCAATGTCAGTTTGAATGAGGCATCACGTCAAAGGGGTCTCCAGGTATCCAGCAGTCAATGACCTTGAAGTATTCTCACAGAATGCAAATTCGTTTAACAAAAAGAGTCCCTTCAACTTTTAATGTTTAAATTTTTAGAGAGACTGAAATAATGGGCTTATGTGCTTCTGCCAGGCATATTTTCCTGCTCAGCCCCTAATACAACCACTCTCCATAGTTACAAAAATAATCAGGGGTCAAATGAGCATGTTAACAAGCCAGTTGACCCTGATAATAAGCTGCCCATGCCATCATATGAGGGCAGTCGGGTGGGAGTGGGCAGGCTGCTTTAAGAAACTTTTTCAAAGGACGGGAAATAAGGAGGGGTACTATCCTTGGTGGTTGCCCTTTGCACTTCGGGGGGCAGCCCCCTAAGCTAATGCTCCCCCTTTCTTCCTACCAGCCTGCTCCATAAAACACACCAACCCCACACACCTTCCCTAAACTACCCAAACACTCCCCACCCAAGGCCAGGGACTTACTGCCTCCAGGATCTGTGGGCCTTCTTGCAGTCCCAGGAGTGCCCATTAATTCGCTCTCAGCACTGCAGGGACTGATGTAGCTGCTGGCAAATCTGATTGGCCAACAGCTCCCGAGGGGGGGACTTCCTCCCCGGTGAGGGGTGGAAGTTGCATACTGTCCCAATTCAACCTGCCCGCAGTATGTTATGGCTGTAGGGTGGGCTGGGGTGGAGCAGGTTTGCTGACATGGAGTGGATTGGTCCCATACCAATTTTGTTTCCAGGGAGGGGGCAAGCCAACCAACTCCACCCCTGGCACCCCATAACATGCTGCCCAATGATAGGGGCATACAAGTGGGATTAAAGCAGAAGCTAAAACATCAAGCTTTAAATAAGTGCATCAGATCCCCTGGAGAAGGGTTGATTCACTGATGGCAAATTCTGGATTTTCATGTTTAATTGCGTACATGCAGACTCCAGAAGGTGCTATAAGTTTCACATAAGCAATGTGGGTGAACGCTGACAGTTTTACAGTTATTATATTCCAGAATTTGGGCCAATATTGCTGCCGAGGCAAAGTCACAATGCAATATCTGATTATACTAACATAGCCAAAATTAAATGAGAAAAACTTTGGCAAGCAATGTTCTTGCACAATAGGGCTTTAAGCTAATTTGAGGAAGGAGAGTAGGTACCAGTAACTTTATAAATCTAAAGAGAAGTCAAGGCTGCAGAGTACAACTTTGTGTAAAATCAAGCAGAATGTGTCAGGAAGGGACAGAGGGTTTAACAAAAGTAATGGGGCATTAACCACTGAGGCCACATGAAGAAAAGCAGTAAGATAAAAGCAAAATACTGATGCTGGAAATCTGAAACAAAAAATGCTGGAAAAACTCAGCAGGTCTGGCAGCATCTGTGGAGAGAAATATAGAGTTAACGTTTCGAGTCTGTATGACTCCTCAGAGCTGAAAGGAAGTAGAAATGTGGTGACATATATACTATTTGCGGGGGGTGGAACAGGTGAAGCTGGATAGAAGGCCAGCGATATAGGTGGAGGCGAAGGAGAGATTACGAAAGATGTCATAAACAGAAGGTCAAAGGATTGTTAATAGTGGTGATTCAGGCTAAAGGAGATGCTAATGATGACATTAAGAGTGGAAAGCAGAATGTGATAATGGCCGGACCAGGGTAAGCACTCTGGAAAGTGACAGATGGCTCTAGTGGGGGCGGGGTGGGGGGAGGGGATGATGCTGGGGAAAGATCATGGAAAAGGCTAAAAGCTGGGGATAAAACAATGAATAAAATGGAAATACATTTTAAAAATAATAATGAAAATAAGTGGGGGGGGAATAAATAAATATTATTTTCGATCTTTTCTTCCCCACCAAAAACAGTATAGAGTTAAAATTAAAGGTGCCTTATCTGAATGTGTGAAGCATTTTTAACAAGATAAATGAATTAATGGCATAAGAGTTTGACCTGGTAATCATTACTGAGATTGCAGAGCGACCAAGCTAGGCAACTAAATATTTCAGGATACTTGACGTTTAGAAAAGATAAGCAAAATGAAAAAGGAGGGGGGAGCCATGTAAACAAAGGATGAGAAAGAAAGTATAAGGAAAAAGTCTTAGCCCAGAAAAATCAGCACTTAGAATCAGTTCAGGTAGCCTTCCATGTTTGACATTCTGTAAGCCTGAGGTCATCAAAAACTGCTGCTCTTGTCCCTAACTTGCACCAAGTCCTTTTAACTCGTCACCCATGTGCTCACTGACCTGCATTGGCTCCTGGTTTAGGAATAACTCAACTTTAAAAATTTTCATTTTTGTTTTCAAATTCTGCCAAGGCCTCGCCCATCCCCACAGCTGTAATGACCCTACCTCCAAATTCTCCTCCAGTCGCACAACTCTCCAAGGTGTCTGTACTTCTCTAATTCTGGCCTCTTGAGCTTTCCTAATCTTAATTGTTCCACTATTGGTGGCAGTGGCTTCAGTTGCTAAGGCCTCCACCTCTGTCTGGAATTCCCTCTTAAACCTTTTCAGCTCTTAACACTCCTTTAAACCTCATTGCCCAAGCTTTTGGTCATCTTCCACAATATTTCCTTATGTAGCTCAGTGCCCAATTTTACTTTTTAGTGCTCCTGTGATGTTCATTGGGACAGATGTTAAAGATGCTATTTAAATATCGGGTGTATTTGTATCGAATCATTAATGAAAAGGATAAGCAGCAATGGCCCTAACATGGACGGCTGCAGGACTCTATTTCTACTATTAATAGTGATACTCCGCCTGTGAGCTTGCTTATGCCCAGCATAAAAAAATCCGAGCACCAATTACAAATAGCAATCTTCTTAAACTGTCACCAGCATGGCACCTAATTGAATGCACTTCTGGAAATCAAGGTAAATAACACTGTTGGATACTCATCATTCACTTCCTCAAAGGAAGGTAGGATCCTGTTCTCTAAAGCCATGCTAGGATTTTCTAATAACACCAAAATCTTCAGGTGATCCTTAATTACATACATCCAGCAAAGGAAAGTCCTTCCAGAAAATTGCCTTCCAGCAATTTTCATACAACCAACACCAAACTGACAGGCCTATAATTCATAGGGTCGGATTCTTTGCCATTCTTAAATATTGGAGCCATGTGAGCCTGCCTCTGGTCTAAATCTCAAAGTGCTATCAAATATACAAAGCAATAACTTGAATATATTCCCATCTCCTTCAGCTGCCTGAGGTAAATGCTATTGTCTTAAGGTGCTTCATTGAGCTGCCAGCAGTCCAATCAGCTTTGATGCCTTAATTTTAGTCAAGGTAATTTTGTAATTTACTTCTACAGAATATATTTTTAACAACACTTCAATTTGGCATCACAGACATCTGCGATAGTGAAAACATATGCAAAGTATTCAATTAGCCATTTCCTCATCCACTGCTTGAATGTTATTTCAGATCTCCAGCAATTGCACTCCTCTATTTAAAAAAAAAACTTGAATTTTTTTTACAAGTTCATGGGATGTGGGCATCTCTGACTTGGCCAGCATTTATTGCCCATCCCTAATTGCCCTTGAGTAGTTGGTGGTGAGCTGCCTCCTTGAAGCGCTGGAGTCCATGTGTTGTAGGAACACCCACAGTGCTGTTAGGAAGGGAGTTCCAGGATTTTGACTGATATAGTTCCAAGTCAGGATAGTATGTGACTTGGAGGCGAACTTGCAGGTGGTGGTGGTGTTCCCATGAATCTGCTACCCTTGTCCTAGGTGGTAGAGGTCATGGGTTTGGAATGTACTCGAAGGAGACTTGGTCTGTTGCTGTGGTACGTTTTACCTTTTAGAATACCAGTGACTGTACCAAGAGACCTGCCACCAAAGCAACCTGCTACTTAGCACTTGAACAGACATTGAGGTAGCACTACTGTCAGTACTAGGAAAACAATTCACAATATTTTATTTTATTGCATTTTCTAGGTCATTAACTAGAAACAAAGAAAGACTTCCACTTATACAGCTTTTCATGACCACCAGACGTCTCAAAGCACTTTATGGTTAAGTGTGGTCTGCTGTAGTGTGGGAAACATGGCAGCCAACATGCAGGCAGCCAACTCCCACAAACACCAATGTGATAAATGACAGGTAACTTGTTTCCAGGGATAAATAATGGGCAGGGATAACTCACCTGCTCTTTTTCAAAATAGTGCCTTGAGATCTTTCACACCATCCAAGCAGGCAGATGGGGCCTAAGTTTAACATCTCGTCCAAAAAAATTGCACCTGTGGCAATGCAGCACTCCCTCAGTACTGGAGTGTCAGGTTTGATATTTGTACTCAAGCCCTCGAGTGGGCTTGAACTCAGAACTTGTGACTCAGAGCTACCAATACCAGCTGAGCTACAGCTGACACTAAGTTCAGCATTGGGCTTCTCCAATGAGAAAAACTTTTTACAATGTCACTGTCTTCAGTCTTTGCTACAAACTTCACTCCCTAGCTACTTACTTCATCCCTCTCCACGGCAATTGCCTGAGGCTGAACCAGATTATTCCCAACCTTGGTGTTGTATTTGACCCAGAGATGAGCTTTTGACTACAATCCATGCCATCACTGCCTTTTTTCCACCTCTGTACAATTGTCCAAATCCACCCCTATCTCTCTTAATTTGCTGCTGAAACTCTCACTGTGCCTTTGTTACCTCTAGACTTGACTATTCCAACATGCTCCCTGGCCAGCCTCCCAACTTCCATCTTTTATAAACTTAAGCTCATCCAAAACTCCCCTGCCCATAACCTAACTCTCAGCAACTCTGGTTCACCCATCCCAGTGCTCACTGATCTAAGCAGGCTCCTGCTTAAGCAGCACCTCGATTATAAAATTCTCACCCTTGTTTTTTGAATCCCTCAATGGCTTTTTCCCTCCGTATCTCTGTAATCTCCTCCAGCCCCACAACACTTCAAAATGCTGCTCCAATTCTGGCCTTGAGTGTTCCCTGATTTTAATCACTCCACCACTGACCATCCCCTTAGCTGCCATGACCTATACTCTGGGTCAATAACCTGGACTTCCTTCCCTAACAGTACTCTGGCTGTACCTACACCATATGGACTGTAGTGGTTCAAGGCAGCTGCCGACTGTCTTATCAAAGGGAATTAGGGATGAGCAATAAATTCTGGCCATACCAGTGATGCTCAAATCTCAAGAGAGAATTTTTAAAAATTCCCCTCCCTAACCCCATCCGTCTCTCTTTCCCTGCTTTAAGGCACTCCTTAAAGCCAACGTCTTTGACTAAACTTTTGATCATGTGCCCTAAAAGCACCTTATGTGGTTTGTTACCAAATTTTGATTCATAGTGCTCCTGTGAAGCACCTTGGTATGTTTTACTATGTTAAAGCTACTATATAAATACCCATTGTTGTACAGACTATTTCAAATGAGAATTCTAAAATACTCCCTACCAAGGTAAGATAGAATCAACAACTTAATTTTTCTCCATGACATTTTAAAAATTTTGCTTACTTTGTGAGGTGCCTGCTGCATCATGACTCCAGCATGGGATTTTATCACTAGAATCAGAGCCACAAACCAGAAAAGATAGGGCTGTTATAATTCAATTCATAATGCATGCAGGAATATACACACCGCTTCTACAACAGCTCTCTACAAAACCCTAAAGGGAACAGTTGACAGTTTTATTTTTCTTATTGTTTCACCAACTAAATCTACAATCAGCCTGCAGCCTCTTTGGTTCAATTAGTCTCAGCTTTCCAACGAGTTCCATCCACCAGAGAATGCCCCTAAAGTATCAGTTGACCCAATTTCTCTCTCTACATCTCTCTTCATTAGTAACAGCAACCTAAGCTTTGAAGAAACTACATCAATACTCATTAATGGATCTATAATATTGCCCATTGTGCTTTAAACTTTCAATACACAGTAGAAAGCAAATATTAAAATCTACCAAAACATAATCAATTAATTCTATGCCTTGCATTAAAATTCCTTAAACAGTACTTTCTACTTTGTTGTACCCAAACTAAACATGCAATAGCATAATTCTATTGAATGCTAAAACTTCTGCAATTAATGATTCAGTACAGAAATTCTGAATCCCATGTACGTGTGCACATCTACATTGGTTGTTCATATGACAAGCAATGAAGCATTTTGCCTATGACAATAGTGAGGAGGCACAAGTGGTATTATTTTTGCAAGGAATGCTGAACAGCGACCTGCAGTCTCAACAAATTGAAGGAACAGAGTTTTCTAGAAAGGGAGAGAGAAGTTAAGAAACTAAGCAGAAAAATCTCCAGTGCTCATCCAAATCCTGTTTCTGTTCATGCAGCAAAGTTAACATCAAACCAATTTTTTTTAATAAGCCACATCCAGGTAGAGGCAGGCAGTAGAGCTGTTAACAATTCCCTTACACGCAGAAGCCCCATGTCTGATCCCTGGGCTGTGCAAAGTTAGCTGATCTTAGAAAGGATGCCACAATTCACAACAGTACCCATGGAACTACACTTCAGTGATGAATCAGTAACTGGAGGAGAGGAGAGCAAAACATGCAAAGAATTGTAGCCAAGGATGACACTGCAGTGAGAGTGGAAGAAATTAAAATAACTTGCATTTATATAGTGGCTTTTACATCCTCGGGGCATCTCAAAGCGCTTTATAGTCAATGAATTACTTAAGTTCAGTAACAGTTGTAAATGGCAGTGAATTGACAACCAGTTAATCTGTTTTTCGTGGTGTTGGTTCAGTGATAATTGTTGAGCAAGACAAGGAAAATAAAATTAATTGCCTGGATTTTGCAGTCAGCATTGAAGCAATGGCATTCGATGCTGGCCTCAAAGAAAGCTGACCATAAAGATCTAGTGATTTCTGTGGCAAGGATTTCACCGTTTCTGGAAGCTTGAATCTGGTGCCAGAGCAAATTCAGCCATCCAAAAAAAGTGATGCTATTAAGCAGGTTAAACAGCCAATTACATTGAAGAATTCTCAGAAACCAGGAAGTAAAATGCACCAATTATCCTCCTTTTTTTTTAATACATTTTTCAGAGCGAAATAAATGATTGAGACATAGAAATTGAAATGTCAAACTTTTTCTCCAAAAATTGGGATTTTGATCAGAAAGAAAAAAAAAATTGACATTACACAAATATAGAATTAGTTCTGCAGGTCTGGAGAGGTTTTTCAGCAGAAGTTCTCACTTAGTATGACATTAAAAATATAATTACACCTCATTAACATGAGGTAACATTTTTAGGGAGTTTTAATAATGATATTACCTTGTAAAAAGGGGAGCTCTTGTCAGTTCACAGATTTCAAATTGATTTCAGTCTGCAGGGACTTCAACTTCAAAAATAAGGTCTCCCATTTAAGACAGAGGTGTGGAGAACTTTTTTTCTGAGGGTTGAGAGTCTTTGGAACTTGCTTCCCCAGAGAAGGGTCATTGAATATTTTTAAGGCAGAGGTAGATAGATCCTTGGCTAACAAGGGGGTCAAAGGTTATTGGCTAGGTGGGAATCTGGAGTGGAGGCAACAATCAGATCAGCCATGATCTTATTGAATGGCAGAGCAGGCTCAAGGGGCCAAATGGCCTACTCCTGCTCCTAATTCCTATGTTCATAATAGCACATCCTGTTGAGAAGCGTAGAAAATCACTGACAGCAACTTCTGGATATCTGTGTTTAACTACATGTGCAACTCCAAGAGTTGCTTTCGGGTTTACAGGAGTAATGATGACATACACAACATCTTGCTGTCATTACTACTGCAAAATCCAAGTCAATGAATCAACACCTGCTCAGAACCCTATAAAACTGGAAGTAGCTCAAACCAAATCAAGCACCTGGATAGACAGATTTTACGATGAAGCACAACATATAAACATTTGTTTTAAACATCCCTTAATGGCTCAAAGTTTAGCTAGTGAGTAGCTGAAATATATACATAACATTGTTCCCAAGTTTGATTTCTGGTCTTTGCTGAATTACTTGACCTTGTGCATTACAGAGATTTATGGGTAGAGTGGTGCAAGCAGGAATAGAAAGAATAAAAATGGCTAGGACTTCCAGCAGCAGTTACTGCATAGTTGTCATCAATGGAAGTCCAGGTACCAGTTTAAACATGGTTGAACACAAACATCCCTTCTTCTAATCTCATCTCTTGCCATATATTCATGATAGCCTCTGACCTTACCCTCTCTCTGACTCTGAACTATCTTTGCTCAGCAAAGGACTCGGTTTTATGCCCTTATGCCCCCACCCTCAATGAATTTTGGACTCAGCACGACATTGAACTCTTCTGTCGCCTTTGCGTCCATACTCACTTCTTTGGACAGGCATTCTCCCCCTGCTTAACGGACCCTTTCACCCTTCCCCAATACTCCCTCTCTGCCTGGACCCCTTCCTCTGGCCACTTACCCTCTCGATCTTTTCATTGAGAACTACTGGCATGACATTGGCCATCTTAATTTCTCTGCTAGCCTCACCCACTCTAATCTGTCCCTCTCCGAACTTGCTGCATTCCTTTCTCTCAGATCAAACCCTGGCTTCTTTCGTCAAATTTGCTGACAAAAGGTGGTGCTGTTGTTGTCTGGCATACCGACCTCTACTTTGCTAAGCACCAACTCTCAAACACTTCTTCCTACCTCCCTCTAAACCATGATGCCAGCACTGAAGACCAAGACATTGTTTCCAGGACCATCACTGACCTCATCTCCTTTGGAGATCTTCCCCCCAGAGTTTCACACCTCAAGTCCCTCAACCCCTTAGTCTGCTTCTACCTCCTTCCCAAAATCCGCAAACAGGGCAGTCATGTTTGATCCATCGTTTCAGCCTGTTCCTGCCCCACTGAACTTATTTCTTCCTATCCTGACTCTATATTCTTTCCCCCCTTGTCCAGTTTCTTCCCACCTATATTCATGATTCTTCTGATGTCCCACATCATATCAATAATTTGCATTTTCCTGGCCCTAACTACCACCTCTTCACTATCAATGTCCAATCCCTCTACCTCCATCCCCACCAGGATGGTCTGAGGACTCTCTTCTTTGATCAGAGGCCCAAACAGTCCGCCTCCACCTGACTGAACTTTAAACCTGTCTCACTTCCCCCAAATAAAAGGTGGGCTATGGGTACCTGCATGGGCCCTAATTACCCTTGTCTTTTTGTGGAGTATGTGGAACATTCCTTTTTTCCAGTCCAACTCAGGCCCACTCCCACAATTCGCTTTCCAGTACATCGATGCTGCTTCCTGCCCTCATCCGGAACTGGAAGAACTAAAGTTTGCTTCCAATTTCCACCCTTCTCTCTCCTTCACGTGGTCCATCTCTGACACTTCTCTTCCTGGACTTCTGTCTCCATTTCTGGGGATAGATTGTCCTACTGACTCCCACAGCTATCTCAACAATACTTCCTCATACCCTGCTTCCTATAAGGTCTCCATTCCATTCTCCCAGTTTCTCCATTGCATCTGTTTTGATGATGCTACCTTCCACAATGGCACCTCTAACATGTCTTCCTTTTCCCTCAACTGAGGACGACAACTACCACCCCACCCCATCCTTCTGCCCTCCATTTAGAATTTTCTCCCCACTCTTCACCCCACCACCCCCCACCCCAGTAGTGCCCGTCAATATTTTACTTTCAGACTGAGCTGACTTTTATTCTGCTGCTAATAGCTACTCTTGACCTATGCTGTGTTTCTTTACTACAACCATTAGCACTCCCTTTGCCTTTTGTTCCATGACATCTTTGGTATTTAATCTCCCCAGTCTCCTACCTATCCCTGACCTTCCCTTTTGTTCTACATGACCCTCTCCTCACCTTTTCCAACAGCATAAAACCCACATTCCTACTTCTCTTAGTTCAGGAGAAGAGTCATATTGGACTAAATGTTAACACTTTCTCTGTCCACAGATGCTACCAGACCTGAGTACTTCCAACGCTGTTTTTATTTCACATTTGCAGTATTTTGTCTTTGTAAACATGGTTGAGATTGGCTGCAACCTGAAGAACACTCAGCAGAATTCAATATCCAAAGATCACACAAAAAAAAAGTGGGCAAGGTGAAGTACTGGAAGGATTGGGAGCCACATTGCTCATAGAACCAAAACCGTGAGTTAGGCCTTTGAGAGGAAGGACAGGAGGGAGAGGTAGACAAGAACCAAACATGCTGCCTCCGGTTAGTCACGAAGCAACACTCCGGAAACAAGAAAGAGGCTACCACAGATACAATAACTGAGAGAAGCTTTGTAGGACAACAGAACAAACTTCCCACAGAGTTAAATGTCATAACAAAATTTGAACAAGGAAGGAGAAGAAAGAAACATGCATCATCCTTTCCTTACAGGACGGAGAAATCATTTAGTACAGAAGTTGCTACGTGTCAAAAATACTTAATTTGCCGAGATTATGAAAGGCATAAATGCAAGTTCTTTTGCATTCCAACGCCTTCAAACATGAAAAAATGAGAAGTATAAAATGGGCCTTAACAAAGCCACAAATGATTCAATATAATATAAAATACGTCAAAATTCTCATTCTAATTCCGTCTACTTGTTCTTCCGCAATCCTAAACCTTATCCACATCCCAGGTGATCAGGAACAGCTTGTGTAGCACAACAATGAGAACAAACAGTGGAAATATGAATGCACAACCTTAAAGCAAAATATTTTCATTTGCTTGATTATGTAAATCATACTTAATTGTTTCCATACTCTCCTGATGTACGTGTACTTGTGCATACAGAGGAGATGCAGATTAAGTATGGGGAATTAAAAGGCACATGATCTTGATATGGACTCTACAGTTCTAGACTCAATGTATCTAATTTAAGTACCCGACGTGGGAAATCTGGCAAGGAAAAGAGGCAATGCCTTCTACCTTCATTCTCGTGACTTGCCCTCAGACTCCACATGCAACTTCCTTCAAGGCAGCCAGCACCAAAAAAGTTTGTTAATCAATGCAGACAAAGGACAATTATAGGAGGACATTAATAAACTTGCAGAATTGGCAAATTGACAAATTAGGTTCAATACATTTTGGTAGGAAAATACAGAGGTTACTTATTACTTGGAAGGTGCAACACTAGATAAGGTACAGGAATAAAGGGATCTCAGATTGCAAATACACCAATCACTAAAATATTTGTGCCACTGGTTAGCAGGCCATAAAAAAAAACAACCTTTACTGCTAGAGGGATAAAATTGAAAAGCTGGAAAGTTATGCTAAACCTGTATCGAACCTTGGTTAAGAGCACTGTGTGCAGTTCTGGTCGCCACTGGATACAGAGGTACTGGCAAAGGTGCAGGGATATATATATATATATATCAGGAAAGAATGGAACAGGGTAGGTCTCTTCTCTTAAAAAAAAAGGCTGAGGGTGGCCAAATAGAGGTCATTAAAATTATGAAAGGTTTTTACAGAGTCAATACCGTGGGAATGTTTCCCCTTGTGGGGAAGGAACAAAACGAGAGACTACCAATACAAGATAGTCACCAAAAGATTTAATAGGGAATTGAGAAGAAACCTCTTTACCCAAAAAGGTCATGAGAATGTGGGAATAGATGCATTTAAGGGGAAGCTAGACAAGCAATGAGGGAGAACAAATAGAGGATTACACTAATAGGTTTAGAAGATGGGAGGCAGCTCAGGTAGAACATAAACACTGTCATCATCTAGTTGGGCCGAATGGTCTGTTTCTGTGCATATATTCTATGTAAAGGCTGAAGCTATAAAACCTGGTTCGATTATACCCCTTGGTAATTATTTTTAAAAATTGCTTAAAACTTTGGTTTCAATTTAAAACTTTGCAAATACTACATGAATTTTGTCAGAATAAACAAAAAGGCCATAGTGGCTCTGTTCCTCTTTCTGTTGCCAGAACTGCTGAGCATCGAGCATTTTATTATTTCAGACTTCCAGCATTTGCAGTATTTTGTTTTCAAATATTACATAGATGAGTTAAATTCCTAAATTTCTTGCATGACATACTTGCAGTTACCATGACGATATCGGCAAACCTACTAGTGCATTATATTTAGCATTTGCGGATTTTAGGCTGCCTCTTTCATGATAGTTTCAATGGAATCTTTGTATATTTAATTCTGCTAATAGAGTTCAAAACAAACAAGCATAATAAAACCAAGTCTAAAGGAGGAAATACAGCATATGGATTCACACAAACATTGGCAAGTGTGCAGTTTTTGAGAGTTGGTTTAAAATTTTGGTAGTACAATCTTCCTACAAAAACACCACAGTTTCAACAAGGAGGAAGAAATTTTGTCATCTCAAAGCCACATTCATTTGGGGCTTTGCGACAAAAGGAAGGTATAAGATGACACTGCATACTGACAGTTTCACTTGTTCCAGGCTTCAGGGGGCCAGTTTATTAGGCAGAGACTGTTTCTCCTGCACATGCCAGAAATGCCCCAGCAGCATGGACCATTATTTCAATTTGCTATTTTGACCTTTCAAGATCCCTTCCCTCAAATTGTTCATAATTTTTTTGCATCTTTGTATAAAATCTGTAATGACAGCAGAAATTTTACATTTAATATAAAATTTCATTTTAAACAGATAAAAATTGCAGCTAAACTTGATCTCTCACCCGGTGCTTGGGTCAAGGACATCTTCCCACAGCTGGGGCAGAACTTGAGTGGAGGGAAGGCTCCCGTAATTGTGGTCTATGTAAGAATCAATAACATGGGTAGAACTAAGAATGAGGATCTTTGAGGGAGTTTGAGGAGTTGGATACAATTTAAAAAGTAAACCCTCAAACCCTCCAATCTCTGGACTGTAAAGTGCGTGAGAGTGGTGTGGGAGACCAAAGTTTCAATTCATGGCGCACAGATACCAGTACTGGGGAAAAAGAGGGATCAGTTTCTGTGGGGCAGACTCATTAAATGGGCGGGGACCAAGGTCTTACCACACTGACTCCCTCCACCACTGATGCACAGTGGCAGCAGTCTGTACCATCTACAAAATGCGCTACAGCAACTCACCAAGGCTCCTTCAACAGCACCATCAAAACCCACTATCTCTACCACCTAGAAGGACAAGGGCAGCAGATGCATGGGAACACCATCATCTTGGCGGAACCTCTCCAAGTCACACACCATCCTAACTTGGAACTATCTCACTGGGTCAAAATCTTGAAACTCACTTCTTAATAGCAATGTGGCAGTTCCTACATCACATGGACTGTAGCAGTTCAAGAAGTTCTAGCTCACCATCACCTTCTCAAGGGGAATTAGGGATGGGCAATAAATGCTGGTGTAGCCAGCAACGCCCACATTCCACGAACAAATAAAAATAAAAATCACATAGCCAGGGCAGTAGGCAGGGCTTTAAACTAATAAAAGGGAGAGTTCAGATAAGAGTACATTCATAAGTCTGAACAGACAATTGAAAGTTTTAGAACACCGCCTCAATTTGGGGGGAAAAAGATCAAGCAGGGTGAGCCAGGAAGAGACAGAGTTTAATAACAGTAATAGGGCATATGTGTGTGAAGTCACATCAAGAAAAAGTAATAAAATGTTAAAGTTACAAGCACTATATCTGAACGCACAAAGCATTTGTAACAAAATAGATGAAAGCATAAGTAGCTTTGTTCCAATGGCTATTACTGGGACATGGTAGCAGGGTGACCAGGCCTAGGAGTTAAGTATTCTTGGGAGCATAATTTTTAGAAAAGATGGGCAAAATGGAAAAGGATGTGGGGTACCCTTGATAATAAAGGAGGAAATAAAGGCAGTAGAGGGAAAGGATCTTAGCCCAGAAAATCAGAATATAGAGAAAACCCTGTGGTGGGAGTTGCTTTTAGGCTCCCTAGCAGTAATCATAGTGTTGGACAGAGCATCAATCAGGAAACTAGAGGCACATGTAACAAGGTAGTGCAATAATCTTTGGGGACTTAAAAGAATGTTGAGATCCCAACTACTGTTATGGTATCCAGTTCAGCCAGAATCAAACCTGGGATCCTCATCGGCTGGGTATGACTCCATATCAGGCTCCGCAATACAAATACAAATATCTATCTGCTGAAAAGCAAACCTATTTAGTTCTAAATCTGCCTTTTAAAATGTAATGTATTGGTGAAAGGAAGGAAAAGAAAGCCTACATTTCTGTCCCTGACTGACATTCAATGACCTCTGCTGAAAAGTGCACAAACCTGAATTTTGAAGGGTGGAATGCAGTTCGGCCGTGACAAGAAACACAGTCAAATGGTTGGCCAACAATTACTGTCCAGGCTGACACTTTAAGAATACCTAATGGGTGAGGGCACAAACTGCCTGAAGAGCAATACCTCAAACAACATTCAATGTCTACAGAAAAGGGTGACTGAGGGACAAGGGGAGGGGAAAAGGAGAAAATCAGCCATCTGCAGGTCTCCACAGGTCACAACCCTGGGTAACGCAGCAAATAGGCAACACAATCGTAACACTGCCCAAGTAACTTCTTCCTACCCACGGTGGAACTTTGTTCCTTATACAGAACTGCTCCCAACAGCACAGCTAAAAACAAAGTCACTTTGTGCAGAACCATATCTGCAAATTTCAACCTGCTACTTTGTGGCACAATGCAATGTAGCATACTATATTAATATAGGCTGTTCGTTGCTACTTTAAATTGACACTCCCAAAAGAAATTTAAAAAACGACTGGTCAAAAATACCATGCACACATGATTAGGTAGCAAACGTTTGGGAAATCATTAAAAATTGTAAATATAAGAACATAAATCGGAGCAGGAGTAGGCCAATCAGCACCCCATCCCACCCCCCACCCCCCACCCCCCTCCCCGCCATTCAATAAGATCATGGCTGATCTGCCCCAGGCCTCAACTCCTCTTTCGTGCCAGCTCCTCATAGCCCTCAACTCCCTGATATTTCAAAAATCTATCTACCTCCTCTTTAAATACTTTGTGATCTAACCTCCACGATTCTCTGAGGTAGAGAATTCCAGGCATTCACTACCCTCAGAGAAGAAATTCCTTCGCATCTCAGTTTTAAATGAGTGTCCCCTTATCCTGTAACTATGTCCCTTAGTTCGAGATTCCTCCACTAGTGGAAACATCTACCCTGTCAAGCCCCCTCAGAATCTTGTACGTTTCAATAAGATAACCCCTCATTCTTCTAAACGCTAATGAATAAAGGCCTAACCCTAACCTGTTTAGCCGTTCTTGATAAGTCAACCCCTTCATCCCAGTTCTACAATAATACTCATTTTGCTGACCTCATTACATTTTACTGAGAGGTGGAATTTAGCAACACAAACATAGGAACAGAATAGGCCATTTTAATCAGTATTTTCCACCATTCAATAGGTCACAAATCAGCTGTGATCTCAACTCCTTATACATGCTTTGCCCCATATTTCTTAATACTGCTGGTTAAAAGAGATCTATCAACCTCAGATGTAAACTTAATAGATCCAGCATTAACTCCCGGTTGTAAAAGAGATTCCCAAACTTCTACCACCCTGTATGTTTAAGTGTTTCCTAACTTCACTCCTCAAAAGTCTGGTTCTAACTTTTACACAACATCCCCTAATTCTAGATTCCCCAATCAGCGGAAATAATTTCTCTCTATCTACCTTATCAGTTCCCCTTAATATCTTGAAAACTGTGATCAAATCACCCCTTAATCTCCTAATTTCCAGATGGGTAATTTTGCCATGTAATTTAATCCTTGGGGTCCAAGTATAAATGCTAGTAAATCTATGCTACGCTCCCTCCAAGACCAATATATCCTTCATAAGGTGTATTGTCCAGAACTTTCACAGTATTCTAACCAGTGCTTTGGAGAGTTGTTCATGTTACAGCACTGCCTCCATAGAGAGCTCTTGGCAGAGAGTCCATAAGCACATTGTGAAAAATATTATTGCCCTAATGGTGGCAGGGGAATGCAATCCTTACAGTCTGCAAAATTCCTTTCCTAGCTACAATGCTGCTGTTCTTTCAAAGGGTGTACATGTATTTTTTTGGGGTGGGGGAGGCACGGTGAATGCAGCAGAAAGGTTTAAGGCGGTGGAAGGCAGTTGGAGATGCTG
This sequence comes from Cetorhinus maximus, assembly GCF_964194155.1. Taxonomy (NCBI): domain Eukaryota; kingdom Metazoa; phylum Chordata; class Chondrichthyes; order Lamniformes; family Cetorhinidae; genus Cetorhinus; species Cetorhinus maximus. Next base: position 40,346,657 of record NC_135900.1, read on the forward strand.
CTGAGTCAAACTCACATTTTCCACCAGCCAGCCAAGAAGAGTATCGGCAGTGGTGTGGAACATGGGTGTGCAACAGACCATCAAGAGAATGTGCTAGGAGTATTGATAAGAGGGATACATTTATGTTTGGCAAGTTGGGGTGAAGTTGGGAAGAAGAAAAACTAACGAGGAGCTCAAAACATTCCTAACTTCACACACCACATATAAAATGCTAGTCTTCAGCCAATTCAATTCACTCCACATGACATCAATAAATGGCTGAAGGCACTGGATACTGCAGAGGCCATGGGCCCTGACAATATTCCAACAATAGTCCTAAAGACATATTCCAGAATTTGCCACATCCCTAGCCAAGCTGTTCCAGTAAAGCTACACAGGCATCTACCCGGCTATGTGGAAAATTGCCCAGGTATGTCCTATACACAAAAAGCAGGACAAATCCAACCGCCCAATTATCGCCCCATCAGTTTACTTTCATCAAGTGGCAAGTAACATTCACGTCACACAAGTGCCGTGGAATGACCATCTCCAACAAGAGAAAATCTAATCACCGCCCCTTGACATTCAATGGCATTACCATCGCTGAATCCCCCACAATAACCACATCCTGCGGGTTACCACTGAAACAAAACTATACTAGCCATATAAAATAGTGTGGCTATGAGAGCAGGTCAGTGGCTATGATTCCTGCAGCGAGTAACTCACCTCCTGACTCTCCAAAGCCTGTCCACCATCTACAAGGCACAGGTGAGGATTGTGATGGAATACTCTCTGCTTGTCTGGATGAGTGCAGCTCCAACAACACTAAAGAAGCTTGTCACCATCCAGGACAAAGCAGTCCGCTTGATTGGCACCCCATCTGCAAACATTCATTCCCTCCACCACCAACACAGTGGCAAGGTGTGCATCATCTACAAGATGCACTGCAAGAACTCACCAAAGCTCCTTAGGCAGCACCTTCCAAACCCACAACCACTACCATCTAGAAGGTCAAGGGCAGCAGATAGATGGGAACACCACCACCTGGATGTTCCCCTCCAAGCCACTCACTATTCTGACTTGGAAATATATCGCTGTTGCTTCACTGTCGCTGGGTCAAAATCCTGGAACTCCCTCCTTAACAGCACTGTGGGTGTACCTGCACCACATGGACTACAGCGGTTCAAGGAGGCAGCTCACCGCCACCTTCTCAAGGGCAACTAGGGTCGGACAATAAACGCTACACTAGCCAGCAATGCCCGCATCCCACAAACAACAAAAATGAAGTACAATGCTGCACTTTAAGAAAACAATTAGTTGTGTATGTGCTGCTCCCAATGATGTTGATCAAAACTTTATGCCTAACATCCAAATTTAGTCAGTGCACGTGAAAGTTTAGATCAGGCAATTCAAACTTGAATTTTTTTTCAAAGATTTTCACCGAATACCAATGGACAGATGGATTGCTGGGGACCATGTATGTCCCATCCACGGTTCTCTTTTTTTTAATCACATGCTGCTGCTATACGACATCACCCATCACCCTTCCACCCAATACCTCCATATAGTCAGACTACCTGCCCAACAAAGTCCTGGATAAGTCACAACTTCCTTCTTACCAAAACCTCAGGAAGAACAGCCTTTAGCTCCTGCTCAGCTTGCTTGACTAACTCCATCCCCCTCCCTGGCCACACATTCAGGCTGAAACTGACAATTCATAATCTTGCCATCCTGTTCAACCCTTAGCTGAGTTTTTTGCAAAACATCCCATCCATCGTTCAGTGTACCCTAACCGGGGCCCATCTGCTGCTGAACCCCACAGAAATCCCTTTGTCACCTATAAACTTTAGTGCTCTCCTTGCTGGTCTTTGTGCTCGAATCTCCATAAAGTCCAACTTATTTAAAACAATATCCTGTCCTGCACCAAGACTCACTCATTTCTGTTCCCTAATGCATTAAATTTGAAATCCTTGTCATCTATAAATTCTTCCAGAACTTTATCCAACTATATTTCTGTAGTCCAAATATCATCTGCTGAGTGTTCAGTTTCTCCCATCTCCCTTCACCCACTATTAATGACAGAATGTCATTTTCTTGGCCCTTCTCTCAAACTCGATCCTTAAATCTTTGTATCTCTCCCTATGAGCAAAACCCATAAACTCACCTTATCAATTGAGTAGCTAACCATCCTAATACGTTCCTTGTAACCCAGGGGATAGGGGTCAGTTTGTTCAGTCAGCTGGATGATTAGTGTGTGTGGTTCAGAATAATGGTAAAGGCACAGGTTCAATTCCCGTCCCGGTTGAGGTAGACCTGGAACCTGCCTCCTTGCCTGCTCCACACTTGATGCAGAGTAGCACCCCTCCAGCTATATAACCAATTGTCTCCCTCTGATAGAGATGCCCAAGGTCCTTCATGGACTATGGCTAGTAGCCTACCTAACCAAGAGGCTGAGGTAAAGCAGGATGTTGGAGAAAGTTTGTGTGGAACATAAACACCTGCAGATTCATTTGGGCCAAGTAGCCCATTTCTGTGTTGCAAATTCTGATAATTCTTGGATCTGCACCAGTCTCCAATATACTTGTGAAAGGCCTTAAGATTTATCTTTTGTGTTAAGGTACAATGCAAGTGCAAACTGCAGCTGATGATCGCACCGCTGCCAGTGGGAATAGAAACAAAACAATGATTTATATTTATACAGTAACTTTAATGCAATGAAATGTTTCAAGGTGCTTCACAAGAGCATTATAAACAAAGTATGACACCGAACCATGCAAGGAGATTTTTTAGGCCAAAAGATTGAAAGGTAGGTTTTAAGGAATGTCTTAAAGGAGGAGAGTGGAGTGGAGAGGCAAAGAGGTTGTAGGGAAGGAATTTCAGAGATTGAAGCCTTGGCAACTAAAGGCACGGCCACCAATGTTGGTGCAATTATAATTGGGAACACACAAGAGGCCACAATTCCAGGACTGCAGATACCACAGAGGTTTGTGGGGTTGGAGGGGATTACAGAGATAGGAAAGGTCAAGGCCACTGAGGGATTTTAAAAAAACAAGGAGGAGAATTCTAAAATCAAAGCAAAACATGGCCAAGGTAGCCACTATTATTTCGCTGCTGGAAAGCTGCCCAGCTGAAGCGCTTGTACTCAGCCCATATAGAGATTTGAGATATATTCTTCATTTACTTATTCCAGTCTACCCTGGTTGCTGGAGCATCAACTACTGCCATCTAAGCTGTTACAACAAATGGCTTTAAAACAAATGCACACCTAGAAGCTAAGTCTTACACATCTGCTTAAAAATGGATCTTGTGTTGTAGGAAACTATTCTACAATGTAAGTAAGGAACCAAGAACCTGAAGTCATTCTTGACATAAATGTATTAGTTATTAGTTTTTCAATCCTACTTTTTCAGTGTGGTTTTCGATCTTGAAGTTCAACTGTACAAATCTTTACAACAATTTGCAGATGAATGAAGCACAAAATCATTTGAAAAGTACATCAGAATAAAAAACACAGACAGGGGTGAGACAATGCAAACCTCAATACAACTTATACGTGTGCCTTTCTAATTATACCTGGGACTAAGAGTTTTTGACACACAACGATACATACCCTCATCCCACAGGCACTCTGTATTGTACCATTCCATTGAGCGTCTCTTAGCATGTCCTTTCATGCTGCCGCCTCACATAGGTTTTATAAGCTGATGAAATTGTTCACCTGCTCCCGCAGGAAGCACTAACAATGACCCCCATCCCAGTCTGCATACAAATCCAGCCAGGCATGCAGAGTGAATGAATAAGGCTGCATGCAGTTTCCCTTATCCTAGGCCTCTTGCGGCCTGGACAGCAGCAGTGAACAAAGGAATTAAAAAAAACTACAAACCTTTCCAAATCTAGCACTTTGCCAATTTTATAAAGAGAAAGCCAATGTCTTTCCACAATAGGCTAGAGGTAACCTTTATCACTCAGACATTTAAGTATTTAAACAAAAAAATCCTCTCCTTTCCATTTTACCATCTAAGTTTGCCAAGTTCTGGCAGCCACTGATAACTTCCCAGCTGTTAATCAATGCATGCACCATTCATTCTTTTTGTATTAGAGTCTTTTGACCAACTTCAAAAACATTCCAAGCCTGAACTTTTGTCTCAAAATGAAAATTTAGTTGCAATTCTAGTAGAAGAAAAAAAGTAAAGTAAAAACACTTACAACCAAAATGATTTAGAATTCAGCGCTCTGCACATTACATCTTCTGTTGAACTGATGAGAAATACTTTAACAGCTTAGCTCAGAAGTGCCCCAATATAAAACAACTTCCTGTCCATAAATCATTCTGTAAAATATACAACTATAAAATATTTGTGAGCCCAGGGTCATTAATACAACAAATCTCCACCACTACAACTGAAAGGGCTAAATATGGAATAATGGTTATCAGACTACTAGCAAAAAAAGGTTGTGAAACTTTATTGTAAATCCATCTTGTCTAGATTTAAATCTCAATGGATCAATCCCATTTACAGACATGCTTATGGCTTGATTATCCTGCAGGGTTAAATGCAGATACCAAATATACTCGATGCATTTCATCTTGACTTCAGTGGGTTCTTAATTTTGTAACTGATCCAAACAATCCTTACCTACATTACCATTTTGTACCATTTGAAGGCTGGAATAAAAAATATACTTAAAAATAAGATTCCAATCAAGTCAGCTCTAAAGGAGTGAAAGGAAATCACATGCACACCAAAATCTCAAATTGTACCCTGCACACTACAGGTCAAAATGAGCTGGATATCCTGCTAACCATTTCACCCCAAGTTAAATCAATGCGTTTAAGCTCTTCCTTCAACATCCTAAATTGATCTTCCTAAAACTATATATCTGGGTGTTGGTGTTCAGCAATGTGGAGTCCCAAATCAGAGATGCTGCAGTTTCCATCCCCTCAAATGTTAGAATCATTTGTCACTACTGCCAACACAGCCTGAAATCAGGAATTGTGTTTTGAATGTTTCTAACATTTTTGTATTAAATATCAATTTGATACCATTTTCTTTTCCTTTTAGAGTCCCCCTGTTCTTTAAACCTAACTCCCACATCATCATGGTTGTACTCATCTATTGGATGTCTTGATTGAGGTTCCAGACTCCTTTCTGCCATCCTCCTCCACATTCTTAAACAAGTTTAAATGTTTTTCGATAGCAGCCTCTCAGTTCTTCACTGGTCTCGTAGTACCTGTTTGTTAGGTGCATCCAGTCTTTCCTCCATTAAAGCATTTTAGTTATTTACAACAATGGGATAATCATTCTTGCACTATTTTCATTATCTATCTCAAATTTCCCTTCAACCTGGTTGAATTGATCCTTCTTGATTTCCAATAACTTGGCCTCCAAATCCTGCAACTTCAGTGTGCTGTGAAGTCTTATTTGTCAAGCAAGAGAGATGATGCCATAGTGGTAATGTCACTGGCCCAGCAGTCCAGAGGCCTAGTCTTAAACTCTGAGTTCAAATCCCACCACAGGGCAGCAGGTGGAATTTGAATTCAATTAATAAATCTTTAATATAAAGCTAGATATTAGTAATGGTGATCATGACAACTATCATCAATTGTCATAAAATAACATCTGGTTCACTAATGCCCTTTTGGGAAGGAAATCCGCTATCCTTACCGGGCTGGCCTACGTGACTCCAGACCCACAATAATGTGGTTGACTCTTAACTGCCCTCTGAAATGGCTGACAAGGGCAACTAGGGATAGGGAATAAATGCTGGCCTTGCCAGTAATGCCCACATCCCATGAAAGAATAAAGTATACTATCAAGTCTAGTATCATCCACTCTATCTGACTCACTCAGTAATCCTAAAATCAGCCACTCAACCTTCATATTCATCAATACTTGCTAGGCTTGAAACATCCTTACCAAAGTTATGATGCAAGCCTACATTTTCAGACTACATCTTCAGATGTTGCCCATCTGATTATACCTACCTGATCCTCCTACAATAAAAACAATTCTCTGCCTGTCTGAAAATCTTTTTAAATTTGCAGTACTAATCTGACATGCAAGGCCATTTTTCAGTACAACATTTGTCACAATCAGGTTCTTCATCATCATCCAGCTGGGTGGGACTTAGTTCCATTCTTATCCATCTAATCGTGGCCAGAGTGCCACTGCAAAGACTACTCTTTCCATTCTTACGCCGTTACCTCTAGTGTCTCCCAAGGAATTATCCTTAGCCCCCTCCTATTTCTTATCTACACTACCCCTTGGTAACATCATCCAAAAACACAGCATTAGTTTTCGCATATATGCTGACGGCACCCCGCAATACCTCACCACCACCTTTCTCGACTCCTTTGCTGTTGCTAAATTATCAGATTGCTTGTCCGTCATCCAATACTGGATTAGTAGAAATACCCTCACAGTAAACATTGGGACGAGTACAACCATTATCCTTGGTTCTCACTACAAACTACACTCCATATTCACCAATTCCATCTCCATCCCTGGCAACTCTTGAGGCTGAATCAGACTATTCACAATCTTGGCGTCACATTTGACTGAGAGGAGCTTCCAACCACCTATCCGCACCATCACCAAGATCTGTGATTTTCATCTCTGTAACATCACCCAACTCCATGCCTGCCTCAGTTCATCAGTTGCAGGAACTCACACCCATGCCTTTGCTGCCTCTAGGCTTGACTATTCCAGTGCACACCTGACCAGCTTCCCATATTTTACCCTCCATATTCTTGAGGTCATGAAAAACTCTGTTGCCCACGACTTTATTCAAGTCAAGTCCGGTTCAACCAACACCCATGTGCTTGTGGCTCCCGGTCAAGCAATGCCTCAATTTTAAAATTCTCATCATTTTTTTCAAGCTCTTCCATGGCCTCACCCCTCCCTTTTTCTGTAATCTCATTTAACTCCACAACTCTGAGGTATCTGCATTCAGCTAAATCTGATCTCTTTGGCATCCTCTATTTTAAATGCTCCATCATCAGTGGCTATGCTTTCAGATGCCTAGGCCCTAGGCTCTAGAATTCTTCTCTCTTCCCTTCTGGAAGGTTCTCCTTAAAAACTACCTCTTTGGCCAAGCTTTTGTTCACCCTCCTCAATATCGATGTCAGTGGTTCAATGTCAAATTTTGTTTTTTAATGCTCCTGCGAAGTGCCTTGGGATGTTTTATTACATTAAAGGCACTATATAGATACAAGTTGTTGTTCTGTGATGCACCCTAAATCTCCAATTTGGTGGTAAAGTATATTTACATAATTGAAGAAGGAACCTGCCCCTCTGTAGAGACAATAAGAAAATTACAATTATGGCTGTTTCAATATGGTGTGGGTGCTTGACATGCCAGCTTGGGGTTGGGTGAGCACCTCAAACTTCTGATATTTTGTCCTGCCATCTGATCTTCAAAAGCTTTTGAAGGCAGCTCAAGTGGTTGAGCTTCCTGGCACTGGTACACAGTCCAAGTCTCATATGTGTAGAGGAGAGTGGGCAGGATTATTGCTTTGCAGACTTTCAGTCTGGTAGGCATACTTACTCCTCTTTGTTCCCAGACTGAAGTTCAAAGCCTGCCAAAGGCTGTACTTGCTTTGGTAATTCTTGCATGTGTCTTGTCAATATAGACAGCACAAGAGAGAGTGTGTTGTCAGAATGCCTGACACTTTCCTACCAAAGTAAATCTTCAATGGAGAGCTTGAATATAGGGTGCATGCTCATGGTGACCAAAGGAAGCACTACAATGACATTCTGAGGGCTTCACTTAGGAGTTTTGATATCGGCTTCAAGTCCTAAGAGAAGCTCGCGCAGAATCGCTGCACCTGGTGCAACCAAATAAAAACGGTGCAGCCTTCTTCAAAAGTAAGCGCATATCAGAGACAGAGCGAAAACCTAAGCAGAGGGAATCCTGACGTGGCAATTCGTCCAAAACGAGGTATCCTGTCCTATTTGTAATAAGACTTTTCTGGCACAGATGAGCAATCTCAGTCACCTACGTACCCATCGGAGCCCTACCAAACATCCCAGAAGATGAACATCGTCTTCTTTGCCTCGAAGGGCAATCAAGAGTGAGAACGAAATTGCATTTGGAGTTTCCATTCATCTTCATATGAAGAGGAGAAGGACAAGTGCACAAACAAGGCTAAAGCCTAGGAATAAATTACTGACCAGCCCTTCAGCTGGCTGTGGAGCATGGTGCAGGCAGGCTAAGGAGATAGAGTGGGTGAGGGGTTGGGTAAAGGGAGCAGAATTTCCCTAAAGCTCAGTAAAACAGATATAGGTTAGTCACAGATGAATCCAACAGGGAATTCAGGATACACTTTTTATTCAGGGTTGTTAGAATCTCAGCAAATAGCATTGATGCACTGAAGGAGAAGCTGGGAAGTACATGAGAGAGCAAGGAATAGAAAGTTATGCTGATAGGGTTAAATGAAGTCGGGTGGGAGAAGATGCTTGTGGAGCGGGGAGTGGGAAACGGGAAGAAAAGATATGAAATTAACACCAACACACACTCTCACCTGGTGGATACATTAGGAGCATTCTGTCACAGCTGACGCGAAGGGCCTGAACAAAGGGAAGGGTGGTGATTGAGCATTTTTATAAGTGTACAGCTCAAAACAAGTTGCTAAACACTAGCATCTCTAAGTCAGAGCCATGGAACATTAGGTGTGTTCTAAAACTAGTTTTAGACCAAAGATCATTTAAAGATTTGTCAGGCTATCAAACATAAGGCACACATGTTGCACTCATATTAAATATCCTAAAGCTGATGTTTCAAAATGGCTTATTTCAGACCTCAAATTCAAACAGAAGTCCATCAGCAAAAAAAAATGCACTAAGCAATTGGAAGCTTTGAATTTGTTCATAGGTAAGGATGCAGGAACACTTATTGACTGCTACAGGCAAAGTAATCAGCCCTAACTGATCACAGCAGGAGGGTTTCAGAAGGCTTGGGTAATTAATAGAATACTTACTAAGCTATTTGTACAATGGAGTAATTATAGTACAACTGCCAAAAGAATGCCTTCCTACTCAGCTCATCTCATTAAGCCTCCTGTGGGAGCAAAGCCTGCTTGTGCACAGACCTATAATAATTGAACAACCATGGAGAACCAGAGTTTATCACAGGTTTAAGCTTTAAATCACATGATTTTGAGTGTCCTTTAAAATCTTTAGTTATGGATACACAATTCCCCGCGTTGAGTTGGAAATTTTAAGCATATATCAAAAACAATATAATCTTACGCTAATCAATGACAGTAAAAAGGCCAGCATGCCTGTCATTTCCATCCATCAAAATGAAGGATTTTAAATAAAGCTCACACCTCCTGCATTTACAAGATGACCATGACACATTTTTAATGCCAGGATGTTGGAAATTTTAAATAACAGCAAATGCCAGAAATATTCAACAGGACTGGCATTATCTACGGAGAGAGAAACAGAGGCCCAACTGTTCCAATCTTCGGATCAGAGACCAGACGTAGGGCTGAGATGCGCGTTGGGACCCTGTGGAAGCCCTGATGCACAGACTTACATGGGAATTGCCCAGGAAGTTTCAACATCCAACGGGTAATTTCCCCTGCTCAGGACCCTCCATGCATGAGTTAGAGTCAGAGACTTTGGACAGTTCTGATGTACTTGAATAGTTACCAAGGAAATGTTAGGCCAATTAAAACCTAGTCTAACTCCTGGGTAACTAGACAACTGATCACCGCCCCCCCTAACACAACCCAATTATCCCCCTGACCCAACCCAACTACCCTTCCGCGACCAGACGATCCACTGCTCCCCAACCTGACCCATCTGTCACCCCACCCACCTGCCAACTCCCATAGCTTGCTGGAGATATAGGGCTGAATTTTGCCATCGGCGGGGCCCGCTCACCGATGCGCAAAATGACACGGGATGATGTGTGGGGGAAACCCCCAACGTCATCCCACCCCATTTAAATTTTCAGGAAGGCGGGGGTACAGCAGTCCACCCGCCGACCTGTCAATGGCCACTGGCGGGATGAGGTTTCATGTAGGGTTTTAAAAACTTTATTAAAGTTTCAGTGAAATTTATGAACATATCCCATCTCGTGTGACATTGTCACATGAGGGGGACACGTTAAGGATTTTTTTATTTTTCTATTTTTAATGTTTGTACAAGTGTAAGCGATCTCCCTGAGGCAGCACCTAGCCTCAGAGAGATGTGCGCTTTTTCGTGCACATGTACGAAAGAGCGCACTCTCACATTTGGAGAATCCCCCCCGCCTGCACAGGAAGCACATAGCGCACTTCCCACCAGGCGTCATGCTGGGCGGGCCTTAATTGTCCCACCCACTTAAAATGGTGACAGGGCCTGCTTCTCTGGCGGGGATCAGCTCCCCGCCCGCCGAAGATTGGGTCGGGTCTTCCCGCCCGGCTGGCAGAAAATTCTGCCCATAGAGTGCAAAATCAGTCTGGTGTGTAGGTATGTAAATTGAGTGAAGGTGGGATTCAATTTGGCTGCTCAGCTCCCAACTGAACAGCTTGCCAAGTCACCATCTTAAACTCACAATGAAAAATTGGCATCAGAGATACCGCATGACTGCCTATACCTGTGGAACACATCCCAGGGTAAATCAGCACCTTCAGCAGAGGAGGGGACTGATAAATATTTTGTATTTATACTACACTTTTGGTACAAATATCCACATTGCGGTGTAAATACAACACCATGTCACAGAGGGAGTTATGGACATTAGAATCTTTCAAGTTGGATGCACTTGGATAGAACAAATACCTTATTCTTTCATTGAATTGTAAATCTTTGGAATTCTCTACCCCTAGGGTTGTGGATGCTCCATCGCTGAATGCATTCAAGGCTGGGATAGGCAGGTTTTTGGCCTCTCAGGGATATGGGGAGTGGACGGGAAAATAGCGTTGAAGCCCAAGATCAGCCATGATCATATCAAATGGCAGAGCAGGCTCGATGGGCTGAATGGCCTACTCCTGCTCGTATTTCTTATGTTTGTGTGTTCATAGGAGATTGGGCAACAAATGCTGGCCTTGCCAGCGATACCATCCCTAATAGCCCTTGAGAAGGCAATGATGGTGAACCACCTTTTTGAACCGCCACAGCCCATTTGGAGTTCCAGGATTTTGACCCAGCAACAGTGAAGAAACAGTGATATAGTTCCCAGTCAAGATGGTGTTTGGCAGGAGGGGAGCTTGCAGGTGGTGTTGCCATGGATCTCCTGCACTTGTCCTTCTAGGTGATAGAGGATGGATTTGGAAGATGCTGCTGAAGGAGACTTTTTTTTGCTGCTGTGCATCTTGTAGATGGTACACACTGCTGCCACTGTGCATTGGTGGTGGAGGGAGTAAATGTTTAAGGTGGTGGATGGGGTGCCAGTTAAGTGGGCTGCTTTGTCCTGGATGGTGTTGAGCTCCTTGAGTGTTGTTGGAGCTGCACTCATCCAGGCAAGGGGAGAGTATTCCATCACACTCCTGACTTGTGCCTTGTAGATGGTGGACAGGCTTGGGCAGGGGGGGGGGGGGGGGGGGCTTCTGATCTTATTATGGAGGGAAGGTCTTTGATGAAGCAGCTGATGATGACTAGGCCTAGGATACTATCTATTTTATCTTCATGATATTCACAAGTCAACTCGCTGCAAAGTTTCATCCCAAACTTTACTGCAATAAAGTAAAAGTGAGTGTATCATCCCCACCCTAAAGTGCAGGAATCTGATCCATTCACAATACCCAATACAGATTCCCCCCAAACAAGTCTAGGCCAAAGCATCTGCCAGATCGTGTGTTAGAACAGAACACAACAATTTACAACAATTAACTGAAGCTTGTTAATGTGTTTGATTAAAAAATGGCCACAAACACAAGCAATATAAGAAGTTCTGAAACACTACTTTTCCATGAAATTTATATCTCAGTTTGTATTCTGAACAGCTTTAAGTTTGTCTCCTCAATCTGATACTTCCATTTTTTGTAACCATCTGATCAAATGTCAGCAAAATCTGTGTATCACCATTAAGAAAAATTGCACAATAGATGAGGAAATAGCTATTACACGGCTCCCTAGACAAACTGAACTTCATACTGTTAAACAAAGCAAACAAATTTTAGTTTGAATAGTTGAAAAAATTTCAGTTATCCACATGGAAATTTTTAATTCTACTATGTCTATCTGTTTTTTATTTTTCCTTTGGTCAAACTTATATGATCGGAGGTCAAAGTTAAAGCCATAGAGCCACTGGACAACAGGACCTAGAGTTGGGATAGAAACTAATCCACTGATCCACAGTAATACCATGTACTAGTCCCCAAACACATGAGAAACTGGGAATATTTTGTGGTGCTATGGTCAGCACACTATCCTTTTTCATCTGGAGCAGGGGTTGAATCTGCCTTTCACCATTGTGATGAAATTCTCTCTCTTCTGGCTGTAAGGATCCTTTTAAAATTAAACTTTCCTTCAGTCTTAATAAAAATTTTAGAAGGTGCAGGTCACAGTATTGAATTGTCCATAATTTTAACACACAGTCATTTAAGGCTCATGTAAGTCAAAGTGGATGTGGGAAGTGGAAAAATTCACACTGCTGCATTCCAGCGTGTTTCAATGTGAAAGAAATCAAGGGCCGATGTTAGGACAGAGTATACAGAGGTGGACTTTGGGGAGAAGTCTAACCAGAGTGCAATAACATAGTATATTTCAACTTCCCAAAGGAAGTAACTTTTCACTGGAATGTACAGCCACATTATCCTCCCAGCTTGCAGAAATATTAAAACCTGTGAACATGAGAACATATTAACAGGTATATTTCATATTGGATGGACAGAGACTTAAGGCTGACTGCAAAATAATCTATATTTTTCATTCAGTGTCACAGAGGAAGCATGGCTTTGATTGAACTCTGCAGGTACAACACTGGCCACAAACAACTTTACTTCATTATAATTCTTCAATTTTTAAAAATCCATAGCAAATTCACAAGTGAAATAGATTGGAAAATTATTTAAGAAAACATGTTCAGTGATATTTTTAAACAAAAATACGGCCCATCTTTTACATGAAGCATTCCCACAATGCTTATTCTCCCACTGCAGTGCAATAAACTGATCAAAAGGAGTCATTGATAATGGGTAAACATTTGAGGTAATAAATTATTATGGAGTTGGAAAGGAAAGAGCAGAGCCAGGTAAGGAAAACACAAACACACACACACACACACACACACACACACACACACACACACACAGTTGATGCTTAAATGTGCACAAAGGCAAATTTATATTTCTTCTTTAATAGCATCCCACATCTCAGAGGAAATCATAACACCATAAACCATAACACTTACCCACAGTGAATGAGGTGGCATTGAATGCCTCAAGCAAGTTTATCAAGAGCATATTGATCCTTGGGTCCAGTAATTCTGCAGCCTTAATTTTTAGCACTTCAGAAGAGGGTTTTACTGAAGGATACATACCAACCCAGCTATTCCTACCTATAAGCTTGCAGAATTCTATTTTCTTTGAAAATATCGTGCTTCACTCCAAGCTCCTAAAAGTAGTTTCTTCCCATTTTTAAATTGGACTGGAGGGTACCAATTCCATTAACTAGTGGACTGCAGACTCCCAATGGAATATGTCCTTAGGACTGGCAGAGAGCAACAGATATACCAATTATTGTATTGTACTTTGCCTGCCAAATGCAGTCAGCCTGCGGAAAGTCATAAATATGCAATTCTAATGTCATCTTTCGCAGGAGTGGTATTAGACATAATAAACGGTTTATGGTCAAATCTAAATAGCGGCAAATTCTACAAACACTGCCAAATTAAAGCATATGCCTCCTTAAACCAGCTGCTGCAATTATCTTTTAAATAAAAGCAAACAGCAGGTATTCAGTTATGTTTTCAATGTTACATGAAACTTATCAAAAGGCAGCATCAAAACAAAATGTAAATGCATCAATTTGAATTAAATCCATTCCAGACAGGAATGAGGCAGCACCACAAAAATGGATAGCTGTTTTCTGTCTCAGTGTAACTGCAGCAAGAGAGGTGAGGTGGAAGGTTAGACAGAGCAGATCATAAAATACAAAAATACTTAAGGTCCCAAACATATAGAATACAAAATGAATTCTTTATTTTCAACACTGAATTAATACATGGGATTAACACAGTTGCAGATTGCAAATGCATTACTTAAAATATGTAAAAACATAAGCAGTGAATTTATAGATTTAAGAGATTTAATTATTTAGAATTTGCATGTACATGATCCCAACAGCACAAACAGCTCAAATTTTAAGAAACCACTTGCAAATGGACTTCTACACCTCATGAACCAGAAGAGTCAAATTGGATGAGGAAATGGTTATTCACAGAATGAAGACCACCTGTATTTTGGTATTATGCGACTGACATGGGTGCATGGTGTTTTTCATTAAAAACTTGTGTACCTGTAGATGATGCTATGATGGTTATTTTCAATGTGAACGGCATTGTATTATGAGGCACAATAGCTGCTGTTTTATAATTACAGCAAATTATTCGGACATCGCACAATCAGCTGTGCATAAAATTATTCAATATGCTTGTGAAATTTTTTAGCTGCAATTTTTCCTTCAGTAACCGAAATTCCCTTTGTGAAAATAAGGGTTTAAACAAAATAGGAAATTGTAAAATGACATGTTCCACAATAACATGATTAAACAGATCACTGAATTACCCGTGTCTCTTTTAATACTTTTATTACAGCTTTTACTTGAAGACCTCAGCCTCTCAAAAACCCTGGCTTGGATTTTTCTTTTAACTAAGACTAGAGCCAGAGTTGAATTTAGTTTGTGCAGTTCAAGCCTGTACAAGGCACCCAAGTTCAACTAGCTATATTGATGCAATACTTCTCTTCAGTCTTAGCACTTTTTGAACAGAAGCTTTTCTTCAAATCATTATTTTTGTGGGGTGGGAGCAGAGCATTTTTATTTAAACAAAGCAGGCTGCAAGACTGAGGAAAATGACTTTTTTTTTTAAGAAGCATGTTTGTCAATGTAAAAGGATGTGAACGTAAAAGGATATTTCCAATGACAGGATAACAAAACAAAAAGATTTTCATTTGGAAATACATCAAAAAACAAGATAAGAAAGCATTGCTTCCAGCAGAAAATTACATTAGGTAGTCACTCTTATTCTTGTGGCTTGTATGCAGTAAGCTGTGGCTTTGAATTATCCAATCAGCTTCGCTTGTGGGAAATATTGATTATACTGTATCAATGGCTAGGACTTAGATAACATAAAATATGATGCTTTAAGTTACAGCTTCATGTAAGTTTTATCACCTCACGAATACAGCTTACACGCCAGCATTATTTATTTTTTGGCGTAAGATTAGTTGATGTAGAATTCCTAGTTGCAGCATATAGAATTTCATATGGCATATTTATGATTCCAGAATGTGTGTTAATATTTATACCACCATAGTTTCAAGTCAAACGAAAATGAATTTCCAAGAATGACCTTCCATTCTTTCGATATTTCCAAGACAACTGTTATACAATGGATCACTTAGATGTCCAATCTAAACTACGTTAAAATCACAGCAAGTTATAACATGGAAACAGATCATTTGACTGCTCAAGCTGGCATTGCTATTTTCCTATGAGTGCAATATTCCTTTCTTGCTCACTTCCCATAACTTTTAGTATTCATTTTTTAACATACTTCTAATTCCTGTTCACAAGAACTGAAGAACTCTGTTTCAACTGCAGTTTCAAATTCCAAATTTGTACATCTACGTCACTTACGGATACACTTTTTGCCACCTTAGGCTGCATTATACTCTGCAAGGTAACTCATTGGATGAAACATCTTGCAATGTAGATATTATTGTTCTGATAGAATGGGAATTCTTCAGAGAATGAGTCACCTCCTGACTCCCCAAAGCCTGTCCACAATCTACAAGGCACAAGTCAGAAGTGTGATGGAATACTCTCCACTTGCCTGGAGTGCAGCTCCAACAACACTCAAGAAGCTTAACACCATCCAGGACAAAGCAGCTTGCTTGACTGGCACCCCATCCACCACCTTAAACACTGACTCCCTCCACCACAGACGCACAGTGGCAGCAGTGTGTACCATCTACACGATTCACTACAGCAACTCACCAAGGCTCTTTCGACAGCACCTTCCAAAACACAGCCTCAACAACCTGGAAGGACAAGGGCAGGAGGTGAATGGGAAAACCACCATCTGCAAGTTCACCTCCAAACCACTCACCATCCTGACTTGGAATTATATCACAGTTTCCTTCACTGTCGCTGGGTCAAAATCCTGGAACTCCCTACCTAACAGCACTGTGGGTGTACCTACAACACATGGACTGCAGCGATTCAAGGCAGCAGCTCACCAGAACCTTCTCAAGGGTAATTAGGAATGGGCAACACCCACATTCCGTGAAAGAATTTTTAAAAAACCTGCATCATTGGGACGATGGTAAGAATCCAGCAGGACAGCAATGGTTAGTGGGAGACACTGCATCAATGCTTCAGAAGTCTGAATTCACCAAAACCTTCTGTACAAATTGTCTTAAATTACACTGAGTGCTCAATGAACAAAGTGCATCGCAAACAAAGTGCAAAGTCTGGACATTTGGCGCAAGTATAAATCAGGCACGGAGGGGGATAGAGGTGCTGCTTTTTGCCTCAAAGCTTGTATTCCTTCATTTCAACTTTCAGGCAATAATTATTACAGTTTTTGCCCAGTGTTTTAGTGCTTAATGCAAGTTAGTGTGCAGGAGAAGAAAAAAATTACAACAAACTAAAAGGTAGATGTAAACAATACAGCCTAATTTATGGTGGGTTGTATGTCTGGATTGAAATAAAAGTGTGTTTCTGGATTGCAAGTCTGTCCAGAATAAACCTATCTGCAGTAGATGTCGTCTTCTCAAATCTCTACAGTTTAGTCATTCAGTTAGAGATATTCTGAAACACAAGGGAGGGGAGTCAGTAACTGGACAGTTTGCTCCAGACTCCGACCACATCCTGTAGAAAGTTACGGGTTCAGAAAGGGATTGGTGTGACTGATAGTGTGCAGAGTAAGGGAACCCCAGATAAGATCAGGAACCAGAATCTGCAGACATTTTACCATGACCTTGAATCTTTGCTGTTCTAAATCATGAAGGGTTTTGATAGAGTAAATAAGGAGCTGTTCATAGTGGCAAAGGGTCAATAAGCAGATGATGCAGATTTAAGGTGACTGCAAAAGAATCAAAGGCAACAGGAGGAAAATGACTTTACATAGAGAATTGATATGATCTCAAATGCACTGCCTGAAAGGCCAATGGAAGCAGATTCAATAATTATTTTCAAAAAGGAATTGGTTAAATACTTTGTAGGGAAAACATTTGCAGGTGTATAAGGAAAGGGTAGATAAGAGCAGGCAAGTGGAACTAATTGGATTGCACTCTTAAAGAGCCTGCACAGACAAGATGGGCCAGAAGGCTTGCCTCCTGTGTTGCATCATTATTTACTTCTATGAAACTGATCCTATTCAACAGCAATGTACTTGCTATATGTGAGGGTAAGGATAGACTGGCAGAAGGACAACCAGAATGTGGACTACAGCACAATTCGAGCAGAAGGCTGTCTGAAGGAGGAGGAGGAGCACATTGTGTTAACTCTAAGTGTTTCAACAAATAAGAGACGGGCAGTGTCCTTTGTAAGCAGGGTTGCACGGGAACATAAAATAGGAACAGAAGCAGACCACACAGCCCCTCAAGCCTACTTTGCCATTTAAACCATCATGACTGATTTTCTGCCTCAACTCCACATTCCTGCTTGCTCCCACAACCCTTGATACCCTGAGACACCAAAAGTTTGTCTTTCTCATTCTTAAATATAGTCAACAATGGAGCATCCACAACCCTCTGGGGTAAAAAAAACTCCATAGATCCACAACCCTTTCAGCTAAAGAAATTTCTCCGCATCTCAGTACTAAATGATTGACCCCTATCCTGAGATTGCCCCCATATTCCAGATTCCCCAGCCAGGGTAAACTACTTGTGTGTGCGCCCTGTCAAGCCCCTTCAGAATCTTGTATGTTTCAATGAGATAAGCTCTCACTCTTCTAAATATAGAGTATAGGCCCAAGTTACTCAACCTCTCATCTGAGGACAACCCTCTCATTCCAGGGACCAATCTAGTGATCGTTGTCCTTCCATGTTGTTCTTTCACAGAGTGCTTACCCTTCTTCTGCTATTGTCACATTCTGCTTTCTTACCTTTATGCCACTATCAGCACCTTTTTTAGCCCTTACCACTACCATTAACACTCCTTTTGTTCATGACATTTTTGTCAATCTCTCCTTTGCCGCCACCTATCACTGG
Source organism: Cetorhinus maximus (assembly GCF_964194155.1). Lineage (NCBI taxonomy): Eukaryota > Metazoa > Chordata > Chondrichthyes > Lamniformes > Cetorhinidae > Cetorhinus > Cetorhinus maximus. The sequence continues at coordinate 40,365,009 of NC_135900.1, forward strand.
CCTTCTGTCCAGCTTCACCTGCTCTGCCTCCCTTAAACAGTATAAATTGTGTCACATTTCTACTTCTCTTTGGCTCTGAAGTAGGGTCATAGGGACGCAAAACGTTAACTTTATTTCTCTCTCCACAGATGCTGCTAGACCTGCTGATTTTTCCAGCATTTTCCGTTTTTCTATCAATCTAGTGAACCTTCACTGTACTGCCTCCATTGCAAGTATATCCTTTCTTAAATAAAGGAGACCAAAACTGCACACAGTACTCCAGGTGTGGTCTCATCAAAGCACTATACACTTGCAGCAAGACTTCCTTATTCTTTCACTCCAATCCCCTTGCAATAAAGGCCAGCATGCCATTTGCCTTCTCAATAGCTTACTGCACCTTCAAGCTAAGTTTGAGTTCCTTGTACAAGTATACTCGGGTCTCTCTGACCATCAACATTTACAAGTTTTACGCCTTTTAAAAAATATTCTGCTTTTCCATTCTTACAACCAAAATGAATAACCTCTCACTTTGACCACATTATTCTCCATCTGCCATCTTGTTGCCCACTCACTTAACCTGTCTATATCTTTTTGCTGCCTGTGTCCTCCTCACAGCTTACATATTCACCTAGCGTTGTATCATCAGCAAATTTAGATACATCTTCATCTGAGTCATTGATATAGATTGTAAATAGCTGAGGTCCAAGCACTGATCCTTGCAGCAATAGTTACAGCATGCCAACTTAAAAGCCATTTATGTACCTTTTGCTTCCCATTTACAAACCAATCCTCCATCAATGCTAAAATATTACCCACAACTCCACGAGCCCTTATCATGTGTATTAACCTTTTTTTGTGGCACTTTATTAAATGCCTTTTAGAAACTGAAGTATGCTACATCTAACAGCTACTCTCATCTACCCTAAACATTACATCTTCAAGCTCAGATTTTTCAAACATGATTTCCCTTTTAGAAAACCATGTTGATTTTGTCTGATCATACTATGATTTTCTAACTACATTGTTAAAACTTCCTTAATAATAGGTTCCAGCATTTTCCTGATAACAGCAGTCAGGGTAACTGGCTTGTAGTTCTCCATTTTCTCTTTCCCTCTATTCTTGATTAGCAGCGTTACATTTGTTGACTTCCAATACACTGGGCCATTCTAGAATCTAAGGAATTTTGGGAAATTATAACCAACGCATCCACTACCTCTGCAGCTCTCTCTTGTAGGCCCTAGGATGTAGGCAATTGAGTCCTGGGGAAGCCAGCTTTTAGTCCCTCAAGTTTTTCCAATACTTTTTATCTGTTGATATTAATTACTTTAAGCTCCCCACTCCTATTTTGGCTACCCTCTATTTTTAGTTGTAATTTGTATCTTGGGAGTCACACATAGTGACACTGACAGGCTGAGGGACATCTCGGATTGTTCTGAGAGGATACTGGGGAGGAAGGGGGAGGACCCAGTTGCTGTGGTCCATGTTGGAACCAACATAGGGAAGAGTAGCCAAGAGGTGCTGTTTGGAGAGTATCAGGGGCTAGGGGCTAAATTAAAGAACTTCTTAGGCAGTTCATCAGGGTTGAGGATGACTTGCTTCTATTCTGGTTCGATGGGTCCTCAGATTGCAGATGAGTCTAATGCGCAATCTGTAGACTCTGCCACATGCCAGGCAAGTGGCGCTTGAAGCACAGGGTAGGTAGAGAGTTTGGAGGTTTGTGCACTGCCTCTGATATCTCGACTTCACCTCTGTATATACCCAACCAAGTGTCTCGGTGTGTTCGGCGCCTTCCCGAATGAACCTTCTTCGTTTTGGTCGGTCACAAGCCAGGGACTCCGATGAGTCAGGGAGGATGTTTGACCTCTTCAGAAATACTGAGAGGACATCCCTAAAGTGTTTCCACTGCCCTCCTGAGAGTTTCCTGCCTTCATCGAGTTCTGAGTAGGGGAGTCTGATGTTAGGCATACGAATGACGACATGCCCCGCCCAGCAGAGCTGGTTCTGAGTCATTAGCAACTTGATGCTGGGCATGTTGGCTTGGGAAAAGATTGCTGTTGGACCACCTTTCTTGTCACTGGACTTGGAGGATCTTTCAAAGGCACCGCTGAAGGTGCTTCTCCAGTGCTTTGAGGTGCTTGCTGAAGGTTGTCATAGCCTCCGAAGCATACTGGGGAACAGGAATCTGCTGCCTGGTATGACCCATGACCATAATCTCAGGTTTGAGATCCTGGCCCTCAAATACACTTTTCCTCCATCACCAAAACCTTTGAACTATGTCAGCCACAAAGGCTAATGGAGTATCCACCTCAAATCTGACTGCCCTCAAGTCATTTGTCACCATTCTCTGCCTACTCCCTGATGACACACAAGTCGTGATCCTCACCAATGGAACCACCACAGACCCTATCCCAGTGAAAACTGGGTCAAACAACACTAGGTCATCGCACCAACCTTCTCCTCCATCTTCCTTGCCGCAATGCTGCATCTCACCTCCAGCAAATTACCCACAAGTGTGGAGATAATCTATAGAACAGACAGGAAACTGTTCAACCTACACCACCTTCAATCCAAAACCAAAAGCTTTTCAATCTCAGCAAAGGAGCTTCAACATGCAGATGATACTTGTGGGTGCGCCTACTCAAACAGAGCTCCAGGTCATTATTGACTCCTTCTCCAAAGCACATGAGAAAATGTGTGTGTCACTAAACACATGGAAAACTAAGGTCCTCTTCCAACCCTTTCCCACAACACAACACATCCCACCCCCCGTCCCCCAACCAAAACCAATAGAGATTCTGGAAAATGTGGACCATTTTCCGTATCTTGGAAGCCTCCTCTTAATGAAGGCAGACATAGACAACGGAATTCATCATGGCCTCCAATGTGCCAGCTCAGCTCAGCTTCTGGCAGACTGAGAAAAAGAGTAAAGAACAGGACCTCAAGAGTTACAATCTCTGGATTATTACATAAACCATGTGCAAGTTGGCATGGGGATAAACAGATTAGGGAGGTGATCATGTGGTTGAGGGAGTGGTGTGGGAACGAGGGATTCCATTTCATGAGACAGTGGCACCAGAATTGGGACAGGAAGGAACAGTACTGTTGGGATGGGCTCCACCTGAACTGGGCTGGGACCAGGGTCTGAGTGGAAAACAAATAGGTCAGTCAAAAAAACATTAAACTAGTAAAATGGGGAAGGGCTCAGATGGCAAAGGTGCAGAGAATAGCTCGAAAACAAAAGGGGATAGTAGAGTAACAGCCAGAAATCGTACTTTAGGCACAACAAGTAAAGGGAAAACTAAAAGATATAAAGTGCTTAAATCAGGAGAGAGAAATAAGAAACATGCGAGTAAAACATTAGAGCTGAAAGGAATGTTAAGGCATGTGCTCCAAATAAGCATAAGAATATAACTGCAAGTGAGTGAATTGCAGGCACAAACTCAACATGGACGGTATGACATAGTAGTCCTTACCGAGGCATGGCTGCAAAATAGTCAGGATTGGGAACTAAATTTACAAGGTTATACGGTCTAAGAAAAGATAAGAAAAAAAAAAAGAAAGATAAAGCGGTAAAAATAACCTGAGAAAACATAGAAAGACATGGCATAGGAGGAGGCAAATCAGCCCCTCGTGTCTATGCCCAGCGCTAAAGAGCTATCCAGTCTAATCCCACCTTCCGGTCTTGGTTCGTAGCCCTGCAGGTTACCACCTCGTGCGTATCCAAGTTTTTTTTTAAAAAGTGATTATGGATGAAATTACTTCAATGATGAGGTAAGTAGGCAGTGGAGATTTTATAAGATTAATTAAGAAATAGAAAATGATTGAAGGCTACAGTGAGTTGTGAATAGAGCTCTGGTTGCAGCCATGAAGTGGAGGATTGTATACATGCAGAGATTAGACAAACATGGCACAGAGGCAGAGTGACTTTAACGGGAGATCTTAACTTTCATATAAATTGGGATAAGCAAACTGGCACTTTTTTTTATTCATTCATGGGATGTGGGTGGCACTGGCTAGGCCAGCATTTATTGCCCATCCCCAATTGCCCTTGAGAAGGTGGTGGTGAGCTGCCTTCTTGAACCGCTGCAGTCCCTGTGGTGCAGGTACACCCAGTGCTGTTAGGGAAGAAGTTCCAGGATTTTGACCAGCAACAGTGAAAGAACAGCGACATATTTCCAAGTCAGGATAGTGAGTGGCTTGAAGGGGAACTTCCAGGTGGCGGTTTCCCATGTCAGAAGGGTAGGGAATTTCATGAGTGCTGCTGGGATAGTTGCTGCAGCAATATGTCCCAGAGCCAACAAGGGGCCATGCAATATTAAGTTCAGTAGTGAGCAATGAGCTCATGAGTTAACAGCCTAACTTGTTCACAAATTGTGCACAAACATTTCTCTAGTCGCAATCATATGATTGTGTTCAAAGTAGTGTTTGAAAGGGAGAATGTGAAACAGCTACCAAGCTTCTAGATTTAGGCAAAGCTGACTTGAATGCGATGACATGGTGGGGGCTGTTCAAAAACAACTAGAGCCCGTTTATACCCCAAAAGGTGTAAGAGCTCTACTTGCCGAAAGGAAAAAAAGTCAATGACAACTAAAAGGAGACAACATAAATCTAAAAGAAAAAGCATACCAAAATGCTAAAAATAGTACTGATCCAGGCAAATGGGAAAGATACAAAGAACAGCAAAAGGGGATTAAAACAAGTATTAATAGCAACCAAAAAGGGAGTAAAAGAAACTGGCAGGGGCTATCAAAATCAATGCAAAAATATTTACAACTATATTAGGAAAAAGGTGGTGGTGAGGAGCAATGCAGGCCATTTGAAAACTGAATGATCTTAATAATTAAAATATGGAAACTGCAGACAAGTTGAATAATTATTGTGTCAGAATTTATAATAGAGGAAGAGGTCAACATGCTGGAAATCCCAAGGAAACCAGCACTGAATCAGAATCAGGGACGGGGTGTCACTACTGTTATTTTTCCTTATGTTAATTTTAATGAAGAGAATAATGGCACTGAAGATTGACAAACCCCAAGGACCAGATGTATTTTAAAGGAAATAGGTGAGAACATTGCAGATGCCCAAATTATAACCTACCAAAGTTTTTACAATTCGGGAACCATTCCCTTAGATTGACAAGCACAATTTTCCACTCTGCTATTTAACAAAAGCAAGGAGATAAAACTAGGGAATTATAGACCAGTTAGCCTCACATTTATTAGGAAATTACTAGAGCCTAAAATTAAGGATAGGGTGACTGAAAATGAAAATTGTCATTTGATCAAAGAGAACCAGCATGAATTTATAAAGCGCATGTCATGGCTAACAGACCTAGCTGAAATCTTTGAAGAGGTGTCTAAAGTAGTGGACAGGGAAGTGTCTGTGGATGTTATTTATATGGACTTCCAGAAGACACTTGATAAAGTCCCTAAGAGGCTATTAGCTGAAATTGAAGCTGAAAACAAATTAGTAAACAGGTTAGGAAATTGGTTGAGTGGCAGGAGACAGACAATAAGAATAATAGACAGTTACTCCAATTAACCAGTTGTGACTAGTTGTGTCTGACATACGTATGTGTTGGGGCTGCAACTATTCAACATATTTATTAATGGTTTAAACGATGGGATAGAATGCAAAATTCCAAATTTGTCATTGACACAAAGTTAGGTGGAATTGTAAGCTGTGTAGATGGGAGCAAATTACAAAGAGATGTTGATAGATTAAGTGAATGAGCAAAACTGTAGCAAACGAATTTCATTGTAGGTAAATGTAGGTCATCCACTTTGGACATTAAGAAAAAGGATAGAAGAGAGTACTTTCTAAATGATGAAAAGCAAGAAACACTGGGGGTCCAGGTACAATCATTAAATTGCAGAACGATGCAGAAAATAATCAAAAATTCTAAGGGTATGCTGGGCTTAGTCTCTAGAGGACTACAAATAAGGAAGTAGAAGACATGCTATAGTTACAAAGCCCTGACTAAACCATAATCGCAGCACTGTGAGCAGTTCTATGTGCCGCATCTCAAAGAATATACTGGCCTTGGTGGGAGAATGACATCTGGACTCCAAGGGTTAAATGAAGAAGAGAGATTGCTAAAACTAAGTTTGTATTCCCTGCAATTTGGTTAAGTGGTGATTTGATCGAAGATTTCAAGATATTAGGGGAACAGACAGGTTAGATAGAGAGAACTATTTCCGCTAGTTGCAGAGTCTAGGACTTGCAAGAGGAGATGGTGGCATAGTGGTATTGTCAATGGGCTAGTATTCCAGAGACCCAGGGTAATGCTCTGGGGACCCAGGTTCAAGTTGTCATGATGATGACCATGAAACCACTGCAGATTGTTGTAAAAACCCAGCTGGTTCTCTAATGTCCTTTGAGGAAGGAAATCTGCCATCCTTACCTTGTCTAGCCTGTGTGTGACTCCAGACCCACAGCAATGTGGTTGACTCTTAAAAGCCCTCTGAACGAGGGCAATTAGGGATGGGCAATAAATGCTGGCCCAGACAGTGACGCCCACATCCCATGAACAAATAAAACAAAAGGCTGAAAATTAGGGCCTGACCTTTCAGGAGCGAGATTAGGAAAAGACTTCTACACACAAAAGGTGCTAGAAGTTTAGAATTCACTTACGCACAGAGCAACTTGTGCTAAATTAATTGTTAACTTTGAAGTGGAAGCTGACAGAATTCTGTTATCCAAAGGCACCAAGGGATATGGAGTTAGGTTGCAGGCAGCCATCATCTCAATGTGGAACTGCCTTGAGAAGCTATCAACCAACCAATTAATATACTCTTATTGTCCTAAAAGGAAGATCATTGCAGGTACAATTGCTTATGCATAACCAAAATTTAAAAAATTACATCAGCAATGCCACAACCCACGTTGCTACAGCGCAGGGCCAACAATGAAGCCGAAAAATCGAATAGAGAGTGGGGAAGATAGAGAAAGTCTTGGGTCTTCATGCTCCCTCCCAGCACAGATATAACCAATGGATATAAACATGGCTATGCCCTCCAAACTGTCCCGTTATCAGGCATTGGTGAAGTATTGGGAACGGAGGTGAGGCAAAACGTGGAATTTTGGGGAGATACACTCCATTGGCAGACATTCGGCCAACACTGAAATCCTGTTATTTCCTCTGCTGCGGTAAGCTCCCAGCCAAGGAGACCATCCACTTTTATTGGCCCTTATACAGAACTATTTCATCCCAAAACCCCACTGCTAAGCAGCAACTTCTCCTGCGAAGCAGCACTCATCTCCCAGGCAGTGGCCGTAGGTCCGATGCCGACCAAAGAGTCTATCTGTATGAGTGGGCGGTTGGGGGTGATGTGACACCCCATGTTACAGCTGATCTAGCTGCACTAAACCAGGCTGTTGCCTTACAACCAATCGCTGTCCCAGAGGCTTCATCTCCCTGCCCGAACGGAGCCCTCTCTCAAACTGCTGCCATCTTAAAAATTTTGCCAAAAAAAAAGGCCTACAACTGTTCCGATGCAATTATAAGCCCAGTTATGCTAACATTTTAAATGGTAAACTAATTTTAAGCTTTTTCCCCCCCAGTGCCTAAGGCTCCTTAGACAGCACCTTACAAGCCCACAACAGCTACCATCTAGAAGGACAAGGGCAGCAGATGCATGGGAACACCACCACTTGGAAGCTCCCCTCCAAGCCACTCACCATCCTGACTTGGAAATATATCGCCGTTCCTTCATTGTCACTAGGTTGAAATCCTGGAAGTACCTACACCACAGGGGCTGCAGCGGTTCAAGGAAGGCAACTCACCACCACCTTCTCAAAGGCAATGAGGGATGGGCAACAAATGCTGGCCTAGCCAGCGACGCCCACATCCCATAACTGAATTTTTAAGAAGTTGAATGAGACTGGCAGCATTGGATTGGAAACTGTAGGAGGCAAATATAAAACTGCAGAGATTTTAAAATAAAAGGGTTTAATGGGGAAGAGATGCTATTTTGTCTGGCGGGCGAATCCGAAACAAGGAGACAGGATTGAAATCAGGAAGCACCTCTTCCACACAAAGGATAGTGGAAATCTGGAACTCACTCCCCCAAAAGTCTGGGGATGCTGGGGGACAATTGTGGCCTTCAAGACGACCAAGCTTGCCATGGTTTTTATTAATGAAGGGCATCATGGGATAAGATTTAAAGACAGATAAAGGAAGTTGTGGTACAGATCAGCTGAGATCTAAAGAATGATAGAAAGGCTTGAGGGGTTGAAAAACTAACTGGCGATCCTATTCCTAAATTTCTAATGCCTTAGCTCTCTGAAATTTGCTTACCAGTCCCATGCGTGGGAAAAAAAATTGAAACGTGGCCCCTCATGTGAAAAGGTTGGACACTCCTGCCCTACACCCTTAGACTCTTGGTTGACAGAAGAGTCAATCTAACTCTGCCTTAAAAATATTCAATGACCCTGCCTCCACTGCTCTCTGGGGAAGAGAATCCCACAGACTAATGACTCAGACAAAATTTCTCATCTCCATCTTAACTGGGAGACCCCTTATTTTAAAATTGTGCACCCTAGTTCTAGTCTCTCCCACAAGGGGAAACATCCTCTCAGCATCTCATATTTCAATAAGATCACCTCTCAATCTTTTAAACGGCAACAGATAAAGGTCCAACCTGTCCAACCCTTTCTCATGAGATAACCCCTTCATCCAGGAATCAGTCAAGTGAACCTTCTCTGAACTGCTTCTAATACAATTACATCCTTTCTTAAATAAGGAGGCCAAAAATTTACACAGTGCTCCAGATGAAGCCCTGTACAACTGTAACAAAAGTTCCTTACTTTTATATTCCTTTCCTCTTGCAATAAATGACCAACTTTTTGTGATTCATGTACCAGGACACCCAGGTCCCTCTATACCAGAGTTCTGCAATCTCTCTCCATTTAAATGATATACTGCTTTTCTATTCTTCCTACCAAAGTGCACAAGTTCACATTTTCCCAAATGATACTCCGTCTGCTAATTTTTTGCCCACTCACTTAACCTTTTGCAGATTCCATAGGTCCTCCTCACAACTGAGTCTCCTATATTTTTGTCAACAACCATACATTCAGTCACTTCATCCAAGTCACCGATATAAATTGTAAATAGCTGAGGCCCCAACACTGATCCCTTTGGCACTCTACCGGTTACAGCTTGAACAGAAAATTACCCATTTATCCCTACTCTCTGCTTCTTCTTAGCTAACCAATCCTCTATGATAATGTGTTACCCCCCGCTACACCATAAGCCCTTATTTTGTGCAGCATCCTTTGATGTGGCACATTATCAAACACCTTTTGGAAATCACATTTACAGGCTCACTTTTATCCATGTTGCTTGTTACTTCCTCAAAGAACTCTAATAAATTAGTCAAACGTGACTTCCCCCTCACAAAACCATGCTGACTCTGAAATAAAAACAGAAAATGTTGGAAATACTCAGTAGGTCTGGCAGCATCTGTAGAGAGAGAAACGGAGTTAACTCTTCTTCAGAGCATGCTGACTCTGCCTGATTGCATTAAGATTTTCCAAGTGCCCTGCTTTAACCTCCTTAATTGATTCTAGAACTTTCCTTATGTCATCGATGTTAGGCTAACTGGCCTATACTTTCCTGCTTTTTATGTGCCCCTCCTTTTTTGAATAGAGGAGTTACATTTGCTATTTTCCAACCTGATGGAACCTTTCTAGAATCTAGAGAATTTTGGAAAATTAAAACTAATGCACCTACTATTTCTACAACCACTTATTTTAAGACACTAGCACAATGTCCATCAGGTCCTGGGGACTTGTTAACCTTTAGTTCTAATAGCTTTTTCAGTACCGTTTCCCTGGTGATTATAATTGTGTTAAGTTCCTTCTTCCCTTTCACTTTTTGACTTACAAGTATTTTGGGGATGTTAATTGTATCTTCTACAGTGAAGTGACACAAAATATCTGTTCAACGCCTCTGTCATTTCCTTATTTCACATTATTAATTACCCACACTCACTCTCCAGAGGACCCACATTCACTTTAGCTACTCTTTTTCATTTTAAATACTTGTTGAAACACTATCTATTTTAAAGATTTCTAGCTAGCTTTCTCTCATACTCTAATTTCTCCTTAATTTTTCTAGTCATTCTTTGCTTTTTTTTAAAAAATAAATATTCCTTGCATCTTTCTTCTTCAACACAACCAGAATCAAGACCTTCCAACAATCACTAAAGTCAATGTTCACCACACCTTCTCACACCATTACTTGACTGTCATATATTAACATTCCAGGTTGATTACGAATATGTTAGTCACTGTTGAAATGTAGAGAAACACAGCAGCCAGTCCTCACACAGAAAGGATCCACAGCAGCAACTGAAATAAATGGCCAGGTAATCTATTTTTAAGCGCTGTTGGATGTGGGATAACGTTGGCCAGGACATAAGAACTTTGAGAACACCGTCACTGAGGCAGAGCTGATGGCTTTGCTAATAGTACTCTTTGAACATTTGTTGGGCGTGGTTCATTTTTCTGGTACCTCATGCAAGTGATCACTCTTCATGTGAAGCTAGGCAGTGCATGTTGGCAGGGTGGGCAGGGGAGAAATCACTCCTAAGCCTGATCCCATTCTTATCCGAAGAAGAAATATCTGCACGTCTAGACATTACTGGATAGCGATAAGGAGGGATTTTATTATCCTTCATCAAAAGGCTCCTTTCCAATTGAGATCTATGAAGTCGTTAAAGCCCTGATTGGTTTACATTTTTTAGCTCATCATCAGTTTCATCAGCAAATCATTTGGAATTGCTGACATCAAGCCTTGTATAATTAACATGCTGACTTGCATGGTTTCAGCTTTCATTTATTTTTAAATTTGGTACAGAAAATACAAGATCCTGTCAGAACCTACATTTCCTAGCAAAAATAAACAGTGAGTGTGTCGTAATTAGCCCACAATCCAATTTGCTGAAGAATCAGTGAACTTGGTGTACCTTCATTAACCATTTTACTCTTACTTCAATAAAAGTACTTTTAAACAACAGAAAAACACAGCAAAAATCCTACTCTGCGTATCTGTCTATGTCAAAATACAGAGTTGAACAATTTCAACAGTTTGGAATGAAATCGCATTCAAAATTTTATCCAGCCCTCTTGTTCAACTGCAGTGTGATTAAGAATGAAAGTGATTAACCAGTTAGCTACAAAAGGGAAAATACACGAGGGGAAATAGGCTCCCACATCTCTACAAACCACGCAGATGTCGGACTCTTTCTCCCAGATGATCACAGGAACACCAGCTCAAACTGCTTTGGTACAGCTCCAATAGTTGTTTGCACATGGTGTAGTTTCAAAAGAAATAGTTTAAACAGAACCAGACCACAAGTCAACTTTAACTTAATTCCTCAAATAGTTGATTTAGGGGGTGAACATGACTGCTGCCTATGGCAAATGGAATATCACAGGACACTTTCTTTCCTCCTTTAAATTTGCCCATAAACTTTTAATCCATTCATTTAATTTTATAAACAATCAGTTTTTGATGCATTGCTCTTACAGGCATCCAGGATTATTTTTTGAATGGGGTACTGGGGAATGCGATACTGAAAGCCATTTCAGTAATCCCTTTCCACTCAGAATTTGCGTGGTCTATCATGCTTTTTCCATTAACAGAAGCAGGGAGTGAACGACAGTGCAGAGCCTTTTCAATGCTGTCCCCAGCAACTTGGAGCCACACAATGTGAACTAATTACAGAATTATACCAGGGATGGATTTACATCATACCATGTTAAGGCCAACTTTTTGAAATACAGAAGATTTGAACTCTAAGGTTTGCTGAAGAGTGAAGTCACCTCTGCAGAATCTTCCGCTGCAATTTCCTAGTCTCACCAACTTGATAATACACAGGGTTTAGTTGATAGTGTGTAGTAGGCAGAAAACCATGACAGGCTCCATACAATGCTCACCACTAGCTATGCAGCAAGATCAAGAGGACTAGCCACGGAGTGGACTATATGATAACAGAAGACATGGAGACCAACCAGATGCAGAGATGCATGCAAAAAAGAAAGCATGACACCTAATACTTCATACAAAAGGACATTTCTGATATTTAATCACCAGTGCTATTTCATTCCCACAGGTTTCAAAGTAGATGCTTTCTATTTACAGAGAGCAGGCACCAACTGCGATGGAGAGATATTAGTTTTTATTTTAGTCATTTGCAGGATCTGGGCTTTGCTGGCTGGGCCAACATTTATTGCCCACCGCTAGTTGCCCTTAAGGTGGTGGTGAGCTGCCTTCCTGAACTGCTGGAGTCCATGTGGTGTAGGTATGCCGACAGTGCTGTTAGGATGGGAGTTCCAGGATTTTGACCCAGCGACAGTGGAAGAACGGCGATATATTACCAAGTCAGGATGGTGAGTGACTTGGAGGAGAACTTCCAGGTGGTGGTATTCCCATGTGTCTGCTGCCTTTGTCCTCCTAGATGGTAGTGGTTGTGGGTTTGTAAGGTGCTGTCTAAGGAGCCTTGGTGAATTCCTTTTGTATATTTTATCATCACAATGTCATGCTTACTGTTCTATATGAAAGCTGAATCGTGTCCAGCTTCTTTCTACATCAAGAATACTTCCCTCATTAGTGACCAAATATAAGAACACACTTTTTTTTTTAAATTAGGAGATTTCATTAGTTTCATTGGTAAGTGTGTTTCCCAGTATTGAACAGAGTACCAAGCATGGGAAATTGGCTATGATTTCCAGACCCTGCTGAATTGGCTGCGACAGAAGTGAAGGTGGTACAATTAACATCAAAAGAATAAATTTTTTTTTAGAAAAGGTAATAGAAGGCCCCAACAAGTGTTACTACTAAGGAAAGTAGAGATCAAATTGAAGGTGACCTGAGAAAAGAAAGTTGAGTTTAAAATCATGAAGTAAACCAATCTATAGTTATGCAAATTTCTAAAATTTACTTTATCAATAGCAGGAATTGAATGCACAGAACTAAGTACAGAGATCCTCTCTCTCTGGTCTTTCAGAAATCGCTTGACACGTCTACTGTTCCTTGCTGTCGGAAATCAGTTATCATCTTCCTGGTTGCTAAAACATTGCGGCCTCTTGAGCTGAATGATTACCAACCAATTGCTCTTACACATATAGTCATGAAGCGTTTTGAGCACATTGTGTCAAAGTGTCTTTTAGATTCTCTTGTTCCACATATTGATCATTTGTAGTTTGTCCATCAATTTCATAAGTCAATGTACGACGTTGTTCTAACCTTGGTCCATCTGATCCTTCAGCACATGGATAGATTAGGCAACTATGCTCACGCCTCCTTTGTTGATTTCTCTTCAGCCTTTAATACCATGCAACCATTCAAGCTTATTGAAAAACTGAAAAGCCTTGATGTCAATCTTACACTCCTACTTTGGATTGTGATTTCCTTCACAACAGGACCCAATGGGTTTCTGAGATTTACTCAGAGCCCATGTTAATGAATACTGGACCTCCTCAGAGTTCTGTACTGTTACCTTTGTTTTTCATCCTCTATACGAATGATTATCAGGGTACGATGACATAACGATCCTGAAGTATGCTGATGATACAGCAGAACAAGTTATAGACTTTAGGAAAAAGCCAGTTAATTATACTGTTCTCGTGAAGATTAATTTTGTGGACACTGAAATGGTTGCTAACTACGAGTAACTCGGTGTCAAAGTGGATGATAAGAGAATTGGAGGGAACAGTGTACACATGTGGTGGCCAATATGCGATTATACTACCTCGGAAAATTTAAATCCTTTTGAGTCGGTTCCACAATCATGAAACTCTTCTATACGGCTGTAGTTGAGAGTGCTATCCTTTTTGGATGTCTTACCTGGCACTACTTTCATAGGAAATCAAATTCTTTAAGGACACAGATTATTGAACCAAGCAGGAAGGGTATTTGATGAGCAGATCTCTCGACGAAATCTACTCTCGAAAAACTTTGACAAATGCAGAGTGTCATGAACAATGAGAATCACTCATTGTCTCAGTATTACTGTTGGGTGCATTCAGCGAAAAGGCTACAATCCCTCAGAAGAAGGGCAAAAGCGGTCCCAGAAGTTGTTTGTGCCCTTCTCTAGAAGAACTTTTAACAGGAGTTTGATGAATGGATAAGGATATGCACTTAGGGTGGGACTCACTGACTGATTATTTTAATATAAAGTTGGATCTCTGTGATAAAGTTTAATCACGAATTAAGAAAAATGAATTAACACACAATAAAAATGACAGGGCAGGTGATGTGTTGAGACTGCAGAATGTGGCAGCTCCTGGATGCCAGTGTGATCCGGGGCAAACACGTCTGTCGTAAGAGTGTGTGGCTTGAGGAGCTTCAGCTCAGGGTCATTGAGCTACAGGATGAGTTACAGACACTGCGATGCATCACAGAAGGGGAAAGTTACCTCAACATTTTGTACCAGGAGGCAGTCACACCATTTACAATAGGGTCTTCTGATTTGGTCAGTGGTCAGGGACAGGTGGGTGTGACTGCGAGCAAGGCAGTTACGGGGACCCAGTAATGGAGGAGCCTCAGCCTTTGCAATTATCCAGCAGGTTTACGGTTCTTGCAGTTTGTATGGATGAAAGCAGTGCTGCAGAGTGGATGAGCAATTTGCCCATGGCACCATGGTACAGGAAGCCATTCAAGTGGGGGAAATGTAGTGGTACTTGGGGATAGTATAGTCAGGGGGACAAGCACAGTTCTCTGCAGCTGAGAGCGGGAGTCCAAACGGCTGTGTTGTCAGGCTGGTGCCAGGGATCAGGAAATCAGCTTAGGGCTGGAAAGAACTTGCAGTGGGAGGGGGAAGGTCCAGTGGTCTTGGTCCATGTGGGTACAAACAACATCGATAGAACTAGGAATGAGGTTCTGTTGAGGGAGTATAAGCAGCTAAGGGCTAAATTGAAAAGAAGAACCTCAAAGGTAATAATCTCTGGATTACTGCCTGAGCTATGAGCAAATTGGCATAAAGCAAATCAGATTAGAGTATTAAATGCGTGGTTCAAAAATTGGCGTAAGAGAATAGGGTTTTGATTTAGGGGGCAATGGAACCAGTACCAAGGAAAGTGGGAGCTGTACCATTGGGACAGTCTTCACCTGAACCGTGCTGGGACCAGTGCTCTGTGAATCGCAGGGAGGGCTTTAAACTAAATATCAGGAGCAAAGGATCAAGTTTGGGAAGATGTGATAAATCAAATAGAGAAGAGAAGGCAAGAGAGCAAGATAGGAATAAAGGGAAATGATGTTCAGAGCATAGCAGGGAGAGACAGACTGTACGAAACTAGGCGTGCACCAGCAGATAAGACTAGAGGTTAAAAAATAGTAAAAAGGCAGAACTAAAGACTTGGCATCTGAATGCATGTAGCATTCGTAACAAAACAGGTTATTTATTCCTATTTGTGCTCTCAATATGTCTGATCTGATAGCCAATACAGAGATATGGCTGAAGATGACAGATTGGGACCTGAACATTCAAAGATACACAACACTTAGGAAGGACACGAAGTTAGGAAAAAGTTGAGGGGTAGCTGTGTTAATTAAGGATGACATTGGTACAATAGAGATAGGTAACTTTAGTCCTGGAGATCAAGATGTAGAGTCAGTTTGGGTAGAGATGAGAAATAGTAAAGGTAAGAAGTCACTTGCGGGTGTGATTTATAGGCTCCCTAACAGTAATCACATGGGTATACAGGAAAAGATAATGGGGGCTTGTGAAAAAGGTACGGTAATAATCACGAGTGATTTTAACCTACACAGATTGGATGAATCAAATTGGCAAAGGTAGCCTGGATGAGGAGTTCATCAAGTGTTTTTGGGACAGTGTCTTAGAGCATCATATTCTAGCACCAAACAGAGAGCAGGCTATACTAGATCTGATAATGTACAATGTGACAAGATTGATTAACGACCCATAGTGAAGGCACTCCTAGGCATCAGTCCTCATAATATGAATGAATTTCAGACTCAGATTGAGGGAGAGTGTAATGGATCTAGTGTTTTAAACTTAAATAAATAAGAGCAATTATGAGGGCATGAAGACAGAGCTGGTTAAAGTGAACTGAGAAATTAGGTTAAGGGATAGGTCAATAAAGATGCAGTGGCAGACACTTAAAGGAGATATTTCAGAATACTCAGAAAAGATGCATTCCAGCAAGAAAGAAAGACTCCTAAGGGAAGGACGCACCATACCTAGCTAACTAAGGGAGTTAAAGATAGTACCAAATTAAAATTTAAAAAGCGTATAATTCCACAAAGATAAGTGACAGGTCAGAAGATCGGGCAGGTCAGAAGACTGTGCAGAATATAAAGAACAGCAAAGAGTGACTAATAGATGAATAAGGAGTAAGAAATTAGAGTATGAGAGTAGCTGGAAATATAGAAAACAGATAGTCAGAGTTTCTACAAGCATTTATAAAGGAAAGAATTAAAGCGAGCAATGGTCCTCCAGAGTGAGATTGGGGAATTAATAATGGAAAATAAGGAAATGGCTGATGAATTGAACAGATATTTTGCATCCATATTCACTGTAGAGGATACAAATAACATTCCAAAATAATTGTGAATCAGGTGGTGAAAGGGAGGGAAGAATTTAAACCAATTACAATCACCAGGGAAAGGGTATTAAGAAAATTATTAGAACTAAAAGCTGACAAATACCCTGGTTCTAATGGACTTCATCCTAGAGTCTTAAAAGAAGTGGCTGCTAAGATAATAGATGGATTAATTTTCAAAAATTCCCTAGCTTCTGGAAAGTTCTTATCAGATTGGGAAAAAGTGAACGTGACTCCCCTATTCAAGCAAGGGGGAGACAGAAAAAGCAGGAAACTACAGGCCAGTTAGCTTAACATCTATCATAGGGAAATTGTTGGAATCCATTATTGAGGACATTATAGCGGGACACTTAGAAAATCTCAATGCAATTAAGCAGAGTCAACATGGTTTTGTGAAAGGGAAATAACTTTTGACTAATCTATTGGAGTTCTTTGAGGAAGTAACAAGCAATGTGGATAAAGGGTAACCTGGCTATACTTAGATTTCCAGAAGGTGCCACATCAAAGGTTACTACCCAAATTAAGAGCTCATGGTGTAGGGTGTAACATATGAGCATGGATAGAGGAGTGGTTAGCTAACAGGAAGCAGAGAGTAGGCATAAATGGGCAATTTTTGGGTTGGCAAGGTGTGACGAGTGGAGTGCCACAGCAATCAGTGCTGTGGCCTCAACTATTTACAACTTGTATCAATGACTTGGATCAAGGGACCAAATGTATGGTTGCTAAATTTGGTGATGACACAAAGGAAGGTAGGAAAGTAAGTTGTGAAGAGGACACAAGGAGTTTGCAAAGGGAGATAGATAGGTTAAATGAGCGGGCAAAAATTTGGCAGATGGAGCATAATGTGGGCAAATGTGAACTTGTCCGCTTTGGCAGGAAGAATAAAAAAGCAGTATATTGTTTAAATGGAGGGAGACTGCAGAACTCTGAGGTACAGCGGGATCTGGGTGTTCTGGCACCTGAATCACGAAAATGTTAGTATGCAAGTATAGCAAGTGGTCAGGAAGGCAAATGGGATGTTGTCATTTATTCCGAGGGGAATAGAATATAAAAGTAGGGATTGTCTGCCGTAGTTGTGTACAGGGCATTGATGAGACACATCTAGAGCACTATGTACAGTTTTGGTCTCCTTATTTAAGAAAGGATATACATGTGTTAGAAGCAGTTCAAAGAAGGTTTACTCGACTGATACTTGGGGATGGGATTATCTTACAAGGAAAGGTTGGACAGGTTGGGCCTATATTCATTGGAGCTTAGAAGATTGAGAGGTGATCTTATTGAAACATAAGATCCTGAGGGGACTTGACAGGGTGGATGCTGAAAAGATGTTTCCCCTTGTGGCAGAGACTAGAGCTAGGGAACACAGTTTAAAAATAAGGTGTCTCCCATTTAAGACAAAGGTGAGAAGAAACTCTTTCTCAAAGGGTTATGAATCTTTGGAACTCTCCTCCCCAGAGCGGTGGAAGGCAGGGTCATTGAATATTTTTAAAGCCCTCGACCGACTCCCTTGTTAGCCAAGAATCTAAGGTTATCGGGGATAGGTGGAATGTGCAGTTGAGGCCACAATCAGATCATCCATGATGTCCTTGAATGGCGGAGCAGCCTCGAGGCGCTAAATGGCCTACATGTGCTCCGAATTTGTATGCTTGTTTGTATGCAGTTTTCTTTTACTGTATTGTTATTATTCATTTATATGCAGATTTTTTTAAACAAACGAGCTATGTACACAAAATAAATTTCCATATGAACTACGTATGGATAATAAAGTGAAATTTAAAAAAAACGTTTTGTTCTTAGTGTTAGCGATGTCAAGAAAATAAACATACGTTATTGTAAATGATATCACAAAACTCTGGACCTAAACAAATTGTGTGTTAAAAAGGGGGAAACTAAAAATCACAGCTAAAGTGAAAACAGACTGGACATTTTTGATAATTCAGTCAATACTTTGCACTAAACTTTTTTTGAATTATCCATTAATTCAAATTGAGCACTCTAAATAACAAAGGAAAGTAGCAATCTAATGCTTCAAAATGGAAATTAGGTCAGATAATTGGAATTATGCAATTTTAAATTTGGAAGAGTAGACCATATTCAATATCATGGAATAAGTTCACACTTTAGAAAATTCATATTTGCTTGTATCAAATAACAAATTACAGAAATTAAATTCATCCTTGCATAGAATATGGATCCCTAATAATGATTGATTATATTTCGATGTTTGTTTGCATAGACAATTCCAACATATTATCACTTAACTCCAGCACATTACCTGTACATTTGTATCTTGGTTATACGAAGACCATCAATGACCATAATTCCTGCTCAGCAGGATTGGGAACTCCACAATGTGGACTAAAAAAGCCACCCAGTTTAAACGCTGCACGTTTATTTCTATTTTAGCTTGCAATAGTGTGCATATCAGATGTTGCATAAAGACACAGCTGGCTCCCTCCTCCTCATCTAACGAATACAGTTTGCATCACAACAGTGCCTAGTGAGTGGAGGTCCACAGCGCATGCATCAGCAATCATTTGCAAATAGTTCATAAGGGTGGCTGCTGAGGGAAGTAAAAATATTCACACTGATGGAATTAGACTGTCTTCTTAGGTTGGGGTGAAGGTAAAATGTGCATCATTATAGCACGTGCTTTACTCTGTACCACACCAGAATTAAAAGTCTTCAGTGGGAGCACTGGGAAAAGTAATATCCCAGTGCCACTTTTATTACTGGCATTCTGCACTTCTGATTTTTCCACACTGTAACAAAAGCCAACTTGTATTCTTCCTCAATTTACAATGCAGCACCTTTCAAAAAGTATCAGTAAAATCCTCATCCTCAGTATCTTGACAACCAGTCTTGTTAGTCCACTATGATTTCAGCCAATTATACTGCCAAGGGCAAACATTCCAAGATGGACCTGGTTATGTATGCTAAGTATTTCAATATTTGTTCGTGAGATGTGGGCACCGCTGGCTAGGCCAGCATTTATTGCCCATCCCTAATTGCCCTTGTTCAGAGGGCATTTTTTTTATATAAAAGAGTCAACCACGCTGCTGTGCGTCTGGAGTCACATGTAGACCAGACCAGGTGAGGACAGCAGATTTCCTTCCCTAAAGGACATTTATCCTTTAGGAAACACAGATTATGAGGCATGTGAATTCAGTAGTAGTTGAGATAAACTTAGTTTATGGTTAAAATTCCTATCTGACAAATTGGGAAGAAATCTTTACTGATAGAAAAATAGCGAAAACAACAAAAAGAAAGGTTACATGTTATCAGTTTATCTTATTCTACAGCAGAAAGCAAACATTTCTTGGCACACACAGAAACACGCTGCTTCAAATACTGTTTCCAGTTTGCCAAACATTTCGATGGATTCCATATTTTTCTAAGTTTAAAAGCAAAAGATTGACAAGATAG
This sequence comes from Cetorhinus maximus, assembly GCF_964194155.1. Classification (NCBI taxonomy): domain Eukaryota; kingdom Metazoa; phylum Chordata; class Chondrichthyes; order Lamniformes; family Cetorhinidae; genus Cetorhinus; species Cetorhinus maximus. The sequence continues at coordinate 40,384,986 of NC_135900.1, forward strand.
AAACATTCACCTCTTTGGTGTACAACAAGCCAGCCTGTAAATGATAAACAGTCACACTCATAAATCATATTTTAAATGGTTACAACTGTTCAGTAAAACAAGAAAATAAAAGCTTCAGCCAGTGAGACAGTTGATGGAAACAAACCAAACTAGTGCTTAAAGGTCTGTGAAGGTTTATTGTTTTCCCCTCCAAAGACAATTGGCAGATCAGAAGACCCAGGAGAGAATGGATCTCTGCTAGGCTCTACAGTGCAGAAAGGCAGATTTAATTTTATAGCCTCTTCATTTGCATTAATGGTGAAGCCATTTATAGGTATCCAATTCTCCATAACACTGTCATAATAGATAACAGGCTTTATGACTCATTTAAGTTGGAAGAATCACAAACTAAGATGAAGTGCTTCAGTTAAAGATGGTTAACATTTTCCTGGGATTCGGGTTTAGTTAACCTGGTTTAAGACAGATTCCTCCCACTAGATCATTTCCTTCTAATATACCTTTGATTAATACATATATTTTTAAAACCTAGCATGTTAAATTTATCAATACTACAGCATTACTACTGTTTATCTAGTTTAATTTGTATAGATCTCATTTGAACAAATTCACACATCAGCCTGATTGAACTATAAAACAATTGCAGAACTTTATCATGAGGAAACCGGGGACAATAATCTTAACAGAGCAACACTTTTGAACAATGTTAGAAAGAAAGTATTTTTTCTGTGGGATCAGAGAGGGCTAGTAAGCAATATACTCCCCAAATCTCTGTGGATGACACTCTCACCAGCTTGGGTGAATCATCATTTTTCTCCTTGACATCACTCCCTCCCTCCCTGAATGGAGAAGACTACCCTCCTTCCAGAAACAAAAACTGTGACTGATTTTCCCCTGCCAAGTCCAATATCACATTACCAATTTTAAGAAAATGGAACATTTTGAAACAATAGCCTGTATTTCAGAAAGAAGTGACATAAAGGCAATTATTTTCTTTGCACTCAACTGCTTAGCGCTATAAAGCAATGCAGTCATTTCAAACAAACAAATTTAAACCAGATCTGATGTTATAGCACTCCAAATAGGAAATTCTCTCTAACGTTAGTCATAACTTGATCCATGGGATAAGCCAAACAGATTTCACAGGTCTGAATTTTGCCCTTGGCAAGCGCGCACAATTGGTGGGCCCAGGATCGGCCAGGAACCGCTGACTGCGATCAACCCCCGACCGCGATTTCATGCTGGCTGGCCAATTAGCAGCCAGCCAGCATGAAGCGTGCGCTGAAAAGCTCAGCACTGCCGGGATGGGGGCAGGAAAAGGGCAAGGGTGGGAAGAGGACGGGCGATGACGTCACCGCAGGCACGGGTAAGTGCTGCGATAGAGCCCCCTGAGGGCAGGTAGCCGCCTCAGGGAGCTGCTGACCTTCAAATGATTAAATAAAGTTTTAAAAAGCTGCAAAAATAATGTCATGAATCACAATCAAGCCCCTGAAAATATACCTCAAAAATGGTGTCCACAGTTATTCATTTTAATTTTATTTCATAACGGAGATTTCATCCCACCCTTGGATGAGGTTTGATAAGAAATGTAAAGGCCGTCTTGCCAATTCGCCCACCTGCCAACCACAAGAGCCATGAACAATTGGAGACAATTGCGCCGTTAATGGGCTTAACTGCTCTCTTAATTGTCAGTGGGCGCACTTCCGACTTTTGTGCGCGCCTGCCGAGTGAAACATCATACAAGTGCGGGATGACATCAGGACGCTCGCCCAACATCATCTCATGCGATTTTACACCCGATCAGTTCAGGCACATGCCCGCCCGCGAGGCGTAAAATTCAGCCCGTAGAATTATTACTTTTTTTTTAAAAGAAATACATCAAAATTGCTCAATTTTTTTTGTGCAAAAGAAGAAAACTACTGGAAAATACATCAAGTTTCTTCAAACCAACCAAGCATCATCATTGATATAAAAGCAAAAAACTGTGGATGCTGGAAATCCAAAACAAAAATAAAAATACCTGGAAAAACTCAGCAGGTCTGACAGCATCTGCGGAGAGGAACACAGTTAACATTTCAAGTTCGTATGACTCTTCAACAGAACTAAGGAAAAATAGAAAAGAGGTGAAATATAAGCTGGTTTAAGGGGGGGGCGGGGGTGAGACAGGTAGAGCTGGATAGAGGGCCAGCGATAGGTGGAGATAGCCAAAAGATGTCATAGACAAAAGGACAAAAGAGGTGTTGAAGGTGGTGATATTATCTAAGGAATGTGCTAATAGGTGACATTAAGGGTAGAAAGCAGGACGAGCAAGGTACAGATAGCCCTAGCGGGGGTGGGGTGGGGGGAAGGAATCGAAATAGGCTAAAAGATAGAGATAAAACAATGGATGGAAATACATTTAAAAATAATGGAAATAGTGGGAAAAAATAAATCTATATAAATTATTGGAAAAAAGGGGGGTCAGAAAGGGGGTGGGGATGGAGGAGAGAGTTCATGATCTAAAATTGTTGAACTCAATATTCAGTCCGGAAGGCTGTAAAGTGCCTAGTCCGAAGATGAGGTGCTGTTCCTCTAGATTGCGTTGAGCTTCACTGGAACAATGCAGCAGGCCAAGGACGGACATATGGGCATAAGAGCAGGGTGGAATGTTGAAATGGCAAGCGACAGGGAGGTCTGGGTCATGCTTACCGACAGACCGAAGGTGTTCCGCAAAGCGGTCACCCAGTCTGCGTTTGGTCTCTCCAATGTAGAGGAAACCGCACTGGGAGCAGCGAATGCAGTAGACTAAATTGAGGGAAGTGCAAGTGAAATGCTGCTTCACTTGAAAGGAGTGTTAGGGCCCTTGGACGGTGAGGAGAGTGGAAGTAAAGGGGCAGGTGTTGCACCTTCTGCGGTTGCATGGGAAGGTGCCGGGTTGAGGTGTAGGGGGTGATGGAGGAGTGGACCAGGGTGTCCCGGAGAGAACGATCCCTGCGGAATGCCGCCGGTGAGGTGGGGGTGAAGGGAAGATGTGTTTGGTGGTGGCATCATGCTAGAGTTGGCGGAAATGGCGGAGGATGATCCTTTGAATGCGGAGGCTGGTGGGGTGATAAGTGAGGACAAGGGGAACCCTGTCACGGTTCTGGGAGGGAGAGGAAGGTGTGAGGGCGGATGCGCGGGAGATGGGCCGGACACGGTTGAGGGCCCTGTCAACCACCGTGGGTGGAAAACCTCGGTTAAGGAAGAAGGAAGACACGTCAGAGGAACTGGTTTTGAAAATGGCATCATCAGAACAGACGGAGGCAAAGGAACTCAGAGAATGGAATGGAGTCCTTACAGGAAGCGGGGTGTGAGGAGCTGTAGTCGAGGTAGCTGTGGGAGTCAGTAGGCTTGTAATGAATATTGGTGGACAGTCTATCACCAGAAATTGAGACAGAGAGGTCAAGGAAGGGAAGGGAAGTGTCATTGATTTGTATAACTGCATCTGATACCATGGAGATTGGGTCATTGACTCCCAATTAGAAAATTGAACATTTCAGATTTCAGAACTATCTCTGACCCATTTGCCTCAGGTGTGAGGCTTTCAGCTCATAAATCAAACTGCACAATGGAGTGTCCCTACTGTGCAATATTCCATCGTGCAGAAATCGAAATCCAGCATTCTGGGGAGTGAGCAAATGGTTGAAAAGTAACTAGTGTTCAAAAATAATTATTCTACTTCGAAATCTCAGTGAGAGGAAATGAACCTTAAAGTGAATTATTTTCACAATTCTAGACATTTAGCTAAAAAACCTCAAACAATTATAGCTAAAACAACTGGTAGTTGGCAAACATCACTGCCCAAGATTCTGACCCTCCAGGCCTCAGAGCAGTAACTCATGTTAAAGATATACAGTACTTCAAAAAAGTTTTGGTTGCCCTCCAGGACTGAACCCAAATAATCATTGTTCAAGTACAAGCCCAGAGAATGTCAGCAGGTAATAGAATGGATGAAAATGTGTCCACTGTAATCCAGATATTATTTCTTCTCCATGATTAAACTGTTTAGAATGCAAACCACTGAAATACAGCATCATTGAGGCTTGCTAAGAGAAATATTTTTTTTAAGTACCTTCCCCACACTCACAGTACTTGTAGCAAAGCAGTTCAGCAACATTTGTGGAATATCTGACAAACTCCACAGCAAATACCTCCCTGAAACAATGGTAAGATGGTGACCAAATGTATTGTGTGTCATGCCTACTACATTTTCCATCTGTTGAGTTGGGAATACACACTCAAAGCACTGGTGAACACCATCATAGGTAGCCAACTTCATGAAAAACTGACATGACTAGACACATTGGTATAGTTATGACGAAGGTTAATGATATGTCCCATACTCTAAAATTAACCTCTCTCGTTGCTCTACATTGTAACTAAACAAATTCTGCTTAGGATCATAAAACAATTGTATGAGCTCTTTGACAGGTCAGTGGGGTAAAGGGGCACCCAACACAGAATTAAGATATACAGAAAGACCCATGTTGATTTCTCAGTCTCCACTGAAATTTCTGATCACGGTTGTGGCACCGGTTGCGAGTGCAACATTAGCTTAAAATTCTTGATCAAGGCAAGAATGGGGGTGAAAGGGGAAGAATCAGCCGTGGTTCCTGCACCTGATAGCTATAGATTCATTGGCTCCACCAAAAAGTACATGCATGTGGACATTGGGAGAGAATCAAATTCTGATATGGTTCCCAATAACATATTTATATAGTGCCTTTAAACATCCCAAAGCACTTCATAAGAACATTAGAAAACAAAATGTGACAGAGCCACATAAGGAGAAATTAAGTCTGACGACCAAACACTTGGTCATACAGGTAGGTTTAAGGAGTGTCTTAAAGGGGGAAAGTGATCAAGAGAGGTAGAAGGGTGTTGGGAGGGAATACTAGAGCTTAGGGAAAAGGTAATTGGAGGTATGGTCATCAACTGCGGAACAATTAAAATAGGGTCAAGAGCCAGAATTAGATGAGCATAGATATCTCGGCAGGTTGTAGGGCTGGAGCAGATTAGAGATAGGGAAGGGCAAAGCAGGAAAGAGAATTTTTAAACCAAGACATTGCTTGACCAGGAGCCAATATAGGTCAGTAAGCACAGGATGCGTGGACTGGACTGCTGCAAGTTAGGACACAGGTACAGAGTTTTGGATGATCTCAAGTTTATGGTGGGTAGAACGTGGGAGACCAGCAAAGAGCATGTTAGAATAGTCAAGTCTAGAGGTTAACAAAAGCATAAATGAGGGTTTCAACAGCTGATGTGGGGCAAAGTCGGGTGATGCTACAGAGTTGGAAAATGGCAGCCTTAGTGATGACACAAATGTGGTTAGATACTCATTTTGAGGTCAAATAAGACAGAAACATTGCAAACAGTCTAACTTAGTTTCAGACAGTTGGCAGGTTGAAGGATGGAGTCAGTAGATAGGGAGTTTGGAGTTCAAAGCACTGGCAACTAAGATCTTGACACACTGTTTAGACTTACACAGGAAGCATGGCCAATTGAGCAACATACCAGAGGGCCAGCATGCATATTGTTAAGCATGTCTTCAAGATTATCCATCTGCTGAATTGGGACTGCCCTCTCATGCACTGGTGAACAGGTAGATGGCCCTGTAAAGAATCTCTATGATTAGGCACACTGGTACTTCAAGGAGAAAAAGGTTGATGTGCCCACTGCACCAACTTGAACTACCTTGTTGCATTGCAGTGTATGTAGAAAAACTAGTGCCAGTCAAGAAGCAAAAACAAAAAATGCTGGAAAAACTCAGCAGGTCTGACAGCATCTGTAGCGAGAAAGACAGAGTAAATGTTTCGAGTCCATATGACTTCTTCAGAGTGTCAGCCAAGGTTCAGTGCACACTCTAATCTGAGTCACAAGATTGTAGGTTAAGTCTCATTTCAGGAACTTGGGCACAAATTCTAGGCTAACATGCCAGTGTAGTACCAAAGGAACACTGCACTGTCGGGTGCCATCTTTCAGGTGAGACATTAAACCAAGGCAATGTCTGACCTTCAGGTAGGTCTAAAAGATGCCATGGCACTATACTGAAGAGGAACAGAGGAGTTCTCATCAGTGTCCTGATCAATCCTTCAACCAACACCTTAAAACAAAATATCTGATCATTATTACATTGTTGCTTGTGGGATCTTGCTGTGCAGAAACTGGCTGCCACATTTCCTGTGTTACAATAGTAATTACACTTATGTGATTGGCTGCCAAGTACTTTAGGGTGTCTTGATATTGTGAAAGGTACTACGGAAATGCACGTCTTCCTTTCTTTACCAACACTGGTAGAATTGTAGTCCAGTAAGAGTTACTGCCTTTGGAAAGGGGAAGAGAAGAAAGTTACTAAATATTAGGGTGCATGGGTGACAAGTGCATCAATGCTACTGGGACTTTGTTTCATTCTTGTGCCAACAAACAGGATGAATTTGAACGTGTGAACTTGTCTACCTTTGCTTTATAAACTTAGATCACCGGATGAATCAAATAACAATTATTCCAAAAAAATCTGAAATTCCACAAAGGAATGGCTATCAGAGTTTGTTGCCAAACTCTGAGGAAGAGCAAACAACTCTGGAGAATGCAGGAGACCAGAGAAGGACATAAGCAGGCAAGGAGAATGGGCAGATGCAGAATAATAGCCAAATGTGCATTATACAACCAAGAATAAAGAATGAAAATATATTCAAAATGGTACATTTCTCTATTAAGCAGGCAAGCAAAGTTATGAAGTTACACAAATCCTTAGCCAGCAAATATAAACCACCATTTAGAAGACAAATGAGAATTTTAGGGTTTATACAGGCAGATGACATATTAAAACAGCTGGCATATTAAAACAGAGATTCTGTGCGACAATGAAACGTAAGGCTCACCAAAGCTAATTTGAACAGTGGACTGACCAGGAGTTGAGGATTCATTTGCAGGAAAAGAGATGGTAGCCTAGTGGTTTTGGTACTGCAGTAGCAAGTGGCAAGAGAAAATTGAGTTTTTAAAAATTGGGTAATTTGTGGGTTAACATAAGAAAAAAATCCATAAACTCAACAGGTTCATTAATGTCCATCAGGCAAGGAATCTGCTACCACTACTTGATCTGGCCTGCATTTGTCCCTAACCCTACACAGATATCTCGGGCACCTAGGGTTGAGCAATGATTGCAATCTTGCCATGTAGCCCACATCCTAAGGATAGGAAAAAATGCAGCCAAATGCAAATGTGCGATTCTTCTTCGATCAGCGATTGTAGACGGAAGAAAGCTGATGGTATTTTATAGCACAAAAATATGGGTATACAATAGTAGTCCTGGATTAAGGATTTGAATGCAGCAGAACAAACCACAAGCTATTTATTATGTGCACTGGACACTGAAGTGTTCTACATCAAGCCTATCCAACAAAGGCCAACACCTGGCATTAAAAACAACAAAGGGAAAGCATTGCACAGAAATCACTCTCCTAAAACAGGAGGTGGGCGAGGGCAAGAGGGGTAAAAAGGACAGTATAAAACTGTATCTTTCACCTTTTAAAAAAATCCTTGAAGGTAGAACAAAGAGGAGAGAAACTGAACAAAGCTTAAAATTAACATTGGCGGAATGGAAAGCATATGCCTCTTTGACCTACAATAATGGGAGTGTACCTGATTCCAGTGATCGGTGAACACATTCGAATGTCCTGCATGTTTACCTCAAATGTGCGCGCGCATACGCTTGTAAGCGTGTTGTTAACTGTTTCAACAGCTGTGTAAATAGAATGCTTTTCCATTTGTTTCTTTAGTTATGTTGGGGTTTGCATGTATGTTTGTCTTAACAGTTTAGAAGCTCAATGTATCCATGCTGAACCAAACAGATCCAGATCAGGAACAACTTGCACTTATACAGGCAGGTATAGCGAGATAGATAAGAGAAATAGCGATCAAGCAGGAGGTCAGAGAGAAGTGCCCAAAAACTTGGTTGAGATAAAATGGCTTTGAGAAAGCTTTTAAAATAGAAACAGGAGTGGAGAGGTTCAGTGAGGAATTTATGAGCAACTGTTGGTTCTATGACCAATGATAGGGTGAGTGAAAGGCCTGAAAGGGGGCGGTGAATTAGCCTGTGGAGAGATTTGAAGACAAGGGTGAGAATTTTAAATGTATTGCTTAGAAGACAAGCAGTCAGAGGAGGCCAGAGAGGACAGAGGGTTGCAAATGTGTCTTAGTGTGGCTGAGATTGAGTTTTGAGTCATCCAGCTCAATTTTTTTTTTGTGCTAAATTAGCTGATCTCAAGCTGACAAAGTGGAACATTACAATCATAAAGGACACTAAAGTTAAATGTACTAATTAGAGAGAAAAAAATTAAAAACATTAACAAAGTTCTGTGGTTAATCAGATTTGTGGTGGTTGAATCACAGCATCAGTGGTTCCACCACCAATCGAATTAAGGCACACTACTTCCTTTAAGGAAGCAATATCCCTTTAGTTGTTTTATATATATATATATATATATATATATATATATATAGGCCAAACAACAAATGGCAGCATCTGATTTATGCAGTAAAGCTGTTAGAATGGATCCACCAATGGGAGCAATGCCATCACTAGATTTTCAGTCAAATGTAATAGGTGGTAAATAAAGTTTTTAATATCATGTTCATTTGAATTTCAAAATGACATTCAGCAGTATAATTGAAGATTCTGTCTTCCCTAACTCAAATTATGCCTCAGGAGAGCATTTTGGGTTATATAACAGGGTGAAATGCAAGTGGTTACAGGTGGTGGATGAATTTGAGTGTTGCACAGATATTATATTAGCACATTAAAGTGTTTTGACTTAAGTATAATTTTGCCAAAGCAAATCTAAGGAGCATTTTGGATCATGCATTATCGCATAGAAGTGTGATTTTATAACAGTGAAGAAAAAATTTATACACTCTTGATATCTATGCATTTTTAAAAATGTTAAATCGTGGTTAGTTTTTATTTGGATTATTTGCATTTTTTGAATCTCCATTTTGCTAAAGTGTCAATAAAACTTCACCATTTGGAGCTTCCAGCCAGGAAATTACGAAAACACTCTTCTTACATAGAGCGCTAATGAGGCTGAAACGACGATTTGATCAACATAAAAGTCATATATCCACAACAGAGCTACCAAGCGAAATAGCCTGGTCGGTGCTATTGCTTCTATTTCAGATCCAAGAACTACTTTCTATTAGCATATGCAGCAAGCAATGCGAGTCAGTGTTTACAGAAATATCAAATTCTCACTACGAAAGTTGAGATCAGAAGCTGCCAGCAACATAAATCTAGATGTTTCAGATTGCTGGAAGGTGCTATTGCTTCATATTTCAGAACAAGGAGGATCCATCCCCTAAAATGGATCTAGCAACTTAAAATGAGAAAAGATTGGTCATGAAAATGTAAAATGGGATCTTAAGAAATCTCTTATTTATATGCACACACATATTATACTATATACTTCCTCTAGATTTGGATAGCAGGATGTTTAGAAGTAGGTGAGCAAAGAGTCGCAGCATTGTCACATACTTCCCATGTATTCCTTAAAATAGGACTGAACTTAATTAAGTGAATTGTAAAGCAGTGATTGATATATATCTTATGGCCAACGTTTTTTTTAAATATCCAGAATAAAAATAAATTCAGGATAAGTTCACCAAGTAACAATGTTCCCTCTATTTTTTTTCCATCCAAGTATGAAATGATTTTTGTTATGTGAACCAAAATCAAGGTAATGCTCAGATGAGCGGCACCAGTGGAAAACAAAAAAAAGAGTACAAATAACTATTTTTGAAGAGATACCATAGGCATGGAAGGAAGAAAGAACACCACTCCTAGCCATTGGGATGGTAACATACTAGTACACAAATTACAAGAATTACTGAATTCAATTTGAAATTTTTTGGGAAATAATGGCATTTATTCCACCTACAGTTTGTTTGGATTAAAAACCCTATGAATTGTGAAGTAATAAATCAGGTCATTATTTTTAAAATAAACTGTCTCTCACACAATGTATAAATTGGTGATTGGTAATATTTGAAAGAATGCACCATTTATCATGCCCCATGAGATCTGCATTATTTATTAGAGATCTGGGTTAGGAATCTAAAACTTTTCACAAACTCCCTAGAAATGTCATGTTTCAAATGTGTTGAATGTCTTTGGGATCAATCTAACTAATAATTCTACAAAACCAACTGCAGCAGAATGATTAGATCAGTGGTATTAAGTGGCCCAAAAATCCTCTCAACAACTCTTAGTAACTTACCAACTTAACTCCTGCTTACCATTTCCCACCTTCAGCTCGCCACCTCTCCCCCACAGCACCTCCAGCTCTTGGTCCCTCATTCCTTCCCTGACTCTCCGCCTCCCCACCTCCCTTCCACATCCCCGCTCCGACACCAACTCCACCACCCCGCCTCCTCTCCCCCACCACCCCGTCTCCTCTCCCCCACCACCCCGTCTCCTCTCCCCCACCTTCATCTCCCCTCCTGCTTACTGCCTCTCTCCACCGAGTCCTCACTCAGAGGCAAGGGGCAGCAAGAGGGAGGAAGCAGGTGAGGGGGTGAGATGAGCTAAGAGTGGGAAGGTCAGGGAGGTAGGCGACAAGCAGTGAGCGGGTCGCAGGAAAGACAAGTGCTGACACAGCTTTGGCTCCCGAAAACAACACGAGTTAATTTTGGCCCTTAATTCCACCTGATTAATCATGTCAGGCTTGACTCTCCTCCAATAATTTCCTGTCATTGGGAGTCTACCAGTTCTTTCCCCATGGACTAGAGTGGCAAGTAAACTTCATTTAACCATCAGGATGTGCGTGGCTGTAATAATTAAGTGTGCAGCCCTTGATGGACTGTTGTGTGGCCGCACAGCTTAGGGGGAACACTGCCAAGTAACTGTTCTAATTATTTCAACCAACTGCAACAAAAAGAAATGCTGTGAACAGGAGCAACTCACCAATTTTTGCAATTAATGATATAAATGCCAGTACATTTTGAACTGGTTTCTTTAACCCAGGTTAAAAGAACACCTAACCATCGTGGACAAAAATCAACCAATTCTTATGTAGTTTAAATGACCGTGTATTTCATTTGCCTCCTTTAAACCACATTAAATTATTCCGCAAAACCATTTCCACAAGTGCTAAGAGCTCATTCTGATCAGTCAGGAGTTAAAAATGTACAGTCCCACCTCCAAAGTAGATTTCAGTTGAGCTACAAAATGTAATAGGAGACTCATACTGGGACTTAATAATGCTACATTGTTCTCTCCATTTATTTGGCATTAGTAAACACTCAGCATTGGCATCTGGCTTGTAACTTTATACAATCTCGATACAAAATGTCTCAAGACCCTTCTACTTATACACACACTGCTCACATGGCACAGTGCTACAACATATTTGTTATAGATATACATAGATATATATTTGGTATACACATAGATTGGACAAACCAAACTAGCAATAATACTGTGGAGGAGGATTTCCTGGCATGTGCACATGATGGTTTTTTGAACGAATATATTGAGGACCAAACAGAGAGCAGGCTATCCTAGACTGGGTATTGTACAATGAGAAAGGATTAATTAACAATCTTGTTGTGCAAGATCCCTTCCTAAGGGAAGAGCAACCATAAAATGATAGAATTGTTCATTAGGATGGAGAGGGAAGAAGTTGAATACGAAACTAGGGTCCCGAGTCTAAATAAAGGGAATTACGAGGGTATGGGATGCGAGTTGACAATGATGGATTGGGGAACCTTACTGAAAGGGTTGACGGTGGATAGGCAATGGCTAATATTTAAGGAACATATGCATGAATTACAATTATTCATTCCTGTCTGGCGCAAAGCCAGAACAGGAAAGGTGGCTCAACCATGGATTACAAAAGAAATTAGGGATAGTATTAGATCCAAAGAGGAGACATACAAAATTGCCAGAAAAAGCAGCAAGCCTGAGGATTGGGAGCAGTTTAGAATTCAGCAAAAGTGGACAAAAAGATTGATCAAGAAGGGGAAAAGGGAGTATGAGTGTAAACTTGGAGGGAACATAAAAACTGACTGTAAAAGCTTCTATAAATATGTGAAGGGAAAAATATTAGCAAAGACAAATGTAGGTCCCTTACAATCAGAAACTGGGGAAATTATAACGGGGAACAAAGAAATGACAGAAGAATTGAACACATATTTTGGTTCTGTCTTCACAAAAGAGGACACAAATAATTTTCCAGAAATGTTAGGGAACCAAGGGTCTAGTGAGAAGGAGGAATTGAAGAAAATCAGTATTAGTAAAAAAATGGTGCTAGAGAAATTAATGGGGTTAAAGGCTGAACAATCCCCAGGGCCTGATAATCTACATCCCAGTCTACTAAATGAAGTTGCCTTAGAAATATTGGATGCATTGGTGGTCATCTTCCAAAATTCCACAGACTCTGGAGCAGTTCCTACAGATTGGAAGGTGGCAAATGTAACCCCACTATTTAAAAAAGGGAGAGAAAAAAGAATTACAGACCAGTTAGCCTAACGTCAGTAGTGGGGAAAATGCTAGAGTCCATTTTAAAAAGACGTGGTAACAGAACACTTGGAAAGCATTAACAGGATTAGACAAAGTCAGCATGGGTTTATGAAGGGGAAGTCATGCGTAACTTATCCATTGGAGTTTTTTTGAGGATGTAACAAGTAGAATAGAATAGGAAGAGCCAGTGGATGTGTATTTGGATTTCAAGAAGGCTTTTGATAAGGTCACACATAAGAGGCTAGTGGGCAAAAATTAAAGCACATGGGATCGAGAGTAACATATTGGCGTGGATTGAGAATTGGTTGGCAGTCCAGAAACAGAGTGTGGGAATTTTTCCCAGATGGCAGGCGGTGACTAATGGTGTGCTGCATGGGCCCCAGCTATTCATGATATACACAAACGACTTGGATGAGGAAGCCAAATGCAATATTTCTAAGCTTGCTGATGACACAAAACTGGGCAATGTTGCGAGTTGTGAGGAGGATGTAAGGAGGCTTCAGGGTGATTTAGACAAGTTGTGTGCATGGGCAAACACATGGCAGATGCAGTATAACGTGGATAAATATGAAGTTATACACTTTGGTGTGAAAAACAGAAAGACAGAGTATTATTTAAATGATGATATATTGGGAAATGTGGATGTACAAAGGGGTCTTGTCCTTGTACACCAGTGAATGAAAGTAAACAGGCAAGTGCAGCAAGTAATTAGGAAGGCAAATGGTATGTTGTCCTTCATTGCAAGAGGATTTGAGTTCAGAAGTAGGGATGCCTTACTGCAGTTATACAGGGCCTTGGTGAGACCACACCTGGAGTATTGCTTGCAGTTTTGGTCTCCCTACCTAAGAAAGGATATACTTGCCATAGAGGGAGTGCAGCAAAGATTCACTGGGGATGTCAGGGCTGTCATATAAGGAGAAATTGCTTCGACTGGGCCTGTATTCACTAGAATTTAGAAGAATGAGAGGCGATTTGATTGAAACATGTAAATTTCTAACAGGGCTAGACAGACTAGATGCAGGGAGAATGTTTTCCCTGGCTGGGAAGTCTAGAACCAGGGGCCACAGTCTCAAGATACAGGGCAGGCTATTTAGGAAAAATTTCTTCACTCAGAGGGTAGTCAACCTGTGGAATTCTCTACCACAGAAGGCTGTGGAGGCTGGGTCACTGAGTATATTCAAGAAGGATATTGATAATTTTTTGGATATTAAGGGCATCAAGGGGTATGGAGAGAAAGCGGGAATATGGCACTGAGATAGGAGATCAGCCATGACCATACTGAATGACGGAGCAGGCTCAAAGGGCCGAATGGCCTACTCCTGCTCCTAGTTTTATGTTTCTATGTATACAACAAGTTGCATTTCTCTGCACATCAAATACCTGATTCCTGCCTGCATGTTTTTTTTTGGGGGGGGGGGGGGCGGGGCGCGGGGCGTGGCAGGTGAGAAGGCAAGTCATCCTGCATTACTCCAGCAAATCTCTTAATAACCAGTTGAATTATCTCAAAATTGGGCAGTCCTGACACCCAAATTATAAATACAGTTTTATTACTGCCTTGTCAAAAATCGAAGTTCAGTTTCCTACTGCTGCAACTTTACAAGACCAGTGCTTCCAAAAGTTGGAGAAACTTGCTCCAAATAAATTGAACAATAGAGTTTATATTAGACAGAATCCAAGAAATGTTATATGTGGATCCATGAGATTTTTTTCAAGATATGATCCAACTTCTTTCTAAAGTGCATTTCTTTTGCCATCTACATTAAAGAGTTAAAAAGATTACAATATGAATTTTATTTTTGAACCACAAATTTTCCAGAAAACAAAAATACTCAAAGTTCCTACATCAATCTAATGAAACTACCACCTTACTGCTAAATTTGAGTATAAGCCAATCTTGTATATATTTTAGGAAAAGAGTAAGACTCACTTATTTAAAACAAAAAAGTAGAAATCCAGAAACAGCAACACAGGCTGTCTGTCTCTTTCCATAAACTGCTTCAAGAAAATCTCAATCCAAATCATTACTCTGCAGGCAGGATGTTAATTAAATACATTGCACTCACCCCCTTGCTGGGTCCAATGCGATTGCCCTGGGCTGATCCAGGTCTTGCCAAAATAATACTTTCCGCAATGATCCATCTAAATTAGCAACTTCAATCCGATTAGTTTCCGAGTCTGCCCAATACAACTTTTTCCCCAGCCAATCACAAGCCAGTCCATCAGGTGATACAAGGCCTGATATCACTATGTTCTGAGTGTTCCCTGTCTGATTTAGAAAAATCAGTTTGATCGCTTCTTCACTCACGTCAGTCCAGTATACAAGATCCTCTGAGAATATAAAATCCACCGCAGCTGCATCTTCTAAACCAGCAACAACAACGGTGGCATTAGTCTTGCCACCAGCAGCATCCACCAACCTCAAGTCTCGTCGATTTGCAAATAACAACAGTGGTGAACCTATATTCATAAAGGAACAAAAGTTATTGACAACTATCAGTAAAGCATTAGTCACTCACACAAAAGAGGGCATATTACTTGCACAATAACTATGAAACAAATAATAATTAATCCATTTTATAATCTCACACATTCTGTAGTAAATATAAAGTTAACATACACATTGTTTGTGTATGACCTGGAAAAAAAAGACATTGCTATGCTTTTTGCATAGTAAATTATGTCTTGCAAAACTCACAAAATGGAGTCTAGTGATTGGTGTCAGCACTCATCTATATATAGTATGTCAAGTGAAAACCTGAAATTTTTGGCCAAAATAAAGAGTGCTTATAGATTTTCAAATTCTCTCAAAATGTTTGTTCAGGCAGCAGTCTGATCTGTTTACCTTTGTGGTTCTAAACATAATATTCCAAATAATATAAAATATCATGAGGCCTTGGCTTTTGTTCAGAAGCATGCAGGAATGAAAGACAACAATCAGGCTATGCATCTACTTCGGTGATTTTTTTGGAGTCTTTAGCCATTTTAACATGACAAGTCATTGCTCTTGGACAACTGATTGTAACAGCTTGCAAAAAAACAAAAACCCAAATGCAAACCTCAGTTATGTCCCTTTCATCATTGTTGGATCAGATGCATGCAACAGTGTACAAGTTCCTGACATTGCAGTTAATGAAGATCTTTCTTCTATTTCTGCACATAAAGGCCATATTTGATTAATACAACATAATGAGATACAAATTATCCATGTTAAATCATAATTATTAATCTAAACTGTACTTCATACTCCTATTTTTTCCCCAATTGACTCCAGTTGAATTGAAATGGTCTTCTTACTTTCAATGTTTCAACACTGTAAACAACATCTAACAAGGTTAAACATTGTTTACAGTGTAATTGAAAAGAAGCAATGAGAGGCAATATGTAAAATTCAATTTTAACACAAAGCTGAATGTGATATAACTATGATGATTTATGCGTTATCAAAAATGGCTAAAATACATTTCTTGAAAATTTTTATAATGTACAATTTCTAACCAAATGTGCATATAAAAGTATAATTTCTAACCTAATGTTACCAAGCTAACACATTTGAAGACTATATAGCTGTCAGGAAGCAACCAACAATGTGAAATGCAGTAACTGGCATAAATTTCTTAATTTATTCATTACTAAAAATACAAATTTCAGCCTTTACTGATTTCAAGAAGGCAAGTACTGCATTTTTAGTGCAACAGTAGAGTATAGATTATGGCTACAATAAGCAACAATACAATTCCACAGTAAGTGACTTAGGTTACAGTTTCACACTATATAAACAGAACACAACCAACAGAGGCTCGCACTGGATAACTTCAACTAAAAAAGTCATTAAACATTGCTGCAGTGTAACCCACCAGCACAGACTGCCATGTATCTTTACTACAAGCTGCCAATCAAAAATTAAGTTACGTCAACAGTTTGAGACTTTCCATGAATAGCTTCCCTGACTGTAAACATCAACAGCATTCCCTCCCCCCCAATCAATGGTGCACCATTAATTTAAGTAATATGCAAGCTGTATCTGTGAAATGTCAAACATATTGTACATTTTAAATCTTCATCCCAGAATGCTTGGAATCCAAAATAAAAAGCAATAAAACTAGGTCCTTCCACTAGGCTCTCCATTCAATTTAAATAAAAGAACTGCATAATAATTTTTTTTTAAATCACATTTTAATTTTTACACATTTTCCCCAAAACACTTATTTATACAGAGTCAATTTTGAGACCATCAATGACATAATGCATTAACAATTTAAATCAAATTCACATAACTTATAAGCGTAAACAAAACAATATATTTGAGGCCAGAATATGTCTGCAACCAAAACTAGTTACAAACTTGTACAGTATTTCAAATTCAAAACTTAGGATTTCCCCCTAAGGTATTGCATTTAACATGTTTCTGAATTTGACAAAGTTTATATATAATACTTTAAACCTCATCAACCTTTCATCTTTCCATAAGAGCATAAGACATAGGAGCAGAAATTAGGCCATTCAGCCCATCGAGTCTGCTCTGCCATACAATCATGGCTGATAAGTTTCTCAACCCCATTCTCCTGCCTTCTCCCCGTAACCTTTGATCCCCTTACCAATCAAGAACCTATCTATCTCGGTCTTAAATACACTCAATGACCTGGCCTTCACAGCCTTCTGTGGCAATGAATTCCATAGATTCACCACTCTAGCTAAAGAAGTTTCTCCTCATCTCTGTTCTAAAAGGTCTTCCCTTTACTATGAGGCTGTGCCCTCGGGTCCTAGTCTCTCCTACTAATGGAAACATCTTCCCCACGTCCACTCTATCCAGGCCTTTCTGTATTCTGTAAGTTTCAATCAGATCCCCCCTCATCCTTCTAAACTCCATCGAGTATAGACCCAGAGTCCTCAAACGTTCCTCATATGTTAAGCCTTTCATTCCTGGGATCATTCTCGTGAACCTCCTCTGGACCCTCTCCAGGGCCAGCACATCCTTCCTGAGATACGGGGCCCAAAATTGCTCACAATATTCTAAATGTGGTCTGACCAGAGCCATATTCTTTCAATAATGTAGGAAACATTTTAACTCAAAAATACCCATTTCCTTTTCAGTAAACTAAAGTTAATGTAAGTTATTTCATTTTTCAGCTAGATCAATCTGTCAATTCAACTGCAAATTTACCAGCACCCACCTGTCAGGAATCCTCAGAGCTGAAATGTGGAATGCGGGCATATGAAATTTGGAGTTGTACTATTAATAAAGTAATTTGTCTGTGGTATATGAAGTAACCAGATACAAGGCTCCACTCAAATTACCCAGTAAACTATTTGTCATCTTCTGAAAGAAGCCGTTTCTTACTTTTGTCC
This sequence comes from Cetorhinus maximus, assembly GCF_964194155.1. Classification (NCBI taxonomy): domain Eukaryota; kingdom Metazoa; phylum Chordata; class Chondrichthyes; order Lamniformes; family Cetorhinidae; genus Cetorhinus; species Cetorhinus maximus. Next base: position 40,402,861 of record NC_135900.1, read on the forward strand.
ATAGTCGCTTAAAACCTGCGCTCTACAGTACTACCTGTTGCATTTGCATTCGATTAGAATGAATATACACGTTACTTTAACGAACATAGGTGAGCAAACAACTGTCTTAAATTTGATTCTGTAGCTCCAGGAGAGTGGATGAAAATTTGATTTGGAAAAAAAAACTCCACGTTCTTCACATTTCTCTGACCACAGACTACTTTGAATTGCAAATAAAATCTAAGGCGTTAAAGAGACATTTATTAAGAAAAGTTTTGAAACTAATCAGATATTTCAAACGATTTTCGTGCCCTGGGGTTACTTTTTTTTTTATTTGTCCTTACAAAACGCCTGTTACAAAACAAATTAAAGTAAACCGCTCTTATTAATCAATTGGTATTTCGAGCAGAGAGATCGGAGCACTTCGATCGGTCATGTTTCTTTATTGCTTCGTAAATAATCACAATATGGCAAGCAGATGCTTAACCCACTGCTCTTGATGCAAAAAAGTTCCAGTAGATCCATTCCACCCTTTTGAGCACCCCGCGTTGCTCTGCCAAGCAGTTCCCCCAACACAAACTGGCAGCACTCCTCAGCCAGAGAGAATGCTTTCATTCCATCTCACCGCCGACTCTCTCTCTCTCACACACACACACACACGAGACTATAACAACAGAAAGCGCTGAACGACATTTTATTTGAGTTTGTAACTGAGCCATTTGACTTCCAACATAAATGATAATGTATGCAAACCTGGGGCAAGGAAAGAGACATTAACCAGCACCATCACCCGCCGCCCCCACCACCTCCCACCTCCCTCCTTCCTTCTCCTCCTCTCGCGGGCCCCTCACAGCAACATGCAAGGCCACTCTCACCCTCCTTTTTGCCGAAAGAGGGCCAGCCAATCTTTTCAACTTTTACTCACCCCTTATCAAAGAGCAAACGCTGCACAACAGCAAATTCCTCAGCGCGGTACCCATTTTCCCCCGCTTGTCCTTCAAGGTAGTCGAAGAAAGCTCAGCGTGGCGACACATTGAAACGCATAGTTACAATGTTACCCTGGGCAGCGCTACAAAGTATCTGTCGCCAACCATGGTTCCGCCACCCCGCGCGCGCTCGCTGGCTCGCTCCCTCCCTCACTCTCTCTCTCTCTCTCTATCCCCGCTCACCGTCGGCGCAGGCACACGCCTCCTCTCCCTCCGCCACCAGCACCCTCCTTTTTTTTGCCCTTTTCCTCTTTCCCTCCCTGCGTACTATTTTCTTTATGGCAAGCTCGCTATAATACAGAGCCTTTTCGTTCCAGTGTTTTTCCCCCCTCTCCCGGCTATGTAATATGATCCATGTGTCTTTTCTTTCCCATTCAGCTTCTAATACATCTCCTTAACCAGGGGGTTTGGAGCTCGCCTTCCTGGGATTTCTTTTGCAGCAAAAAGCGGTGCTCTGCCTTAGAACAACATAACCATTTGACCTGGGCTGCGGCGCTACTTTTTTTTTTAATACCAGAGCATCAAGTATCCTTTGTGCATGGCTGCGGCTTCAGGTAGTGTGCGCAGAACATGTGGGAACAGGGGGACGGTGTGGATCGTATCTTATCCCATGCTATTGAAACAGGGATTATTGCAATTAAATCAATGGGGAGGGGGCAGCAGAAACCACATATTTGTAGGGAAATATCGCAGTCAAAAATACGAGGTAAAATGTTTCTGATGAGAAACTGCAGCAAAAAAAAATGTGCATTTAAAGAGTTCCCGATTTTTCATGCTCAAAATAAATAGATCTATGCAAAATTAAGTTCTGACAAAATACTTGTGGTTAGTTTTTCTGCATTCTTTTATTTCCTTAAAGGATTTTAGTGCGATAAGAATTTCAAAAATCTCACTCCACGAATTATGAATTTGGATGTATTTGTTTAATAGAAACGGGAACTCGCCTTCAGTGGTCCTTTAAAAAAACGAACAATTCACAGCACCACACACCTTTTATCTCAGGGATTAAATATGATTGAGGTGATTGTTTAAAGGTATTATTGAGATGAAAGTATTATTGGGGGAGCTGAATTATCACCATTAATAGAGATGGTCGTAAACTATATGGTTCTTTATCCGTGCTGTGTGTTAATTCAGCAGTCCTGGAAAACCAATGTGTTTCGTGCTCAGTTTAAGCAAAAATATTTAGAGAAGCAACCAAAAAAATAAGGATTATGTTTTTGTAAAAGAAACTCTTAAAATCTAAAAGGAATTTCTGAAATAAATAGCAAATCTCCCATGGTGTTCCTCAAGGTGAACTGGAAGAAGTACTGCTTTATATAATTCACAATATATTATAAGGTCACTGATTAGTTGGAACCAAGTTATTTACCAGAAACAATAAGAGAGGCTTATTCAGCCTTGGAGCAAATAAGAGAGCATTTTAAGGTCTGCACAACTGGGAGTGGTAGGTTAGGGTCGAGGAGGTGGATGGTGATGTTTTGGACCCTTAGATAGGATACTGGACTCTGGGAGCATTAGAAAGGATGCGGAAGGCTAGGCAGAAAATACATACCACCCATCCCCCCACCCCCACCTCCAAACCCAGCAAGGTGAGAACCTGGCAGTTCCAACGCTATCTGCATACCACCAGTTGGGAGCAGAGTATCAGATGGTGGGAACATATTGCAGGAGGAGATTTTTAATTAAAGAAAAATAACCTACTTAACCTCCTCTCTCTTTTAGCCCACCCCAACCCCCATGTTTACCATCACCCAGCCCTCTAGTTTATCCTCCCCCTCCCCACTAGGAGTAGAAGTAGGCCACTTGGCCCCTCAAGCCTGCTTTACCATTCAGTAAGATCATAGCTGATCTAATCGTAACCTCAACTACACATTCCCACCTAGCCCAAATAATCTTTCACCCCCTTGCTTATCAAGAATCTATCTACCTCTGCCTTAAACATATTCAAAGACTCTGCTTCCATTGACTTGTCAGGAAGACAGTTCCAAAGACTCATGACCCTAGGAGAGAAAAAATTCTCCTCATTTCTGCCTTAAATGGATGATTCTTTATTTTTAAAGCGACATTTGCCCTCCCTGTTCCCATCCATTTTCCCTGTTTGCCCTCCTGTTTCCCCAATTCGCCCTTCCCATGCCCTCACCCGTTCATCTTCCCCAGTCCCCCGTTTGACATCCCTGTGATCCCTGTTCACCCTCCACATCCCCCATTCGCTCTCCAGTTCCCCTCCATTTGCCCTCCCCTAACCTTTGTCTCGCTCTCTCCCCATCCTCCTTGCCTCTTTGCCCCTCCTTTTCTTTGCCTAACTCCTCTTTCCTTCCCCTCTCTTCTCTGTTCTCTCTAACCTGTACCCCATTCTCCCTCTTGTTTCCTAAGTCTAAAACATTATTTTTAGACTTTAGAAATTTCAATTACTGCAGAAAATATTGTACTAAAATCAAAGTATTTTCAACAAGCAGCAGGGTTCCATTTGCTAGCCGCAACTGTGTGTCACGTTGAAAACATTTATGGGGTAATATATGCTTGAAATCTGATTTCAGTTAAACATCAGAATTATCATTTTAATCTTCATTAAGTACGTAACTTGTAAGGCAATAAATTGAAACAATCCCAAAAATGCTCTGTTGCAATGAGTAAAGCAAAATTGATATTAAAAATAGAAAAGGCTGGAAATACTCAGTAGCTCTGGCAGCATCTGTCTGGAGAAGAACAGAGTCAATGGGCTGCATTTCTTGACCCCACTGGAGGCAGGAATGGAGATGGATGGGCAAGGAATTCTGCACTGCTGGTCTGCATGCTGGTTCCCCAATTCTATCCCACCCCCATGCCATTTTCCAGGAGGGCTACCCATCTGCAAGTAGCAGGTACCCTGTTAAGCTAATTAAAGGCTTTTTGAGGCCAACTAGGATTTTCCAGTTAGCATGCAGGTCCATGGAGACAGCCGGAGACAGTTTAACTGCCTGGAGGTGGCTGCCAAGCAGCAGACCTGGGGGCCAGCTGTCCATACAGGCCTAGAGGCCCACCCTGCCTCCCTGGGTTCAGTGGTTGCCAAGCTGCAATTTATATTTGAAAATGTTGGAGAGATGACAAAGATGCCCTTTCCCTCACTTAGCTGACAAAGCATCCTGCTGCTGCTTTCAAGCTGGAGAACCTGCTATTGGCCATCCAGCTTTGAAAGCCCAAAAGGACGGCAAGTCTGCCTGTTGGTCATTCATTGGACAATTGGGGAAAATCCACAGGTGAGTGACTGTTTCCCACACAGTAGCAGGCTTCTGACCCACATTTGAACCTGATGGTGGGGTGCAGAAGCCAGTAGGAAAACCCTGCCAACATGTCAGGTTGATGACCTTTCATCTGCAAATTTGATGTTGGGACATAAATAAAAGTTAATATTGAACCAAAATTGTGAGTAATCCTAACACAAAAACAGAAAATTCTGGAAAAACTCAACAGGTCTAACAGCATCTGTGGAGAGAAAAAAGAGTTAATGTTTCGAGTCCTTGTGAGGACTCGAAACGTTAACTCCGTCTTTCTCTCCAATGATGCTGTTAGACCTGTTGAGTTTTCCCAGCATTTTCTGTTTTTGTTTCAGATTTCCAGCATCCGCAGTATTTTGCTTTTATATTGTGAGTAATCCTGCTGCTTTATAAATCATTGGTGCGACTGTGTCCAGTTCTGGGTTGCCACAGTAGAAAAAGATATTGCAGCAATTGAAAGGATACATAAACAAGTAGCCAAAAAGATGAACGGATGGAGGCAATGGGTTGCGGGGAATGATTTTGCAAAGTGGTTACATGTTCTCAATGGATAAAAGAAGGTTGAGAGGGTTGAAACAAACTAGATACTGTGGACCATGAGAAACTGTTTAACTTTGTTGTTAACGGTAGAATCAGAGGACACGATTCTAGAAGAGGCCATGGCGTAGTGGTATTGTCACCGGACTAGTAATCCAGAGACTCAGGGTAATGCTCTGGGGAGCCGGGTTTGAATCCCACCACGGCAAATGATGGAATTTCAATTCAAATAAAAAATCTGGAATTAAAAGTCTAAAAATTCAATTGTCGCAAAAGTCCATCTGGTTCATTAATGTCCTTTAGGGAAGGAAATTTTCCATCCTGGTCTGGCCCACATGTGATCCAGACCCACAGCAAAGTGGTTGACTCTCAACTGCCCTGTGAAATGGCCTAGCAAGCCATTGTATCAAAGCGCTACACAGTCCATAAGGAATGAAACTGGACAGGCCACCCAGCATCAACCAAGTCACCTGTAACGATAATGGCAAACTCAGCCCTTATGCCAAAGGCGGGAGCAACAGCTTGACATAGTCATCCTCACGGGATCATACCTTACAAATAATGTCCCAGGCAACACCATCATCATCCCTGGGTATGTCCTGTTCCACCGGCAGGCCAGACCCAACAGAGGTGGTGGCACAGCGGTATATAGTCAGGAGGGACTTGACCTGGGAGTCCTCAACATTGACTCCGGATCCCATGAAGTCTTACAGCATCAGGTCAAACATGGGCAAGGAAACCTCTTATTGATTACCACGTGCCGTTCTCCCCTCAGGTAATGAATCAGTGCACCTCCATGTTAAACACCACTTGGAGGAAGCGCTGAGGGTGGCAAGGGTGCAGAATGTACTCTGGGTGGGGGACTTCAATGTCCATCACCACGAGTGACTCATTGGCACCACTACTGAGCTGGCCGAGTCCTAAGGGACATAACTTCTAGACTGGGTCTGCAGCAGGTCGTGAGGGAACCAACAAGAGGGAAAAACATATTTGACCTTATCCTCACCAACCTGCCTGCTGCAGATGCATCTGTCCATTACAATATTGGTAGCCCTTGTGCAGATGGACTCCCACCTTCACATTGAGGATACCCTCCAACATATTGTGCGGCATCTGTGCTAAGTGGGATAGATTTCAAACAGATCTGGCAACTCAAAAATGGGCATCCATGAGGGCAACGTGGTTGACTCTCAACTGCCATCTTGGACCTTCAGCAGCAGCAGGATTGTACTCAATCATAATCTGTAGCCTCATGGCCCGCAATATCCCCCACTCTATCATTACAACCGAGCCAGGCGATCAACTCTAGTTCAAAGAAGAGTGCAGGAGGGAATGCCAGGAGCAGCACCAGGCCTACTTAAAAATGAGATGTTAATCTGGTGAAGATACAACTCAAGGTTACTTGCGTGCCAAACAGCGTAAGCAGCATGCAATAGACAGGGCTAAGCGATTCCATAACAAATGGATCAGATCTAAGCTCTGCAGCCCTATCACATCCAGTCGTGAATGGTGCTGGACAATTAAACAACTCACTGGAGGAGGAGGCTCCACAACTATCCCCACCCTCAATGTTGCGGGAGCCCAGCACATTAGTGGAAAAGACAGGGCTGAAGCATTTTCAACAACCTTCAGCCAGAAGTGCTGAGTGGATGATCCATCTCAGCCTCCTCCAGAGTTCCCCAGCATCACAGATGCCAGTCTTCAGTCAATTCAATTCACTCCCCATGATATCAAGAAATAGCTGAAGGCACTGGATACTGTAAAGGATATGGGCCCTGACAATATTTCGGCAATAGTATTGAAGACTTGTGCTCCAGAACCTGCTGCACCTGTAGCCAAGCTGTTCCAATACAGCTACAACACTGCCATCTACCCGGCAATCTGGAAAATTGCCCAGGTCTGTCCTGTACACAAAAAGCAGGACAACTCCAACCTGGCCAATTACCACCCCATCAGTCTACTCCCAATCATCAGTAAAGTGATGGAAGGGGTCATCAACAGTGCTATAAAACTGAACTTACTTAGAAATAACCTGCTTCATGATGCTCAGTTTGGCTTCTGCCAGGGTCACTCAGCTCCTGACCTCATTATAGCCTTGTTTCAAACATGGGCAAAAGAGCTGGAGGTGAGATGAGAATGACTGCCCTTGACATCAAGGCAGCATTTGACCAAATGTGGCATCAAGGAGCCCTAGTAAAACTGGAGTCAATGGGGGAAAACTCTGCTGGTTGGAGTCATACCTAGCACAAAGAAAGATGGTTGTGGACCATCTTGAAGGACAGTCATCTCAGTCCCAGGACATTGCTGCAAGAGTTCATCAGGGTAGTGTCCTCAGCCCAACCATCTTCAGCTGCTTCATCAATGACCTTCCTTCCTTCATAAGATTTGAAGTGGGGATGTTTGCTGATGATTGCACAATGTTCAGCACCAATCGCAATGACTCAGATACTGAAGCAGTCCATGTCTAAATGCAGCAGTATCTAGGCTTGGGCTGAGAAGTGGCAAGTAACATTCATGCCACACAAGTGCCAGGCAATGACCATCTCCAGCAAGAGAGAATCTAACCGTTTCCCCTTGACATTCAATGGCATTACTATCGTTGAATTCCCCACTATCAACATCCTGGCGGTTACCATTGACCAGAAACTGAACTTGACTAGCCATATAAAACTGTGGCTACATTAGCAGGTCAGAGGCTAGGAATCCTGCAGCAAGTAACTCATCTCCTGACTCCTCAAAGCCTGTCCACCATCTACAAGGCACAAGTCAGGAGTGTGATGGAATAGTCTCCACTTGCCTGGATGAGTGCAGCTCCAACAACACTCAAGAAGCTTGACACCATCAAGGGCAAAGCAGCCTGCTTGATTGGCACCCCATCCACAAACATTCACTCCCTCCACCATCGGCACACAATGGCAGCAGTGTGTACCATCTACAAGATACACTGCGGGAGCTCACCAAGCCTCCTTAGACAGCACTTTCCAAACCCATAACCAATACCATCCAGAAAGACAAGGGCAGCAGAAACATGGGAACACCATCACCTGGAAGTTCCCCTCCAAGCCACTTACCATCCTGACTTGGAAATATATTGCCATTCCTTCACTGTCACTGGGTCAAAATCCTGGAACTCCCTTCCTAACAGCACTGTGGGTGTACCTACACCACATGGACTGAAGCGGTTCGAGAAGGCAGCTCACCACTACCTTCTTAAGGGCAATTAGGGATGGGCAATAAATGCTGGCATAACCAGTGATGCCCACATCCCATGAATGAACTTTAAAAAAATGATCTGTGCTTGAATTGGGTAAATTAAAAACTAATCCGTGGAAAGATTATTTTTACATGCTGGCTGTCAACCTGTAGAACAGGCTATCTAGGGAGATGGTGGAAGCAGATAGCATTGATTAATTCAAATGCAAATTATATAGATTTGTTTCAGAAAATATTTTGGGTTACCGTATATGAGCAATTTGAGATATGACATATGGCATGCTTGGGAGGATCAAATGACTTGGACCTATGGTTTTCAAACCTTCCCACCACTGAAGTTTTCCTCACCTCATGTCTGGGTCTGTTGTGGACCAATTGATGGAAACTGTATGATTAGTCAACAACTCCATTATTATTGTAATATGTGACTACCAAAATGCTAGATGGTGAGCTAGATAGACCTTGATTATTTGTTGTCTAACAATTGCTAAGTTGTTATATGTCAATCTGTTTGTTCATAATTGTATTGATTGAACTGTGCACATCATTGATTAAATGTAATGGTTCTCAAATTAATATATACAATATTTTGGATAGTATTTTCACTAGTCAAATTTGTTTCCTAATTCAGCTATTCCCACTTCCCTCAGGTCAACTAGTATGACAAATGCAACAATGAGTCAATCCTATTTGTCATTCTGCCATATGCTGCCTGGAAAACAGCAATCAGCTGTGGTCTGTTGCGTCCATCCACAGAATGGCAGCCTGAGAAGACGGTACTAGAGGCTCTGAATTAATTTCTTTCTTAATTTCAAATTTCCATTTGGCAGATTTTTGGTTGTAGAAACATAGCAATCGAAATTCTAGCTCAAAAGTGTTACTTCCATTAGATAATATAATTTGAGATCCACAGAACATTTTGAAGAACAGTAAGTTACCTTTTCTTGCTATTCTTAATTGATCATTGAAGTTGTTCTGTCAGAGATTTTGCTTACCTTTATCTCAGTTATAAAATCTGAATCCAAATATCCTTAATTCTTCCAAATGCGTGATTCAGTGATTCAGTCAGAAGATATTAGGACTAATGACCAAAAGGTTTGGTAAAGGAGGTAAATTTTGAGGAGGGTCTTTAAAAGAGGAGAAAAAGGAAAGACTTTCATTTTATATTGCACTTTTCACAACCACCAGAGTTCTCAAAGTGCCTTATGACTAATGAAATACTTACAAAGTGTAGTCACTATTGTAATGTAGGGAACATGGCACCAATCTGTGCAAATCAAACCCCCCACAAACAGCAATGTAATAATGACCAGATAATCAGCTTTGATTATGTTGATTGAGGGATAAACATTGGCCAGGACACTGGGGATAACTCCCCTGTTCTTCTTCAAAATAGTGGCATGGGATCATTTACACCAACCCAAGCAGGCAGTTGGGGGCCTCACGTCTCATCCAAAAGATGACTCCTCTGACAGTGCAGCACTCCCTCAGTACTGCACAGGAGTGTCAGCCTTGAGGTTTGTGCTTAAAAATAGAAGTGTTACATGGTTTAGAATTACAAGAATTATACATAAAATATTGCAGACTGCAGGGTGTTTTGCTTTTATTTATTAATTTGTTCGCTGATTTCAAAATCCCACTGTACTTTACATGATTTTTTTGAAACTGATATTTTTGTAGTTATGTATGTTGCACTTTCTTAAACATGAACCTGAGCTGTGAAAATATCTAGACCAAAGTACATCTGCTGTACTGAGGTGCTTGCAAAATTCCTCTGCTATACATTATCTACTCACCAATTGTTATCTCTATCCTCCTCTTTGTATAGTTGCTCCCATGCAATTGTATGAATCTAAGAGATCTATTATTTGCATAAGTCCTGAGGCATGATTTTGTTTTAAAAATAAATTCTTATGTAAAGGTGATAAACTTAATTGATTGTACTTGGTTATGTGAACCACTTCCCTTTTGACTTTCAGATTGATTTCTTTCAATTTATTTGCATGTTTTACCACAATTTGACCTCCTGACCTAACTAGTGAAGATCAGGTTAGCAGAAGGCATCATCTTATGTGTGGAAGGGGATTCTTATCAAAATATAAAAGTAATTGTGCTTCATTACGTTGCTGTTTTGTACTCTTTCTGACATTCCTTGGCATGAGAAGCACAATTCCAGATAAATATTTTTTTTTCTTATCTAACAATACTATGGAGTGAAAGGACAGTATATAAAATTACACCATCTACTGGATGATGAAAGGGTCCTAAAGGAGGAGAAAAAAAAGACTTGCATTTATATAGCGCTTTTCACGATCACTGGAGGTCTCAAAGCGCTTTACAGCCAATTAAATACTTTTGACGTGTAGTCACTATTGTAATGTAGGAAACATGGCAGCCAATTTGTGCAAAGGAAACTTCACCAAACAGCAATGTGATAATGATGATGATTATGATAATGATAATAACTAGATAATTTGCTTTGATGATCGAGTGGACTTGATGCTTGTGGTTTTTTGTAACCCTTTTTGTATGTATGTATATTTGTACTCATGCTTATTGTGTGAGATTGATTGCCATTAGGTTTCTGATTTTATGACCCTTTTAATTACATACTGTATGTTGTCAGCCTCAATATTATGTAATTGAAGAATTGCCAATACTGTTCAATTTTTTTCATCAATAATGTTATACTATGTTCCTCATTCTTGAGTAATCTGTTACTCAATTACTAACAGCCTTGTAGGTTTAAGGGAGATTTTTGTATTGGAAAATATAGATTAGTATTTTAGAACAGTTTTTCTCACTGTTTGGAATGATAGCCCTATTTTTACTATTTCTCATCTAGTGGACCTCAAATATCTGAGCAGCCTTTGTGCTTTTGAACCATCTTCTGTGTAGAGAGAAAGAAGCACAGCTTTAGCCAATTATAGTACACAGCCAGTTGCTGATGCCAGTCTCCTTCCTTCTGCTTCTAGTACAACACTCCAGGGTTGGCCTTGACATCTGACAGTTGCTTTTCTAATCACAAAGAATCCGTCTAGGGAATGGGTACACTTGTGGCTATGTCCTTTTCATGCTGTGGGGTCACAAAGTCTTTGTGGGCTCATCAATCAGAGTCCTCATTTCGTCACTGTAAACTTAACGACAAGTGTACAGTAATCAAGCTGGGCAAAATCAATCTTTTGGCAATACCTTCAGTGGAAAGATTGTGTGTAAACATCCAGCTGATTATTCCCTATGTACAAATTAACCGTAAGACATATAAGAAAGACCCAGAGGTTATGAACCACTGGAAAATTTAGAATATTGTAGTGATTTCCATTCATTCCTTGTAGAATAATTGCTGGACATATATCGACAGCCTCAGTTGTTAAATTTTAATTTTCCGGTGATCCTGGCTATGGCAGAGTACTCATATGTGAGCATGGTTCTCATGTGTTCTCTATTTGTAAATAACTTAGCCCCCTCCCCCCAATTGAAGATCTTTATACAGTTGTTGTCACTTCTCCTCTTTAGACAGGCACATTCTCTCCTCCCTCCTGAAGACCTCTTCCATAACTTGTTAGAATAGTTTCATGTTCATACAAATGAACAATTACAGTTCACTACCCTACACTCTTGCCCTCTAGAATTCTATTTTATGCCGTTGACTGTGAATGGGTCAAAAAGCTAGCCAATATATTATGGTCTCAATAAAATAAACATACGAATTAAGAGGAGTAGGCCACTTGGCCCCTCGAGCCTGCTCTGCCATTCAACAAGGTCATGGCTGATCTGATTGTAACCTCAACACCACATTCCTGCATACCCCCGATAACCTTTCACTCCCTGTTAATCAATAATCTATCTAGCTCTGCCTTAAAAATATTCAAAGACTCTGCTTCCACTGCCTTTTGAGGAAGAGAGTTCCAAAGACTCATGAACCTCTGAGAGAAAAAATTCTCCTCATCTCTATCTTAAATGACAACCCCTTATTTTTAAGCAGTGACCCCTAGTTTCCTCTGGTGGGAGGATCTTTCTCCCAACAGAGGAAAGATCCTCTCCACATCCACCCTGTCAAGACCCCTCAGGACCTTAAAGGTTTCAATCAAGTCACCTCTTACTCTTCTAAACTTCAGTGGATACAGGCCTAGTCTGTCCAACCTTTCCTTGTAAGACAACCCGCCCATTCCTGGTATTAGTCTAGTAAACCTTCTCTGAACTGCTTCTAAAGCATTTACATCTTTTCTTAAATAAGGAGACCAGTATTGTACATAATACTCCAGGTGTGGTCTCACCAGTACCCTGTACAACTGAAGCATAACCTCCCTACTTTTGTAATCAATTCCTCTCACAATAAATGATAACATTCTATTAATTTTCCTAATTACTTGCTGTACCTACATTCTAGCCTTTTGTGATTCATGCACTAAGATACCCAGATCCCTCTAAATCTCAGAGCTCTGCAATCTCTCACCTTTCGATAATAAACTTCTTTTTTATTCATCCTGCCAAAATGGACAATTTCACATTTGCCCATATTATAATCCATTTGCCAGATCTTTGTTCACTCACTTAACCTATCTAAGTCCCTTTTGTAGCCTCCTTATGTCCTCTTCACAGTTTACTTTCCTACCTAGCTTTGTGTCATTAGCAAGTTTAGCAACCATTCTTTTGGTTCCTTCATTCAAGTCATTTATATAAATTGTAAATTATAATTAACAGCAGAGCGCATTACTAAAATTATCCTTTATCGGGATTATCAACTTAATCCTGATAAAATATTAGTTTTAGCCAAACTTTTTTATCCAGCCAAATGGTTTTTATACGATCTGTTGTTTTGCTCCAGTGGCATGTAGACAAATGCAAATGAGCCAAAAATAAGCATTTTAGATCAGGGGATCCTAGGTTTAATTCCTGGTCTGTGTTGCATTAGCTGATTTTAGACAAAGTAGCAATTGAGTTTAGTAATTGCTCTTCATTCCTTCAGGCAAAAAAACAGAATTGGGTTTGACTTTTGTGCCATCCGTGTTGGAATAATCCACCAACACTCGCTGTGTAAGCTTACAGATGAGGAATGATCACTTGGACAAGGTGCAGGAGGGCTGCTGGTTGTTTTGGAATTGTACTTAAGAATTGGTGCCTTCTGTAGCAAAATGGAGAAAAAAATGAAAATAGAAGTCTGAAATATTATTACTTTTGCTACATAACATCTTAAATTGGCACTGACTCCAAAGAGTAACAATACTGCAAGTGATTTAATTTAAAATCTTCAAATACAAAACTTGTATAGATTATAACTAATGATAGTTGATTTGCATTATTCAAGCTAACACACAATGTCAAGAGTTGAGATGATTAACTCTTATAACTTACTGAATTATTTTAACAACTTGATTGTTTTAGAGCCTTGTAACATGTGCTAAGCATACGGGATCTTTAGTTTTATAGCAGAGGCATAAAATATCAAAGTAAGAAGGTAAGAAGTTACACTAAATCTTTATAAATTACTGGTTCCTTCAATTCAGTTCCTTCAAAACTGCTGCTCCTTCTTGAAGTGCACCATGTTTCATTCACCCATCACCCCTATGCTCTGATATCTTTGATAAGGTACTACATAGTAAACTCATGACTAAGGTCAGAGCATGTGGACTCAGGCAGAATGGGTAGCAAACTGGCTACAAAGCAGAAAACAGGAGGGGTTAAGGGCAGCTATTCAGACTGGCAAAAAGTGGGAATTCATGTTCCACAGGGATTGATGCTGGGACCACTGTTGTTCACTATTTATATTAATGATTTGAACTTGGGAATCAAGTACAATTTCTAAATTTACGAATAACCCCAAATCAGGGTGTAGTTAATACAAAGATGATTGTGACAAAATACACACAGCACTTTCCAAGCCCACAAACTCTACCACCTCGAATGTCAAGGGCAGCAGATGCATGGGAGCAATACCATCTGCAAGTTCCCCTCCAAGCCGCACACCATCCTGACTTGGAACTATATCACCATTCCTTCACTGTCACTGGATCAAAATTCTGGAACTCCCTTTCTAACAGCAGCGTGGGTGTACCCATATCACATGGACTGCAGGCTCAAGAAGGCAGTTCACCACCACTTTCTCAAGGACAATGAAGGATGATCAATAAATGCTGGCCTAGCCAATGACACCCACATCCTGTGAAAGAATAAAAAAAACAAGACCAACTGACAAAATCAGTACTTAATTGGCAAATAAATTTCAATATAAGTAAGTCTGATTTGGTGCATTTTAGTGAGAAGAATAAGGATGCCATATATTTTTTTTAAAATTCATTCGTGAGATATGGACATCGCTGGCTAGGCCAGTATTTATTGCCCATCCTTAATTGTCCTTGAGAATGGGGTGGTGAGCTGCCTTCTTGAACCGCTGCAGCCAATGCAATGTAGGTATACCCACAGTGCATTTAGGGAGGGAGTTCCAGGATTTTGACCCAGTGACAGTGAAGGAATGGTGATATATTTCTGAGTCTGGATGGTGAGTGACTTGGAGGGGAACTTCCAGGTGGTGGTTTTCCCATGTGTCTGCTGCCCTTGTCTTTATAGATGGTAGTGGTCATGGGTTTGGAAGGCGCTGTCTAAGGAAACTTGGTGAGTTCCTGCAGTGCATCTTGTAGATGGTACACACTGCTCCAACTGTGCCTCGGTGGTGGAGGGAGTGAGTGTTTGTGGATGGGGTGCCAATCAAGCAGGCTGCTTTGCCCTTGATGGTGTCAAGCTTCTTGAGAGTTGTTGGAGCTGCACTCATCCAGGAAAGTGGAGAGTATTCCATCACACTCCTGACTTGTGCCTTGTAGATGGCGGACAGGCTTTGGAGAGGCAGGAGGTGAGTTACCTGCCCAGAATTCCTAGCCTCTGACCTGCTCTTGTAGCCACATTATTTATGTGGCTAGCCAAGTTCAGTTTCTGTTCATGTTGATAGTGGGGGCTTCAATGATAGTAACGCCATTGAATGTCAAGGGCCGGTGATTAGATTCTGTCTTGTTGGAGATGGCCATTGCCTGACACTTGTGTGGTACAAATGTTACTTGCCATTTGCCAGCCCAAGCCTGGATATTGTCCAGGTCTTGCTGCATTTGGACATGGACTGCTTCAGTAACTGAGGAGTCATGAATGGTGCTGAACATTGTTCAGTCATTAGCGAATATCTCCACTTCTGACCTTATGATGGAAGGAAGGTCATTGTTGAAGCAACTGAAGATGGTTGGGCCTAGGACACTACCCTGAGGGACTCCTGCAGTGATATCCTGGAACTGAGATGATTGAACACCAACAACCATAAGCATCTTCCTTTGTGCTAAGTATGACTTCAACCAGTGGATAGTTTCCTTCCTCCCCCTGATTCCCATTGACTCCAATTTTGCTAGGATTCCTTGATGCCACATTCACTCAAATGCTGCCATGATGTCAAGGGCAGTAAGGCTCACCTCACCTCCAGCTCCTTTAACCATGTTTGAACCAAGGCTGTAATGAGGTCAGGAGCTGAGTGGCCCTGGCGGAACCCAAACTGAGTGTCAGTGAGCAGGTTATTGCTAAGCAAGTGTCACTTGGTAGCACTGTTGATGATCCTTCCATCACTTTACTGATGATCAAGAGTAGACTGATGGTGCAGTAATTGGCTGGGTTGGACTTGTCCTGCTTTTTGTGTACAGGACATACCTGGGCAATTTTCCAGATTGCCAGGTAGATGGCAGTGTTGTAGCTGTACTGGAACAGCTTGGCTATGGGCGCAGCAAGTTCTGGAACACAAGTCTTCAATACTATTGCCGGAATATTGTCAGGGCCCATATCCTTTGCAGCATCCAGTGCCTTCAGCCATTTCTCAATATCGCGTGAAGTGAATTGAATTGACTGAAGACTGGCATCTGTGATGCTGGGGAGCTCCGGAGGAGGCCGAGATGGATCATCCACTGGGCACTTCTGGCTGAAGATTGTAGCAAATGCTTCAGCCCTAGCTTTTCCACTGATGTGCTGGGCTCCCCCATCATTGAGGGTGGGGATATTTGTGGACCCTACAACTCCAGTGAGTTGTTTAATTGTCCACCACCATTCACAACTGGATGTGGCAGGACTGCAGAGCTTAGCTCTTATCCATTGGTTGTGGAATCGCTTATCTCTGTCTATTGCGTGCTGCTTATGCTGTTTGGCATGCAAATAGTCCTGTTATAGCTTCACCAGGTTGACACCTCATTTTTAGGTATGCCCGGTGCTGCTTCATTGAACCAGGGTTGATCCCTGGCTTGGTGGTAATGGTAAATTGGGGGATATTGCAGGCCACGAGGTTACAGGTTGTGTTTGAGTACAATTCTGCCAGTGCTGATGGCCCACAGCGCCTCATGGTTGCCCAGTCTTGAGTTGCTAGATCTGTTCAAAATCTATCCCATTTGGCATGGTGGTAGTGCCACACAACATGATGGAGGGTATCCTCAATCTGAAGTTGGGACTTTGTCTCCACAATGACTGTGTGGTGGTCACTCCTACGGATGCTGCCATGGACAGATGCATCTGGTGGCAGGCAGATTGGTGAGGATGAGGTCAAGTATGTTTTTCCCTCTTGTTGGTTCCCTCACCACCTGCCACAGACCCAGTCTAGCAGCGATGTCATTTAGGACTTGGCCAGTGCAGTCAGTAGTGGTGCTACCGAGCAATTGTTGGTGATGGACATTGAAGTCCTCCTCCCAGAGAACATTTTGCACCCTTGCCACCCTCAGTGCTTCCTTCAAGTCGTGTTCGACATGGAGGAGCACTGATTCCTCAGCTGGCGGGTGGGGGGGGGGGGGGGGGGGGGGCGGGGGGTGTTGGCATTACGTGGTATTCAACAGGGGGTTTGTTTCCTTGCCCATGTTTGACCTGATGCCATGAGATTTCATGGGGTCTGGAGTCGAGTTGAGGACTCCCTCCTGATTGTATACCACTGTGCCGTCACTTCTGCTGGGCCTGTCCTGCTGGTGGGACAGGACATACCCAGGGATGGTGATGGTGCTGTCTGGGACATTATCTGTAAGGTATGATTCTGTGAGTATGATTATGTCAGGCTATTGCTTGACTAGTTTGTGAGACAGCTCTCTCAATGTTGGCACAAGCCCCCAGATGTTCATAAGAAGGACTTTACAGGGTTGACAGGGCTGAGTTTGTCATTGTCATTTCCAGTGCCTAGGTCGATGCCGGGTGGTCCATCCAGTTTCATTTCTTTTTTTAGGCCTTGTAGTTGTTTGACACAAATGAGTGGCTTGCTAGGCCATTTCAGAGGGCATTTAAGAGTCAACCACATGTGGGCCAAACTAGGTAAGGATGGCAGATTACCTTCCCTGAAGGCCATTAATGAGCCAAATGGGTTTTTTCTGACAATTGACAATGGTTTCAAGGTCATCATTAGACTTTTAATTCCAGATTTTTATTGAATTCAAATTTCACCATCTTCTGTGGTGGGATTTGAACCAGGGTCACCAGAGCATTAAGATAAAAGCAAATTACTGTGGATTCTGGAAATCTGAAATAAAAACAGAAAATGATGGAAAAACTCAGCAGGTCTAGCAGCATCTGTGGAGAGAGAAACAGAGTCAACACTTCAAGTCTGCATGCCTCTTCTTCAGAGCTAAAGTGAAGTAGAAATGGGATGTATTTTCTACTGTTTAAGAGGGGGTGGAGCAAAATAGAAGGTCAGGGATAGGTGGGAGCTCAGGAGAGATTGACAAAGATGTCATGGACACAAAACAAAGGGATGTTAATGGTAGTGTTAAAAACTAAAGAAGGTGTTGATAGTGGCAGAAAGGTAAAATAGCAGAATGTGTTAATAGCAGAACAAGCGTCAGTGCTCTGTGAAAGCACAACATTGAAACAAATGACAGATGGCCCTGTTGGGGGGTGGGGGGTGGTGATGATTGGGGGAAAAGGAGTAAAAATATAAAAAAATAAATTTTAAAATTACATTAAAAAAGGGGGTAAAGATGGAGGAGTAAGTTCGTGGTCTGAAGTTGTTGAACTCAATGTTAAGTTTGGAAGGCAGAGAGATGAGGTGCTGTTCCTCCAGTTTAAATTGGGCTTCACTAGAACATTGCAGCAGGCCAAGGACAGACATGTGGGCATGAAAGCAGGTGACAGGAAGATCCAGGTCATGATTGCAGACTGAGTGAAGGTGTTCCACAACGTAATCACCCACTCTGCGTTTAGTCTGCCCAATGTAGAGGAGACCACGTTGGAGCAGCGAATGCAGTAGACCAAATTAAAGGAGGTGCAAGTGAAGCACTGCTTCATCTTAAAGTGGTGTTTGGGACCTTGGACGGTGAGGATGGAGGAGGTAAAGGGGCAGATGTTGTACCTGTGATTGCATGGGAAGGTGCCGTGGGAAGGGGATGAGGAATTGGGAGTTGGGAGTTATGGAGGAGTGGACCAGAGTGTCACAGAGGGAACAGTCCCTATGGAATGCTGCCGGGGTGGGGGGTGGGGAGACGGTGGTGAGGTGCTGTTCCTCCCAGTTCTTCCACCTCCATTGCATTGTTCCGATGATGCCACCTTCCAAAGCGGTGCTTTTGACATGTCTTCCTTTTTCCTTAACCTTGGGTTCCTCCACACACTGTGGTTGACAGGGCCCTCAACTGTGCCTGACCCATCTCCTGTACCCCTGCTCTCACCCCATCCCCTCCCTCCCATGGCAGGGTCCTCCTTGTCCTCATTTTTCACCCCACCAGCCTCCGCATTTAAGGGACTATCCTCCGCCATTTCTTCCAACTCCACAGTCGGGGAGACTAAATGCAGACTCTTGCTCAGTCTGCAGGCATGACCCAGACCTTCCTGTCACTTGCCATTTCAACACACCATTTTGCTGCCATGCCCACATGTTGGTCCTTTGCCTGCTGCAATGTTCCAGTGAAGCCCAACGCAAACTGGAGGATCAGCACCTCATCTGTCGATTAGGCACTCTACAGCTTTCTGGACTTAACATTGAGTTCAACAACTTCAGACCATAAACTCTCTCCTCCATCTTTACCCACTTACAAAATCCATTTTTAAAAATTTATTTTTGTTATCCTTTTTCCTCAACCACCTCCCTCCCACCCACCCCCCAACAGGGCCTTTGTCACTGTTTCTATGTTTTGCCTTCACAGTGCATCGACCCTTGTTCTGCTAGTAACACATCCTGCTATCTTACCTTTATGCCACTATCAGCACCTTCTTTAGTCTTTAGCATTACCATTAACACTCTCTTTTTCTTGTGTCCATGTCATCTTTGTCAATCACTCCTGAGCTCCCACCTTCCCTGACCTTCTATTTTGCTCCACCTGCTCTACCCCATCTTAAATAATAGAAAATCCATCCCATTTCTACTTCTCTTTAGCTCTGAAGAAGAGTCATACAGACTTGACATGTTAACTCAGATGCTGCTGGACCTACTGAATTTTTCCAGCATTTTCTGTTTTTATCCCCAGACCATTACCCTGGGTCTCTGGATTACTAGTCCAGTGAAAATACCACTATGCTACCACCACTGCCTCCCCTTGACTTATAGAATAAGAGTCTAAATGAGGTAGAGGAGCAAATAGACATAGTGGTACAGATACACAATCAATAAAAGTAGCAGCATAGACTAATAAGGCCTTTCCTTAAAAAAAGCAAACCAAGCTCTGGGCCTTATTTGGAGAGGGATAGAATTGAAAAGCAGGGAGGTCATGTTAAAATTTTATTAAACTTGGTTAGGCCACATTTGGACTAGTATGCCCAGTTCTGGTCTCCATTGTAAGAAAGAAAAAGAGGCATTTGGAAAAGGTGCAGAAAATATTTCTAAGACCATGGAGGGGTTTGAACACAAGGATAAAAATTTTAAATTCAAGGCATTGCTGGACCAGGAGCAAAAGTGGTTACATCGAGTTACTAAGGTTCCCAACTGTGATTAAGTGTATTCTTGGAGGTTTCAGCACATGACTTGCCCCCGCACTCCAGACATTAGTCAGCCAACATGTTCATCCTTGTGCGCACTGCCTTCCTATGACAATTGGAAAGCAAAACTCATTACCCAATTGAATGATGCTTGACTATTAGCCAACCAGCCTTTTGTCCCCATTTTCAATTTTTTATATCTGATAAAGAGAAATGTTCAAAGAAAATGACAAAAAATAAACTTTTTAATGTCCCGATGATTTTTCTCCAGGGTTGCACACAGAAGCATTCTGGTGATTGACCTTCAGTTGCTGGAGACTCCAGGCCAATCCTGGAGGGTTGGCAACCCTGTGAGTTACATCCATTCCACAGCACAGAAACAGGACATTTGTCCCAACAGGTCTATGGTGACATTTACACCCCATATGATCCTACTCAAACACCTCTTCATGTAGCCCCCGTACTTTATTCCCTGACTAGAGGAAATATTTCTCTGTACCTACCTCATCGAATCCTTTTAACGTACTAAGTATCACAGTCAGATTGCCCCTTAAACTTCGATACTCAAGGGAATGCAACCAGTTCTTATCATTTAACCCACTAAGTCTGAATTTGCAACCTAGATTAATGTTCAAGGTCAATATATCTTTCTCCAATTGGGATCTGACAAAGGCTGTATATACAACTGCAGCAGAATTTCCTCCTCTTTGTATTCCAGCCCCTTTGAGATAAAGGTTAACTGTACATTAATCTTTTTGATTGCTTTACCTATCTACTAGCTTTAATTTATTTATATATTCGGAATCCCAAACCGCTTTGCTCCTTATTTTCCACCATTTAGAAAATACTTTAATTTATCTTTCTTCGGTGCAAAGTGGATAACCGCGTACTTGTAAATATTCTAAGGCTAGAATCTTCCGTTCGGCGTGTGGGGCCGGCCCCGCATAAAATGACGCGCAGTGACATTGGGCATGCATCCCGAGGTCATTGCACGTCATTCTGATCTTCAGTTCGGTGGGTGTGCACCAGAGTCGGCTGCACACCCGCCAAACTGTCAAAGGCCTGTTAAGGCCATTAATTACCTAATTGAAGTGATTGCCAGGGCTGCCCGTCCAATCTTAAGGTTGGCGGGCATGCAAAGAGCCCAGACGGGCGGGATAAGGTTTCATTAAGGGTTTATAAACTAAATAAATTTTTAAATTAATATTCATAAACATGTCCCAGCTCATGTGACACTGTCACATGAGGGGATCTGTCTGAATAATTTTATATTTTTATTTAAAAATTTTTTTGAACTGAACTCAATCTCCCTAAGGCACGGAGCTGCCTCAGGGAGATTTCTGTGTTCTTTCGCGCGCATGTGCGAAAGAGCGCAGGCCCCAACTCTCCCTCCTCCCCCCCGCCCGCACAGGTAGCGCTGAGCGTTTCTGGGTGCACATCATGCTGGGTGGGCTTTAATTGGCCTGCCCACGTGAAATGGTGGCGCGCAGCCGATCGTGGGTGGCGATTGGCTCCGCATCCGCCCACGCCTGCTCCTGACCAGCCCGCCTTATGTGGAGAAAATTCTCCTCTAAGTATCCAAAGACCACTATCACTTATGGCTTTTTGATAGGACACTGACTTGCCTTTGGATACTAAATTTTCATTCGCTTCAGGTGGGAGCACTGGCCAGTTAATACAGGGTCTACAGGAAAAACGCATCAGGCCGGCCTTAGGCATACAATTAGCACCAGCTTTTCTATAAAATTATGTCCCACTATGCTCAATTCACCGAAGAAGCAGCAAGATGAAGATTGACCCCATTAACTGTTCATTTATCTCTTCTGTTTGGGATCCTGCCGTGCACTAATTGGCTACTTTGTGTATCTACGTTGTCACAAGTGTGAGGTTTTATAAAATGGTTATGTTTTAAACTGTCTCTTTTAACTCAAGGTAAAATGGAATGGCTGTGAATTCCGACTAGCCAATGTGACCTGGTTGCCATGGGGATTGGGGACTCAGGTCAAGTGCAGGTTTAACACCTGAACACAAAGACAGAAGCAGCTGGCCTTGCTTTGTGCAGACTTACAGACTTTCTGCCAGTCAGACTCAGAGACCCAGGAGACAGAGTGGGAGATGCTGCTGGGTAAAGATGTAGGGACACTGTTACTGTGAGAGCAGAATGCTGGTGAGAACAGATTCTCCGTGTGAAGAGATGGACCTTGTAGACATTTAAAGACAGAGGAGTCGCCAGATGCTGCCTTGCTGCTGAAAGTCCATTCACGTATGCTCAGGAGAATTGAATGTACGGGCTTTTAAAAGGACTCTGGAAAACTTTCCCTGGTGTAACAAGGAGAAGAGAGCCTTTTGAAATGCCAGGAACGATTTGGAAATTGAAGACAAGATTAAAGCTCTGCTGAGAGTGCAACATAATATAAAAAGGTGGCATGGAGTTATTGGTTAAAACACTAATAAGGAATGCCTGTTCTGTAGTTTAGTGTATTCATTGCCTACTAAGTAATGTTTAGTTGATGTTGATTTTATTTTGTCTGTTACAGTGAAAGTCTTCAAATTTGACATCTTGTTTGTGTGAATGCTTTAAGTCCATCACTGGGAATTGAAATGCCTTTTAAAGTTATTGGTCTCTAGGGGGATCGTAACAACATTCTAACAGTGACTACACTTCAAAAGTACTTCATTGGCTTTGTAGCATTTTGAGAATGCTCTTTCTTTCTTTTAAAGAAAAGTCCCACAATTCTTCACATAAAGAAAATGGATGCTGATCAAGGGGAAAGAAAGCTAGGTTGAAGAGTTGGCATTTCAATATATTTTTAAAAGTGGAGAGGGAAAAGAACATGGCCAAAATATTTGAAGGCTTTACTACTATTAAAGTGAGAACTGGCATCAGATGAACAGAGTACTTGGGACTGTGTACAGGGGTATAGGAGGTTGCAGGGAACGATGGGAAAGACCATGGAGTAAATTATATTTGAGGAAAATACTCTGAGCTGAATTTGCCAGGGACGGAGTGTTAATGTATCTCAGTGAGGATACCCTTTCGAGTTATCAACAGTCACAGATTGCAACTCTTTCAACTACAATCACAGTTCTCGGTTTCCGGGAGTGGGACATGAACCCACAACTTTCTGATTCAAAGGCGAGGGTGCTATGAACTGAGCCACAGCTGACACCTGGGAACAATGGACAAATGGGTCTTAATGCAGGGCAGGATTCTTGCAGCAGAGATTTGGAGAAGTGGAGAATAGGAAGCCAAAAATGAGAGCATGGAATCTAAAGTTAACAAGGTTTAAGGATTTCAGCAGCAGAAGAGCTGAAGTGGAGTGGAGGCAGGGCCTGGGAGAGAAATCATGGGCCCTGGTGCTTCTCCAGTTTCTGGGCTCTTAATTCCCCCCACACCGCCGCTGCCCAACCACCACCCCAGCGTACCCCACACCTTTAATCCTCCCCCTCACATCCTATGGGTGCCTGGAATTTGGAACCATAGTCACAATGGGGTCAAATTGTTTCATATAGGTTTAGCAAAACTTCTTGGCTTTTATGCTCTAATCCTCCATTTATAAAGCCCATCAGAAGCTCAGGTTTCAATATGATACACTTTACAACCACGGCTTTGTCAGACAATTACACACAACTTAGTCATTCATATTATGCAATCAGTTCTGCTTGGTTGAACCAGGCCCTATGCAATATCCAGACAGCATCAATCAAAAGACTGAACCTCGCAAGCACTGTAAACAAGAATCCTATGTAAAAATTAGAATATCTTGAACTATAGCAATGACATATTCTATTGGTGCATAACTCCTGGTTCCACTTCCAAGTTTAAAAATGACAAAACCTTCTGGTAAATTAGCACCAACCAATGTTAACAGAAAAATTACGTTTTGCATTGAGTGGTAAATATTTTCTCATTTTAAATTGAAACTAAACACACTTCGCTCAGCATGCAGCATATAATAGGAGACCAAAGTACTGGTGCAAATTTGAAACATAAATAGAAAATGCTGCAAATAGTCAGCAGGTCAGGAAGCATCTGTGGAGAGATCTGCACTAGTTCTGATGAAGAGTGAATGACTTATGTTTCTCTTTGCACTGATGCTGCAAGACGTGCTGAGCATTTCCAGCACTTCCCCTTCCTAATGGAGCAATGAGAACTCCTTTTGGCAGCCCTCCAAAACGCAATCAAACTTCTTGTGAACCTCTCATTCCTATTCAGCAAGAAAACCAGCAGCATCTGCCTGAGACCTGGGTCTGAATTTCATGCTTGGCATGTGCGCCAAGTCGGTGGGCCTGGAATTGGACGTATGATCCACTCCCAGGCGAGATTGCGTTTCCAACGCAATTTCACACTGGGTGGCTAATTAACAGCCGAGTACTGAGTTGGCATGGATCTGTGTGGAGAGGTGTTAATGGGTGGCCGTCCTCCCGTAGTGCTCAGGGGTGTAAGAGTCTGAGTGCCAACTGTCAATGACATCGGTGCCAACCAAGGTGGTGAGCTCTGGCTGCTTAGCCTGATTGCTTTGCGGGTTGACGGCCATGACTCCAATGTGCCCTGCAAAGTGTTCTTCATGTGGGGTTGGCCAGGTTGCAAAGCTGCTGCAGGTAGAGTGGACTAATCAATGCTCCTCTGTCCTTTCAGGAGAAGAGAAGCCATAACAACATTGAGAGGTCAAGGACAGGCAGAGGCCCCACAAACCTGCTCATATTGATGAGGAACGAGATGGATGTCTTAGAGAGGGAATGCCCATGCCCAGCTCATTCCAGCGGTTGTGGAGAGGTAGGCGTCTCTGATGAAGGTAAAGGTGCAGAGCAAAGATGTGAGAGTGTCGGAATGTGTAAACGTTGTCTCATCTGTCATGGAAAACTCAAACTTGGAGTCCCCATTGTTCATTGAAAGGCGATGGCTCCACGGTGCAGATCTCACCAGCCTGCATAGTATGCACAGTGACAGTGTGATGACTAATACGAATGACATGTTGCTTTTCCCCCCTAGAATCACCATCCAGCAAATGATTGCAGGACCCCAATGAGCCACCCTTGATGCTGGGGGACCAATGCCCATCAGGTGCACCTGTGTCACACCCCCTTTCTGCACCAGGCACCTCGGTGGGCATTACATCATTGGCTACAATGTCAGTGCACAGCGGTGAGGGCACGGCCCATTCACATGAGAAGCAGGCAGAGGCAGAAAGTGTCCAGGGTGCGAGAAGTCGGAAGAGTGCTGGAGACCAGGGCCATGCTGAGTCTGAGGCAGATTATGAGCCTCTGGAGTCGTCCATTAGGTAGCAAATGCTGGATGTCCAGCGAGATGCGCTGGAGAATCTGGCAGAGATTCCTGAGGGTTTGTGTGCCATGGTCTCTGTCATGGAGGAGTCCATGCGGAGCATGGGTACTGCGTTGACCTTCAGCATTGAGTGCACAGCCTCCTCCATTTAGAGAGTGGCAGCTCCAGGGACAGAATCAGGGGTTCCTGGGGTTGTGCTCGGACCTGCAAGCCCTTGCGAAGGTAATGACCTTAGGAGGTCACTGCCAGTGTGAGAGATGGATGAGGCACCTAGTATCTCTGCTGGTTGTCCGTCCATCAATGGCGAGCATGGAGGTCTAGACCGACCTCGCACTGGCGCACAATCTTCTTGTCGTCTCTGTGGGCTCCTCTCAGGGCACTCTGGATAATGGCAGCAGCTCCTCCACTCCTCTGCCAGTGACTGTGGCACCTGATGAGGCCGCAATGACTGAGGAGTGCTCAGCTGTGGCACTGGACATTCCCTTCCAGGCAGGGCCAGCACAGGCTCCACTGGCCAGAGGACAACTGCCAGGGCCATCAAAGCCAACAGGAGAGCACAGCCAGCAGGCTGTCTTCAATGCTGCTGCCAGTGAGGAGGGGTGGGTGGTCACCAAGACACAGCACTCGCAAACGTAGGTTTAGGGCACCTTGAGCATGAGGGACTTTTCACGGGTGATCTTCTGTTCTGCCATGTTTAGTTAATTTGTTTACTGGTGTGACCATTAACACCGTATATTATGTTCTTTTGATGTGAGTGCCAACATTATATAAATTTTGCTTTTGTGTTAATGGCCTGAGTGGGCTTCACTTATTTTGTTGGTGCAGGGCATGCCAGTATCTCATGCTGGACGTGAGTGGCTCTAAACTTTATTGCACAGGCACTGAGTGGACTTTGGAATGGGTCATTTCAAATATTCGGTAAGGAGGTGGCACCTCTGGCATGAGGTGGAAGCAGTGCCTTGGAAAACGAGCTGAAGGAGCTTTGGATCAAGGCCTCCCTGGTATCCCTGCCTCCCTGGAGGTTCCAGAGGTCTGCCTCCACGTCTTCATTGTGTTCTTCCCCGGGCTCCTCTTCTGATCCACCGCCGGAATCATCATCTGTGGCCTGTGGAGCTGCCTCAAGATCCTCTTCCCCCACTGGGTCTCCCCCTTGCCGGATCCAAATTGTGGAGAGCGCCTCATGCAATGACTATTGGAGACACACACTCTGGAGGGTATTGAAGTACCCCCTCCGAATGGTCCAGACATCTGAATCTCATCTTCAGCAGATTTATGATCCTCTCTATCACTGCCCTTGTGGAGGCTTGATTCCTATTATACCTCTGCTCTGCTTCTGTTCTTGGGTGGCAGAGAGGTGTCATAAGCCACCTTTCCAATAGATAGCCCTTGTCACGCAGCAGCCATCAATCCAGTTGAGCTGGAGCCATGAACAGCCTTGGCACCTGTGAGTGTTGGAGGATGTATGTGTCATGGGAACTGCCAGGGTACCTTGCACAGACTTGCAGAATCTATGTTGTGGTCACAAACTATCTGCATGTTCATGGAGTGGAATCCCCTCCTGTTGACGAAGGCAACCGGCTGACCCGCTGGCGCCTTGATGGCCACATGTGTGCAGTGGATGGCACCCTGGACGCGGGGGAACCCAGCAATCGCAGCCTGACTGACCTCATCCATCCAGAAATGAATAAATGTCATGACCCGCTTGAGCAGGGTGTCAGTCACCAGCTTCACGCAACTGTGGACAGCTGATTGGGACACTTCACAAAGATCCCCCACTGACTCCTGGCAAGAGCCAGAGGCATAGAAGTTGAGGGCCGTTGTGACCTTCAGAGCTACTGGCATGGGGTGGCCACCCATACAGTTGGAGGTGATCTCTGGCCCAATTATCTGACATATGGAGGTCACAGTTTCCCTGGAGAGGTGGAGACTCCTTTGGCATATGTTGAGGTAGCTGCATCACGGCCTGTACACTTGGCAGCAGGATAGTGGCATTTTCCGTGGCCCCTTCCGCGTTGGACTCCCTGGTGGCCCTGCGCCCCTGTGCCTGCGCCTCTCCTCCCACAGGTCGCTCCCTTGGACACTGCCTACGGACACCTGGCCTCCTCTCTCTTCTGCCCCTGTCCTGCTCCTCAGAGGAGGTTCCACCAGTGGAGTAGACAATCCCCATTACCAGAGAAACAGAAGGCTGATTGGTGACTTGAAGGGTCCACATGGTATAAATCCTCCAGGGGACTTGGATACACCAATGAGTCCTGAAATGAAGGCTAGCAATGCAAAGACTGAAGCTCAAAATAGAGATAAAGCTGTCAAGTTTCATTAAGCAACCAACAGAAAACTAGCTCTTAAACTCCTCACTACTCACAATGGCAATGCTCCAGACCCTTTTTATCCTGCCCTTGGATGAGGCTTCGTTATAAAGGGGCTGCCTGCTTGCCCGTGCAACAAGCACAAAATTGCATGGGCAAGGTAAAATCATGGACTATAGGGTTTTTAACGACCTTAATTGGCTCTTTAATTGTTGGCGGGCACACCCCTCCAACTCCCGTGCGCGCCCCACCGACCTCAATATTGCTCACGTGCGCGATGACATTGGGACACACGCCTGACGTCATTTTATGTAATTTCATGCGCCCACCCGATCAATGTAAAATTCTGGCCCTGGTTTGGCACAAAATTAAACCATGACTTTCAAAAAAACAAAGGTATGAAGAAAATATGCAAATCTTGCTGACCCAAAAAAATGTCAAGGCAATAAATTGATAACTTTAAAAATGAGTGATTGATTAAGAAGATCAGTAAAAAGTGCCAATCAGCAGAGCCAACTAATAAAACCCTTTTTGCCGTTTCACTTAAAAAGCAGAGCCAGAGAGAAAGACAAACTATGCCCCAAGACTTGGTCATCAGGGAAGAGGGAGGGAACTGGGGCCAAGCTAAGGATTTGAGTTTAACTAACATCAACCTTGCGTTCACCTCTGACGGTGCAGACTCCAAGCTAGCCTCAGAGTAATTCATATGAAAGTGGGGGTCGGAAGCAGGTTGGCTTTCAGCCTCAGTTTTCTTTTTTTCCCCTCCTGGTGTGGATAGGTTTTTGGGGACGGAGGAGGAGGAATAGGGTGTGTCCCCACACTGAACAGCCTTTGTATGGTGTCTGTGTGTGTGTCTGATTCACTCCCAGTCTCAGGGTCTCACTCCCTCACTCACTTTTGAAGGAGGACTGAGGTCGGTAGGGAACATAGAACCCTTAGAAGAACACATTTGGAACCAGAGCCACCTGAGGAGGAAGTAAAGCCCAAGCCTGTATTGGAGATTAAAATTGCTGAGGACTCTATGGTAAAATGTCCATCCCCTCCAACTGCTGATCCAGCACCCGTTGTGGTTGAGGATTCCAGAACGTTCTCCTGGGCTTCAGTAACAAGTAAGGATCCACTCGTTAGTAGTATTGTCCCCACCACTGGAATCCCACCTCATGTTGCCAAAGCCCCAACACCACAGCCCCAATTGGAGACAAAACCAGAAATACAGATTCCATCCCCAAGGCCTCGTGATCAGTGAATTGGGGAAGGGCAGGGTGTGCCAACGCAGGGCCCCAGGTAAGGTCGCAGTGGAAATAAACTGGGGGATACGGAACACGGCACACAATCCAGTACCAAAAACCTGCCTCATGATATTGATGACATTGAGCAGAAAGAATTTTTTACAGAATACTGCAATGAGGTGGAACTCCGTCCTTACACCAACAGTAGTGGCTGGGAAAGGCCTGGCCCAGGGACCAGGGTCCACACATCATCAAAGAAGGAGGGTTAGGAAGAGCCAGAGAGGAGGCACTAGGCACTTTACCTCTTACAGAATCACAGGCCTTACTCTGCTCCTTGACATGTTCTTTCCCATTCCTATTCAAAAGAACAACCATCCAAGTAATTCCAAAAGCTTTCACAGCTTTTTGGAACTTTGATGGCAATCCTGTGTTAACAGTTAATAGCTTTCAATAATTGCTCTTGTGCCCAAGCCTGCACATTTGCAATGTACTCTTTTATCCAAAATCCTGCTGGACTGTCCTTTATTGAAATTCTACTCAGCTTCTCAGTAGCTATGTCGACAGCCTTGGGCTTCCAGGCCTTTCTCTTGCATGCAAAGTTCCTGCAGTAGATTCTGTGCCAAATTAAATTGTCATTAGACACTTGGTAGAAGTACTTGCTGACACAGCCTGAACATAGCAAGGACATTACATCCAAGTAGGAAAAGCTCTCAATGGTGATCAGACTTCCAGATCTCAATTTACCACCTTTTACTCTACCTAACTGGAAGGACCTTGAAGGCAAACTCGAATTCCATTTAAGGCCAAACCAGGCAGCCTTGAGCTGCCCCGGCTGGCTGCTTTGCGTCGCCACCACTCTCTTTCCGGGTGCTGCCCAACCCGCCATCTGTTGCCATTGAAACCCTCACACGCCAGGCACACGGATCCAGGAGGAGAGGCAGAGGGAGCCAGGATTAAATCTCAAAATGGCCTAGGAGTTGGTTCCAGTGAATTGAGGGTTTGAAATAGAGAAGATGAACTCAAAGAGGAACCCACTTGCCCGCACTTTACAGGGGAGATAGGTGGGTGTTGGAGGGTGTGTGGAGTCGGGGGAATCTGCTTAGGAACAACTCTCCCCAACCTGCTTGTGCTCCAGCCAGGTCTGAAGATTTAGGGAGCAGCACTTCACGACGATCAGGCCCAAACACAGGTCCATGAAGTAAGTAAAGAATCTGGTGCATCCTAGCACTCAGCCAATGATTGTTGCTGTTCAGAACAACATCAGTCATTGCCGAATTAGCCTGTCAATTGGGATGGTCTACGCACCAGATTGACTGCTTTGGACACTGACCACCCAGATTGACAGATCACTTCACCAAGCCCCCCTAGAGGCATGGGCCCTGGTGATTAAGACTGTTTCCCAGGTGCTGAGTGGAGGCAGGCAACTTTGTGGAAGTAGAAGCAAGTCTTGATGATGGATAGGGAGGGAGGTTTGTAATTTTACTGCAAGTTGAATAGGAAACAATGGGCGGAATTTAATGCCCCTCCATCAGGGAGTTTGGAGGTGTTGGCATTTAGTCAGTCGAGAAGGTGGGGACCCCACCTTTCTGTCTCATTAAATCCAAGGCTTGTGAATGCCCTTCCCACCCAGATGCTAATTGAAGCCCTTAAGTGGGCAATTAATGCTCACCTGAGGGTCTCAAACTGCCGCTATTGTATTCAACGAGCAATGGGCAGGGGAGTCACACCCAGGAAGCCCGGGTCTTTTGTTCAAAGGCCCATGGTGCCTGATCAAGGGACTTGGCATCAGGTTGAGGGGAGGCCGCTGAAAGCCACCCTCCTGCCCTTGCCTTCGATCCCCTCTTCCCTCCCTTGCCTGCAAACCCCACCATATGATTCCCACCCTGCCCTCACTTACCTTTGGCCTTGGGTCCCTCGTTGATCCTGGGCATCTGGTGGGTGCATTGTCAGCATCTGTTGTCACCCTGGTGGCGCTGCCCGCAATGGAGAGCTGTCAGTCTCCTATTGGCCGACGGCTTTCAATGGGGGTGAAATTTTCACTCCCCAGGATCCTTAATACTAGGGAAGGTCTGAGGTGGTCACCTGATAGACACTTCATACAGCATACCTTCCCTAACAGCGGCAACTTGGGGCTCTCATCAGCTCTCCAGCTGGCAGACAGGAACCCCATCACCTGGATTGAATTCCACCCCATGTTTGTGAAAATGATCTGATTCAGCCTAAGGAGGGAGTACGCAAAGATAATGAGTTTAGTCTTATGATATTAGTTTCTTTAAAATCTAATTAGTTCCCACAAAGCTTTTCATACAGGAGGATAGAGACCAAATGATAGAGGAGTTTTTGCTGAAAAAAGAGACATGTTTAAGTTTTTTTGTCTTGCATTCATCAAACCACTTCACAACAATACCAATATCAAAACAACAACTTACTCTGTATGTGAAGAGAGTGCTGATTGGTTGGCAAGCAGCGTTACCATGGAGAATGCACCAGTGATGGTGACTGATGGTTAACTGCCAATCATTGTTTGAAGTTAAACCAGGCAGCTTGACCTTGATTGGTCAAGGCATTGCCCTGAGGAATGAGTCAGCGAATGGCTGTCACTTATTTTGTTTAGCTGAAAAAGGTGCAATGTGTGTACACATTCTTTCTGTCTGCAAATAACAGGGCCCTGTGTATTAATATATGTAACTTCCAGTACACGCAAATGCACCACACTGCGAGCTCAACTGACAACCTTAAATTGGTTGTCAGCATAATTCTTAGCACATTGAGGGCTATTTAGCAAATGTTGTCCAATTGCGGAATCACATCTAATGTTGCACACTGTGTTTTGAGTTTTGCAAGCACGGGTTGGTTGGGTACAGCCTGTATCCTGCCCATTGTGAACAGCGGCTGGGACATGCTGTTTGATTCAATCTGCCAGTCCTTGGGACGTATGGTCTACATACTTAGCATCACACTGGCACTGAAATTCATATATCACATTGCTCATTTGTATGATAAGCAGAATGTCTTTTTGGCTTGACGACATACACCACTCATGTTGCTAATGCATAGTGAAACAGCTAGTTTCACCTGTTGCTAAATTTTTGAGATACCTTACTCTTCTAGTATAAGCTGAGGTAGACTGGCATTTTTCAGGGCTGAAAGTGATGGCCTAAGACCCATTCATGAGTTTGCGTGATATACAACACAAAATGATCTGATCAGGGTAGCCATTATCCTGCAGGATGCCTTTGATGCGCCCTATTTCAGTATCAAGCTTCCGTGGTGAGCAAATGGTTCAGGCCCTATTTACAAGGTTGCCAATAAGACCAATCTTATAGCATGTGGAACTGTAAGAATTCCAACATGTATGTTGACCAGTAAGGAAGGCTTGCAGTAGATCGTGGTAGAGAACCACTGGCAGATTTCTCAACTAGAACGTCAAGGAAGGGGAGTTCATTTGGCTGCTCCAGTTCATAGGTGAAAGAGTGCAGGATGGAGCCCATTAAGACCTGTAAGGGAATTGTTACATGCAGCTGTGGATTTAAATATTGCAAACGTATCATCCACATATTAGAAATATGCGAGGTGTAGGAGCTTAGGTGCCATTCCATTGCAGACACGTTTCTCATGAAACCCAACAAACGTGTTTGCAAGAGCTGGGCAAAGAGGAAGTCCCATGGATCCCAAGGAGTTAGAAGAGGTGACAAAATGCTCGTTTGAAAAGGGAGAGAAAGATAGCAAAACAAAGGGATTTGGAGACAAAGGAAACCTGAGGCAGATGGAAATCTGCAGCCAATGGAGGAGCAGTGGGAGGATGGACAGGAGGGGCATGAGTTGTTACATGGGGATGGTTGAGGCTTTAGAGGGAATTTATGTACAAGGCCAAAGATTTTAAATTCAGTATACATATATTCAGCAGATATGTGGTTAAATTTTCTACTACAGTATCTCCATTCATTCAAAGAACCACACCAAATTACAGAAACCCAGAAAAGCAGAACACAAAATTAAGTACAGACGACATCTGAAGATTTAAAAATAAAACGGTTAATGCGACAATGTGAATATTAGAATCAGATGTGAAAATCAGTAAAATTTTCTGTGATATCTGAGTGGTGCTGTTTATGCAGTATAATGGAGCCTGTTAAATACAGCTGTGTTGGAGCATACTTTGGTGCTTTAACCTGGAAAATATTTTCTGTTTTGGAATTCTATTATATAAGTAATTACAGGGAAAAAAACATAATTCAGTGAACCAGACGGTACTAACTTCTGTCTCATTATATAGTGCCTTAAATTTAGCCATTCAGGCCTCTCGTTATAATATTTCTGCCTATACCAAGCATTGGAAGTGGATAAGGATATGAAGTAAGATTATATATAGTAAGTGGATTTTACTGTATTAAGTAACCAAGTTTTGTTCCACGTTGAAATATATTTCCTAATTCCCAAGATTTTCTCCATCCCCAAAGAGGATGTTTCCAACATGCAGCCAGGAGGATGGGTCCATAGGCGACTCACAGACGTTCAGTTCTACTTTATGATTGCTGGTTGTAAGTGCGCTCACAGCAAAATTAGCAATGTCAGTTCTTTCCAGCCCTCAAATTGCACAGTTTTCCCTTTTAGTAGCCCAGCTTTTAAAAAACAAGTGGGAGGATGAAACAATAGTCAATTTGGAACTCACCCTCATGCTCCTGGTTTGTAGGGAGGTTTTTGCTCAGCACCGCTGTGAATTTAACTTTAGTACAAGTCATCTATAAAAGGGAACCAGAAGCCCTGCAACCTCCTGCCTTTTGTGAAAATAGATAATGCACCATCATTATGATGTTTTGAAAATTACATTTCCTTTGTCTTTATCTTTGTGTTTTGCCATATCACCACATTCTCAAGCTGTGAAATTGGACCAGGAAAATGGTACCAGGTCACCACCAGTGCCGCTCTATATCTGTTTGGCAAAATTGTGTGCAATTCCTTCATTTTGCTCTCTACAGAGGAATGACTGATCTGTGTTTGGCTTCTTTACATGACAATATTTTTGTGGTGAGAAACTTAGTGTTTTTGGGATTGTATTAAGGTGTTTTCAACTGTTCTGTAACAAAATACATACAAAGATTAATTATGCTACATTATAGTATTACCCTACTATCATATTTACTACAGCTAAATACACATTACACAATGTACCTGGCTTAATTCTGAACTTTTTGCTAGAATTTATCTCGAGTTTCAAAATACATCTGAATAATCATGAAAAAACTCAGCAGGTCTGACAGCATCTGCGGAGAGGAATACAGTTAACGTTTCGAGTCCGTATGACTCTTCAACAGAACTAAGGAAAAATAGAAAAGAGGTGAAACATAAGCTGGTTTAAGGGTGTGGGGTGGGGGATGGGACAGGTAGAGCTGGAGGTGTTTTGTCTATGACATCTTTTGGCCATCTCCACCCATCACTGGCCCTCTATCCAGCTCTACCTGTCCCACCCCCCCTTAAAACTCGAAACGTTAACTGTGTTCCTCTCCGCAGATGCTGTCAGACCTGCTGAATTTTTCCAGGTATTTTTGTTTTTGTTTTGGATTTCCAGCATCCGCAGTTTTTTGCTTTTATCTAAATAATCATGCTTGTGTTGGGTCTGCATGCCACCTTGTGGTGGGAAGTAATGCTTCAACATTTAGTCATTTGGTAGTACAAAACCTCAGTATTGCTGAAAAAAGAGGCATGCCAAAGCTTTTAACCTAGCACTCATCAGGACACTTCATAAGAATACCAATATAAGGAGAAAACAACAATTTATACTATATGAGGAGAGTGTTGATTGGTTGGCAAGTGAACTCTGATTGGTAGGGACGTGGCCATGGAAAATACACCAATTCATGATGACTGACAGTTAACTGCCAGGCATTGTTTGAAATATAAACCAGGCAGCTTGCCCTGATTAGTCAAGTTATTGCCCTGAGGAATGAGTCAGTAAATGGTTGTCATATATTTTGTTTAGCTGAAACAGGCGCAATGTGTGTACATGTTCTTTCTGTCCACTTACGGAAGCCATAGATATTTGCACTGCAGCACTATATCATGGCGTTCTAGACCTGCCAACATTGTGGGAATCAGTATTCATTGAACTTACGAACTTGGCAATTTGCGTAGTTGAGTTCAATTTTAGTGACACCATGTATGCCTAAATAGATTATGTTGCCATGAGATCCCCTTTAGGTTCAGCTCTCGCAAACATCTTTGTTGGGTTCCATGAGAAACATGACCTCAATGGAATGACACCTAACCTCCTACCCCTCACATATTTTAGAAACGTGGATGATATATTCACTATATTTAAATCCGCAACTGCATGTAACAATTTCCTTACATGTCTTAATGGTCTCCATCCTGCGCTCAAATCAATCTTTGAAATGGAGCAGTCAAATGAACTCCCCTTTCTTGACGTACTAGTTGAGAAATCTGCCAGGGGATTCTCTACCACGGTCTATCGCAAGCCTACCTTCACTGGCCAGTATACGCATTGGGATTCTTACAGTTCCACACGTTATAAGATTGTTCTTATTGAAAACCTTGTAAATAGGGCCTGAGTCATTTGCTCACCATGGAAGCTTGATGCTGAAATAGGTTGCATCAAAGGCATCTTGCAGGATAATAGCTGCCCTGGTCAGATCATTTCACGCTGTATATCACGCAAACTCATGAGCAGGCCTAAGGCCGTCACTTTTGGCCCTGAAGAGTGCCCAGTCTACCTCAGATTACTCTGGAAGGGCAAGGTATCTCAACAATTTGAGCTACAAGTGAAGCTAGCTGTTTCACGCTGCTACTATGCAGTAGCAACACAAGTGGCATTCGTCACTAACAGGGTGCTGCCGTCAAGTCAAAAAGATATTCTGCTTATCACACAAATGTGTATTGTGGTATATGAATTTCAGTGCCACTGTGATGCTAGGTATGTAGGCTGTACATCCCAAAAACGAGCGGATTGTATCAAACAGCATGCCCCAGCTGCTGTTCGCAACGGGCAGGGTACAGACCGTACCCAACCAGCCTGCGCTTGCAAAATTCAAAACATAGTGTCCAACATTAGATGTGAGTCCACAATTGGACATCATTTGTGAAATAATCCTCATTGTACTAAGAATTACACTGACAACTGATTTAAGATTGTCAGTCGGGCTCGCAATGTGTGTACTGGAAGGTACATATATTAATGCATAGGGTCAGGTTATTTGCAGATAGAAAGAACATGTACACACATTGCACCTGTTTCAACTAAACAAAATAAGCGACAGCCATTTGCTGACTCATCCCTCAGGGCAATGCCTTGACCAATCAGGGTTAAGCTGCCTGGTTTAAATTTCAAACAATGATTGGCAGTTAACTGTCAGTCACTATCAATTGGTGCTTATCCCATGGCAATGCCTCCACCAATCTGAGTACACTTGCCAACCAATCAGCACTCTCTTCACATACAGTATAAGCTGTTGTTTTCCCCTTATATTGGTATTCTTGTGAAGTGTCTATGCATGCAAGATGAAAAACTTTGACGTCTCTTTTTTCAGCAATGCTTCGACATTTGTGACCTGGCTTCCTCTAGTATTCTTTCTCAAACCTCCATAACTGAAGACGAACAACAACATTGCATTTTTTCCAAATATTTTTGTCTTTTTAATAAAATGCAGCATTAAATTAAAACAAACCCATTTTCAATAAAACTTTTATGCTTGGTGAATTCTAAAAGACCTTTTGCTTTCATTGAGAGAAGAATATCTAAAATGTTTTGTTCTTTACTGAACGATGTGTTGTTAATATTATCCAGTAATAGAGTTGTCAACCCTCCAAGATTGCCCTGGAGTCTCCAGGAATTGAAGATTACTCTGCACGACACTACAGCAGGGAATCCGGGAAATGATTGGGACGTTAGTCAATATTTTTTTCATTTTCTTTGAACATTTTGTTTACTAGTTGTAAAAATATCGGAGATGAGAGAAATGGATATTTGACTGACTGTAAAGAATCATCTAATTGGGCACCAGAGAGTCTATTCACTTCCCAACTGGGTGGGTAGGCAGTGCACAGTGAGCATGGATGTTTGGTGACCAATGACAGGAGCATGGTTGTGGACCAGTTTGAGGTAGGAGGTCATGTGATGAAACATCTGGAATATATCCAAGCAGAGTTGGCGATCCTAATCCAGTGCTAAAGTCTAGCTGAAGTAGGTCTGCTCCATCCACAGCTTTAGTTTTTGAAGTTGAACCAGCTTTAAGAAATGAAAATCCTCTGGTCAATGGAGAGATTTGATACTTGTGTTCAAAGGGTCAGGCATCTTTACCTTGAAGAGAATTATATGGAAAAGAGTGAAAAGTACCTGATGGTATATTGTCATCATTATTGCAGAAGCAGCAATTGGAGCGGATATCTGGGAAGATGTCTTAGAATAACTTTATTTTATTGAGAAACTAAGGTGCAGGATCAAGGCTGACAACTCAGGATGTCACTAAGGGTTAAAAGTGCTAAAGAAGGCAAGGTAAATCAGAAAATAATGGGATAGTAAGACCATTTTGAACTTTAAAGCTTAAATGTGAAGGGAGCTGACAATCCAGATGCCTTTAATCCTGATGTGAATCTCAAAATCTTACAACACAGAAGGAAACTATTCAGTCCATTGTGCTTGTGTCAACTGTTTGGAAGAGTTATCTAATTAGACCCAATCTCCTGCTCTTTGCCCACAGCCATTCAAATTTTTCCCTTTCAGAAATTGTTGTGACCAGGTGAGAAGGAGTGAATTGGCTCCCCTCTATTCGACAACCTTGGCTGGTCACAACAAAGGTTTAAATTCCTTTTTCTTGAGGATGTGCCTTTTCCAAATCAGAATGTATTTAACTATTTAAGCTCTGAGCAATAAGGAGCCAATCAAACAAGTTTTACTTGAGTTAAAGCGCAAATTTCTTAACCGTTAAACCTGAGAGAAAAAAAAAATAAAAATGTGACATCGCACACATACACAGGTATCAGAAATAAGGGGAGTCCTATTAAAAAAAGGTAAAAGGCTATACAGTTAAATGTCCTTTGAGTTTCCTTGAGGTGTAGATTTTAAATGTTGCAGCTGATTTGGATTAGATGGTTTTGTGGATGACATCAGATGTCGAAGATGTAATTATTACGAGATCTTGGTTTGCTGGTAGGCTTCTGATAGTTGACTTCTCAAACCGGGTGACACATACTTGTTCCAAGAGAGGGGGAAGGAATGCAGCTTTCAGCCTGTTTCCTCTGCTGAAAGCTTTCTTGACACTACCTGTGTCACCTGCAATCTCTCCACAGTGACTGCAACCTGGCCTGTTACACTTCACCCATTATCTGTTTCCAAGGGGTTTTCGGTGGGTCTGTGTGATGAGTTTCAATGGATCTTTGAATTGTAGGAAATGCCTCCAACTTCACACTCCCCTGGGTGTCTTTTTTTGCTTTTTCACCTGCAACTTGGAAGGTGGTCTTGCATTTTTATGTAGTTTGTTCTGTCTCATTTCAAATTGCAAAATTTCCAGTGAGTTGAAAGTTGAAACATCATATTTTCAAAGATAAGGGGGCATAGCCTCGTGATAGAATATCTGCACTTTCCTTTTGAAAGTTACTATTGAATCTGCTTCCACCACCTTCGTTGTCCAGGACCCATGAAGTGCTCTGAAGTTCCATCATGGCACAGGAGTACATGCGACAGGTCACAGCTGCCGCACCATATTCCCAGGACTTGAATAATGACCTAATGTAAAACAGTCACATAATTATATCCTTTTCAGGTCTTCTAATACTCGCCTGTCCATATTTGAAAATGGAATTCATGTTCCAAGCAGCAGAAATCCCTTGGTTGGCAGAAACTACACTCAAAAACCTCTACTCTCTGAAACTCTCTCATGTTCAAAGACTTGCTCCCCACTGCCCCATACATAATGTTAACGACCAAAAAGATCCTCATCTTTCTGGTTATCATTGCTCTTCACTTATAGTAATGTTTTTTAATGAGAAAAGGGACAAGCAATACAGTAATGGATTTAGGAGCTTTTAGGGAAAAATGTGATTCCCAGTAGGGTCAAGTTTGCAGTTCTTTGATTTACAGTAGGGGTCACCTGCACCATTTAGGGAACAACTCAAGCATTCGTCTCCCCAAAGTGGCTGGGCATTGGGGGCACTTTGGGGTAGGCAGTACTGTGTGCCTGCTATTCATTCCTTCCACGGAAAGATTACAGAAATGTATCCATCTTTATAAGGGGACATAAATTACTTTGTAAAATCTTTGATGGCTTCGCCCATCCCCAAGCCTGCACCTCCAAGTAGGCCTACATTCCTTGTTCAGTGGAGCTGTACACCTAGTCCCATTTTGTGCATTAATTTGCTAATGCTTTGCCCAGATGGGGATGGGGAGACTCTTGGTCTAGGTCACCTCCTCCCACGATCTTCTTTAGGGCCAGTAGAAACATCGCCCTAAGGCCCTGTAGAAAATATCAGAGAAGGATTGGAACCAGCCTAACTTGCAGCTTGACCAAGTAATTTTAAAGGAAACTGACTGGAGGATGGTTATTTGTTAAGAAATATACATTGTACCAGACTTTTCTTTCGAGATATCCAAGGCAATGACAGGTGATTCTCGAAAGTGCTCAAGTGTGTAGTGTCAGATCAAGTAGCGTGGACACCACCACCATTAGCATGAAATAGTAAAGCAAATTGCATTCTGGTGACCAGAGATTAGACCAGAACTTGCAAGGTAATGAATAATGTAAGAGTTAAAAGCAACATCCAAAACTTTAGAAAAGCAAGGGCAACAGGAAGATAGTTTGAAGGATAAAAGGGATTACTTCACAAAAGTATTTGTGATCCTCCTGGCACCACAGAAATGTCATTTGTGGAATGTAATTAGAAACATAGAAACTAGGAGCAGGAGTAGGCCATTCAGCCCTTCGAGCCTGCTCCGCCATTCATTATGATCATGGCTGATCATCCAACTCAATAGCCTGCTCCCACTTTCTCCCTTTGATCCCTTTCGCCCCAAGAGCTATATCTAACTCCTTCTTGAAAACATACAATGTTTTGGTCTCAACTACTTTCTGTGGTAATGAATTCCACAGGCTCACCACTCTCTGGGTGAAGAAATTTCTCCTCATCTTAGTCCTAAATGGTCTACCCAATATCCTCAGACTGTGACCCCTGGTTCATAGCCAATTGCATAGTAAATGCATACCCCAAGATTTTCTCTTTTTTGGTCATATAGACATTGCTATCAGAAGAGAAATAAGCTAGGGCAAGTTCAACAGACACAGATGCACATGGTGTGTTGGAATGATAAGTTGATGGACCAAATGGCCAATTGTCATTCCATAATGCTGTACTTTAGGCCTTAACAATAATTACATCTTCTAAGTTACCTTATCTATGATTTTTATTTTAATATTTGCTTCAGTAATAAAACATAACTTTTGAATTATGACAAGATTAAAGCATAAGGACACAAACATTCTTAAACTTTAAGAACTTGTACAACTTTTTTCCTGTGATCAGTTTATACATTCACTCGCATTTCTACATTTCATTACATTCATTCATTCACGTGTGCTTCATCCAGAGTAGGTACTTGGCTCATTGTTTGCTGATGCTTCATCCTGAACTGTTTTCTTCAGTGTGGTTTGCTATTGCCTTCCACTGTCAGAGACAGGGCGCGGAGGCAAGTTCCAAATGTGCCTCAGCCAGAGCAGGAATCAAACCCGTGCTGTTAGCATTATTCTGAATCAGAAGCTAGTCATCTAGCCAACTGAGCTAGCTGGTCCTCTATTTCTACAGTAAGTACTGAATATTTAGTTTGATCATTGATTACAGGCAGCAGCAAAATATTCTCAAAAAGGTGTAATATACCATGCCATTAATTTTCCCGTGTGCATTAACTAAGCTCTTAATATTTGAAACAAAAAATAACCTCTCTTGGTAAAGGAGCTGAGGCAGAAATCTCCTTTCTACCATTACAGTGGGGAGATGTCCAGTGAACACTCAGTGCCTCCCCACCCACAAGTAAATAACTTAGATTGTTATCTCAAATGCAGTGGTAGGAAAGAATATACGTCCACTGTTCCATGGCACACTTATTATGAATTAAGAATTTAAAGAATAGGATCTGAAATATTTTTCATATTTACAAATCTTTATTTTATGCTGCAGAATACCAAGAGAGTGAATTTAAATGGATGGAAACAGATCAGGCACCCGTTACATACCTCGCCTGATTCAACTGTAATACATCTTTAATGTGTTGGAGTCAAAACTAATCTTCCTTCCTTTGACTCATTCCCTTCTACAGTCTCATATGCCATGGAACTTCCTCTGCACTTTAGTCTTTCCTTCCTCTTGCAGTCTTTAAAATATTAAAACTCAAGCTTGGCATCAGTCACTACTTCATATTCAATTCTTTCCTGTTACTCCACAGCCTTGGCGGTGTCCAAGAACTATTGTTTTTACATTAGAAAAGTAATTGAATTGCAGTGTGAATGTTAGTAGGTTAATATAGTTAGCCTCAATGCCCTTGTGTTCCTGAAGAAAAATATGCTGTTTCTCACTCCTGATCACTATCCATTGACCCTTTCCCTCTCCCTCACCCCCCACTTCTACTGCAATAAAAGTGAGAGGGTGGTTGAGAGGTGAAAGAAGGGTGTGAGACGGGTTATAACCTAATTTCCCCCTTGACTAATTATTAGTATTGAGCTTCATGAATCTTTCAGTAGGATGCATAGGTATTCACTCCTTTCAAGTTCATGCTCCGTGCTCTGGGACAGAAGCAAATACCACATGACTTGTCAATGAAAAGATTGGCGCTACACCTACTTGCTCAGTATCATTTTTTTTAAATCAAAAGTTCTTGGATTTTTCAATAAATGATGCATCAATATTTTATAATTTATAGGGTTTTAAATTTATCCAGACTTCACCAAATTCCTAATAAAGATCATTGTTTTATATCACAGACACAAGTCAACAAA
Organism: Cetorhinus maximus; assembly: GCF_964194155.1. Taxonomy (NCBI): domain Eukaryota; kingdom Metazoa; phylum Chordata; class Chondrichthyes; order Lamniformes; family Cetorhinidae; genus Cetorhinus; species Cetorhinus maximus. Next base: position 40,444,542 of record NC_135900.1, read on the forward strand.
AATAGTTGAACTTCTGGTTGGAAGCAACAAAACAAAAATATGGGACCATAGTTCTCCCCCACCAATCCACCCCCCCTTCCCCCAACACCGGTTTAAGAAGTCATTGAGGGAGAATCCACCCAGGGGAAGAATGGCTAAACCGCAGCCATTTGACGATTGGCCTTTAATAGAGTGGAGGCAGGAAGTCCCGCCTAGAGTGCTGCTGGCCAACCAGAGGCTGTCATCTCTCCAGTACCGATGAACCAGAGGCTGGCAACTGTACAGTACAGGCGGCAGCACAGAGAGTGGTAGCCACTGCCGATATTACGCTGGGGCCTTCACCAGGGACCATTGCTGGATCCCTGGAGAGAAGCAAGTGTGATGGGGTAGCAGGGAGGGTGTGCCAGAAGCAGGTCAAGTGGGGGGCAAGGAGCTGAAAGATTGTTGGAGAGGGTTTAAACATTGGAGGGGGCCTCCAATGTGCACAAGGGGCTCATTGAGGAGGAGACCCCTTGCCCGCCACCAGCCTACACAGAGAAAACTGCCAGGCTGGCCATTTGGTGCAGGCCTCTCCTGCATCGGTTAAAGTGAGTGGGAATTAATACCACTTAAGGGCCTCAACTGGCCCATTGGTGGATGGGCTGCCCAACACCCATCTCCGCCACTGGTATAACTGCACTGGGGGTCAGGGAGGGCGTGCAGAATGTGAGCTGGCCGCCTGCTGGGTTTAACTTGCCCCCCAAACCCCGCTGGCTGTGGAGCATTAAATCCAGTTCATGAACTATTTAATTTAAGTCTTAAATGATTTGTATATGTAGCTTCTGCTTTATTCCCTACATCCAATGAGCAGAGCTAGAAAAGAAAATAAACCATATGTACATATCACTTCTAAAAAAAATGTAATAAATGCTTTTGTTATACTGGGCTTTTCCTTAAAGTCCAAGTTTGTTCAAAACGGAACAAAATCGATTCTTCTGGAAAACTTTACTTCATGCATCTATATACATTCCATTTATTAGGTAATCAATTCTGGTATAGTGCCTTCTATTATATGACTCTGATATTCGTTTACTTATCACAATCATAACTATTATTAGAAATAATAACCCAAATAATAAAGCAGCAATTAGTCCACTCTGAACTTCCACTTCTGAATCTTCCATTTTCTCTGCAGATTTTACCTGACCTCCCAAATTTTGTTTTTGGTCCAGTGCTTTGTTTCTTCCATTACTTGATATTACAGTTATAATCCCAATGAATGGTGTTTTAGAAACTGGAATCCTTGATACAACGGATTGTTGAATCATCTTTGGTATCAACTTTGTTGATGAGACATTAGTGCTAGTCGGGAGGGTGGCTGTCGTTGTCTGAATGTTTTTGACTGGGAGAGTGGTGGTCACTGGGAGAGCGGTGGTTGTTGTCATCTGAGTGGTGGTCACTGGAAGAGCGTTGGCTGTTGTCGAAGTGGTGGTCACTGGGAGAGCAGTGGTTGTTGTCGGAGTGGTGGTCACTGGGAGAGCAGTGGTTGTTGTCGGAGTGGTGGTCACTGGGAGAGCGGTGGTTGTTGTCGGAGTGGTGGTCACTGGGAGAGCGGTGGTTGTTGTCGGAGTGGCGGTCAATGGGAGAGCGGTGGTTGTTGTCGGAGTGGTGGTCACTGGGAGAGCGGTGGTTGTTGTCGGAGTGGTGGTCACTGGGAGAGTTGTGGTTGTTGTCGGAGTGGTGGTCACTGGGAGAGCGGTGGTTGTAGTCATCCGAGTGGTGGTCAATGGGAGAGCGGTGGTTGTTGTCATCTGAGTGGTGGTCACTGGGAGAGCGGTGGTTGTTGTCGGAGTGGTGGTTACTGGGAGAGCGGTGGTTGTTGTCGTCTGACTGGTGGTCACTGGGAGAGCGGTGGTTGTTGTCGGAGTGGTGGTCAATGGGAGAGCGGTGGTTGTTGTCGGAGTGGTGGTCACTGGGAGAGCGGTGGTTGTTGTCGGAGTGGTGGTCACTGGGAGAGCGGTGGTTGTTGTTGGAGTGGTGGTCACTGGGAAAGCGGTGGTTGTTGTCGTCTGACTGGTGGTCACTGGGAGAGCAGTGGTTGTTGTCGGAGTGGTGGTCACTGGGAGAGCGGTTGGGAAGTTGGTGTTTGTCGTTGGCTGCATAGTGATCATTGAAAGAATAGTCTGGCGATTGGTTCTTGTTAGCTGGGTAGCAGTCAATGGCAGATTGGTTAGGAAGCCAGAAGTTGTTGTTGACTGGGTAGTTGGGAGAATGGTAGTTGTCTTTGACTTGTCAGTAGTCAATGAAAGAGTGGTTAGGAGTGGAGTGGCTGTCATTGATATTGGGAGTGTCCCAGTCATCTTTAACTGTTTGGTGGTCACTGGGAAAGTGGAAAATTTTGTAAGGGTGAAAGAAGTTGTTGGCTGAACTGTGGTTGTTTGAAGAGTGATGACTGCTGTTGACTGACGGGTGGTTATTTGGGTAGGAACAAGATTAGATGTAAGATTTTTGAGCAGCTCTGGAGAAATTCCATTATCTGATGATTCTTCCCCTCTGTGAGAACGTGTTTCTTTCATGGGCTCATCCAACTCCTTCATACTTGTTGGATCTGTGTGCAAAAAAGAATAAAATGTCTGTGTGTTTCTGAAATACAAGATATTGAAATATGGTAACTCTGCGAATTGGAGATTTTCAGATAGAAATACCCCCACATTGCATTTTGCTGAGACGGGTTTGAGGGTCTGATGCAATAGGTTCACATGTTGCTCTGGGGTCTGGGTTCAAATCCATGCAAGACTGAGGGGATATAAAGTATTTTTTCTGACGTGTTTAAGAGTGCCATGTGCAATAAAGCTTCAAGGCTTCTCTGTAATCATTAAGAAAGACTGACACAATATTTTGCCCCATTGTTTAGCCACTCAACTACTGAACTGTGCAATTTCCAATCCCCCATCTTTGGTGAGCACCATGTGGGAAGCCTGATATTGGCCGAGATGGCCTAGTTATTTAATCTCAGAAATACCTGAGAGATTGGTTACTACAGATTTGGTAAGGAGCTGTGGTGTAGATCTAAGACCTGATTACTTCTCCCTCAGGAATAGAAGTTCCCACTCTGTGCCCAGCTTTTCACACTACACATTGCAAGGGCTCAGACAATGTGCCTAATCCAAGAATAATATCTGATCCAAAGTCAGAAGGACACTGCCCAACACAGTATTGATTTATGCCATCAAAAGGTGCAGAGTTTAATTCATAGTCTAGGACTTTGGGCAGCAATGCAGTCAACTAAGGTTCCTGCTCTTGAACACAATGTAGATTTGGTTTGTATAACCTAACAACACTCATAGATTAGACTTATCTTTACAAAGAATCAGAGGCTGGGCAGTGCACACAGAACTGCCTCGGCCAGAGTCAGCGTCTGCAGGAGAGGAGGGGAGCCTGAGACAGTGGCTATGGAGAGGGTGTGCAATCAGTGATAATGGCATAGAGTTTGTAGTGGGGAATGAAGACAATAGCTCCCCAAAGATTACTGGGAGGAAATTGCAGCTTAAACAGGTTGACAACATTGAGGAAATGCAGGGTCCAAGAGACGAGGTAGAGCTGGGTAGGTGCCATCAGTTTACCTATGGAATCTGGCATCATGGCCTTGGATGATTTTGCCAAGCGAAGTATGTAGATGAGAAACAGGAAAGGGAAAAGAACAAATGGATAAGGACCAGGAAGGAAAAGAAGGCATTAAAGGAGATTCTCTGACTATGATTGGATAGGTAAAAGTAGAACAAAGTGAGGGCAGTTTGAGTTAGTTGTACAGAGGACGAGAGGAGGCTTGCAAAGTCAACAATTTCAAAGGATACAAACAGGTCCAGATTCAGAAAATGGTTACAGCATAAAAAAGGGTGTCACTCAGCCCGTCAAGTCCATGCTGGTTCTCTGCAGGTGCAACTCAGTTAGTCTCACTCCCCTACCCATTCCCCTGCAGCCCAGCAAACTTTTTTTTTTCCTTCAGATAATTATTCAATTCTCTTTAGAAAGCCTTACTTGAATCTGCCTCCACCACACTCTCAGGCAGTGCATTCCAGATTCTAACCACGTGCTGCATAAAAAAGTTTTTAATCATGCCACCTTTGGCTTTTTTTGCCAATCACCTTAAATCTGTGTCCTCTGGTTCTTGACCCTTCTGCCAAGGGGAACAATTTATCCTGATCTACACAATCCAGAACCCTCATGATATTGAACACCTCTATCAAATCTCCTCTGAACTTTCTCCAAGGAGAACAGCCCCAGTTCCTCATCCCTGGAACCATTCTCTTGAATCTTTCCTGCATCCTTTTAATGCCTTCACATTCTTCCTGAAGTGCGGTGCTTAGAATTGGACACAAAACTCCAGTTTAGGCTGAACCAGTGTTTTATAAAAGTTCACTATAACTTCCTTGCTTTTGTACTCAATGCTACTGTTTATGAAACCCAGGATCCCATATGCTTTCTTAACCACTTTTTCAACCTGCCCTGCCACCTTCAACAATTTGCACACATATACTCCTAGGTCCCTTTGCTCCTCCACCCTCTTTAGAATTGTATCCTTTATTCTATATTGTCTCTCCTTGTTCTTCCTACCAAAAATGAATCACTTCACACTTCTCTGTATTAAATTCCATTTGCCTCCTGTCCTCCCATTCCACCAAGCTATCCAAATCCTCTAAAAGACCATCACTGTCATCTGCAAATTTTGAAACTGTACCTTGAACACCCAAGTCTAGGTCATTAATATGGATCAAAAAAAGCAATGGTCCTAAATCAAATGCCTTTTGGAAATCCATGACACCATATCAACCATATTAATGCCATTAGCGCACACTGTTACCGTATCAAGAAACTCAATCTAATTAGTTAGACACGATTTCCGCTTAACAAATCCATGCTGGATTTCCCCACTAGTCCAAAAAATTGTTAATTTTGCCTCTGATTATCATTTATGAAAGCTTTCCCACCACTAAGGTTAAATGGATTGGCGTGTTATTGCTGGGTTTATCTAGTCCTCTGGCGCCACCCATGTATCTAAGGAAGATTATGGACAGTACCTCTGCAATAAAAATTTCATAAATATTGAAAAAAAGTACTAAAAGGGTATTGTAAACATTGAAACAGCCAAAACTCTTCTCATTTTAAGGACTTCATTGCCCTTAAATTATCTTTTACAGCCATTCAAAATGGGTTTTGAAGGCCAAGGAACACAAGCCTGGCGCAAATCCTAGGAAATTGTGTTCAGATTTTAGTTTAAATACCAGATCTTAATGAGGCCACAGCACAAAATGTTTGCAAGCACTCTAGTACACGAAATGTAGCCAGCCACAAAACTTTGGGCAGAAGAAACTTGATCCAAAACATGTGCAGGGCCTGTTCACTCAATCTTCGGATTCCCTGCACATGCACTACATCTGCAGAGCCAAGCACAAAATTTATTCTCAGGAGCATATGGTGGGCATCAATGTTGTTCATGGAAATCCCAGCGATAAAAGACCATAAGACATAGGAGCAGAAATTAGGCCATTCGGCCCATCGAGTCTGCTCCGCCATTCAATCATGGCTGTAAGTTTCTCAACCCCATTCTCCCGCCTTCTCCCCATAACCTTTGATCCCCTTACCAATTAAGAACCTATCTATCTCGGTCTTAAATACACTCAATGACCTGGCCTCCACAGCCTTCTGTGGCAATGAATTCCATAGATTCACCACTCTCTGGCTAAAGAAGTTTCTCCTTATCTCTGTTTTAAAAGGTCTTCCCTTTACTCTGAGGCTGTGCCCTCGAGTCCTAGTCTCTCCTACTAATGGAAACATCTTCCCCACGTCCACTCTATCCAGGCCTTTCAGTATTCTGTAAGTTTCAATCAGATCCCCTCTCATCCTTCTAAACTCCATCGAGTATAGACCCAGAGTCCTCAAACGTTCCTCATATGTTTAGCCTTTCATTCCTGGGATCATTCTCGTGAACCTCCTCTGGATCCTCTCCAGGGCCAGCACATCCTTCCTGAGATACGGGGCCCAAAATTGCTCACAATATTCTAAATGTGGTCTGACCTGAGCCTTATAAAGCCTCAGCAGCACATCCCTGCTTTTATATTCTAGTCCTCTCGAAATAAATGCCAACATTGCATTTGCCATCCTAACTACCGACCCAACATGCAAGTTAACCTTAAGAGAATCCTCGACTAGGACTCCCAAGTCCCTTTGCACTCCAGATTTCTGAATTCGCTCCCCATTTAGAAAATGGTCTATGCCTCTATTCTTCCTACCAAAGTGCATGACCTCACACTTCCCCACGTTGTATTCCATCTGCCACTTCTTTGCCCAAAAGGTTAATTCAATAGTCCTTTTTTAAAAATTAATAACACTCTTGGTAAGTACCTTGGGACATTTTGCTATGTTAAAGGTTTTATATAAATACAAGTCATTGTTGTTGCTGTTGAAACACACATCCCATTCACTACCTATAAAAAGGTTACATTTCAGTTCATAATGGTCGTGGACCTACAGGTGGAAGCTGTCTATTGCAGGAGTAAAGATTACTGGGAGAAAGAACAACCTTATTATTTTGCTAAATGTAAGCAAAAGATGCACAAATAACTTTACAATGTTGCTAAACAGAAAACCAAAGACATTCCTTATTATTATTTGAAAAATCTAATTAAAGTCATGAGTGCGAGAACTAATTAAAAGATGTGAGGGAACACGCATAACAAACTTTCATGTTCATTGTGATGACATTTGAGTTCCCGTAAATTAGTATCAAATTTAGTATTATAGGGGAAAGCATATTTGCACCACTTAATATTTTATGCTGCAGATATCATAGAATCATCATGTCTGTGCAGGTTCTCAGCAAGAGCAACTCACCTAGTCCCATTCCTTTTCCTTTTCCCTGTCCCTCTGCACGCTTATTTAATTCTCTTTTGAAGGCCTCAATTGAATTTGCCTTCACCACGCTCTCAAGCGGTGCTTTCCAGATGCTAACCACTAGGTGTCTAAAAAGTCTTTTCTCATATCGCTATTGCTTCATTTGCCAATCACCTTAAATTGGTGTCCTTTACTTCAGCCAACAAGAACATTTTCTCCCTATTTACTTTGTCCAGACCCCTCATAATTTTGAGCATCTCTATCAAATCTCCTTTTAATCTTCTCTTCTCCAAGGACAACAGCCCCAACTTCTCCAATCTATCCACATAACAGAAGTTCCTCATCCCTGAAACCATTCTCGTGAATCTGGACCCCCTCTAATGCCTTGACATCCTTCCTAAAGTGTGGTGCCTAGAAGTGGACATAATACTCCAGTTGAGGTCAAACCAGTGTTTTGCACAGGTTTATCATAACTTCCTTGCTTTTGTACTTTATGTCCCAATTTATAAAACCCAGGTTCCCGCATGCTTTATTAACTGCTTTCTCAACCTGTCTTACCAACTCCAATCAATGATTTGGTCCCTCAGCTCTTGCACACCCCTTTAGAATTGTACTCTTTTTATATTGCCTCTCCTTGTTTTTCAAAATGAATCACATCACACTTCTCTGCAATAAATTCTGCCACTTGTCCGCCTATTCCACCAGCTTTCTATGTCCTTTTGAAGTTCAACATTATCCGCCTCAGTTCAAAATACTTCCAGGTTGTGTGTTGTCTACACATTTTGAAATCGTGCCTGGCACACCCAAGTCTAGGTCATTAATACATATCAAGAAACGCAGGGGCCCTAACACCAACCCCTGGGGAACTTTACTATTTGGCTTTCTCTAGTCTGAAAAACAACTGTTCACCACTACTCTGTGTCCTATCACTCAGCCAATTTCATATCCATGCTGCCACTGTTCCTTTTATCCCATGAGCTCTAACTGTGTTGGCAAGCATGCTATGTGGCACTTTATCAAATGCCCTTTGGAAGTCCATACACACAACATCCACATTAACACTCTGCTACTTCAACAAAAAACTCAAGCAAGTTTGTTAAACACAATTTGCTCTGTAAAAAAAAAAAAAATCAGTGCTGGCTCTCCTTAATTAATCCACATTTGCCCAAGTGAGTGTTAATTTTGTCCAGAGTTATCATTTAAAGCTTCCCTACCACTGAAGTTAAACTGACAGGCTTGTTGTTGCTAGGCTTTTTAGACCCTTTTTTGAACAACAGTGTAACATTTGGAATTCTCCAGTCCTCTGGCACCACCCCTGTATCTAAAGAGGATTGAAAAATTATGGCTAGCGTCCGCACCCTTATTTCCCTCTGTAATCTTGGATGCATCTCATCCGGTCCTGGTGACTTATCAACTTTTAAGTACAACCAGGCTATCCAAATAACTCCACTTTATCAATTTTTAGCCCGTCCAGTTTCTCAACTACCTCCTCTTTCACAATAACTTGGACAGCTTCCTCTTCCTAGGTAAAGACAGATGCAAAGTACACATTCGGAACCTCAGCCATGCCACCTGCTTCCATGTGTAAATCAACTTTTCGGTCCCTAATCAGCCTGACTCCTCCTTTTATTACCTTTTTACTATAGATATTAGCAAAGAAGAATTTTGGATGCCCTTTTATGTTAGCTGCCAGTGTCTTCTCATACTCTTTTTTTAAACTTCCCCTCTGAACCTTTCATATTAAGCCTAGTCCATATGCACCCTTCTTCTACTTCATTGTACTATCACTTTCATTATTCAGGGAGCTCTGGATTTGTTGCCTTATCTGAACAAGATCTGCTCTCACTCCATTGTAGTTGGCCCTTCCCCAATTAATTATTTTATTCTGGCTTGCATTCAGACATATAACATTCAGATACAATAAACAAATTTATCTTCAAATTTAGTTTAAAACTTAAAATCAAATTGTAGCCTATAAAAATAAATGTCAACATTACCTCTTTGTATAAAGTGGCTTATATAACCTTTTGAAGGCATCAATGGACAAGCATCTTTGTTTGGACAGTAGAAAAGGTAGCAATTCAGAAATGAAGGCTTCTTTCTAGGATTAAATGTCATAAAGTTGCACAGGTTTTCTCCTTCCAAACAAAAACAGAAAGAGCAATATTTAGTTCACCAGACATCCACATTATCAAGCAGATCTACGGTACTCTGTTTTATTAAGGCAAGCAGAACAAATAAGACCTATGGTAGAATATCAAACCAACTGAGGTTGTAAAGAACTTATATTTTCTGAGGTTAAATTTTCTAACAGAGATTATATCAAAGCATTATCTGTCATTCTAAGCAGCAGATATGAAAATTAGGCAGGAGGCATTGGAATTATAAGGACAGATTTTGACTGTTGGGCAAGCAACCAGCAGAGGGCATCAGCGAAGAGTCTGGGTAGCTTTTGAGTCCTAGGTATCATCTGAACCTGACCATCGAACTAGGTGAATCCCAGTGTAGTTTGCCACTGTTGGGCATGGAATGGTGACCAGCTGGAACACTGGCATTAGCTTCAGGTAGGTCCTATGGTGGGGCAGGGGATGGCATGTCTGAGCTGGCAGCAACCCATCATTTATGGGGTCATTTGTAGGAGCACTACTGCCACTCCCAGTCCTCCAAAAAGAAACATTGGTTTATTTGTGGGATCTTCTTTGGTTGGATGCCAGCTGATCCTGAGCAGAACAGGCAGGACACACATTCCAGCCAGTACTCTTCCAAGATCTCAGTTGGAGTTCAATGAGTGCATCCTTTGCTCCATTCTGTGGTGCTGCTCCTCCTTCATTAGAATGGCACACAAGGTTATGCCTAGGGTACATGTTAATTGGAAATTATTGCTGCATTTGCTGTTTAACTTACTGCATAAGGTAACTCCACTAACAGATCGGTGTGGATGTAATTAGTGAAAATCTTTCCTTCTTATTTACATATTTTCATGAATTTAGTGATAGAAATTTATTTTATATATGAATTTAAGAAACTTAAAAGCAACTTACTGTATCAATGAGTTACACCAGACAGTGGTTTATTTGGAGATATATTTAGAGAATATGTACAGTGGGGTGGAGTTTCCACTTTGTGTGCAAACTGCGTCTGCTTTGAAAAGTCTTTTCCCCAATGTTTTTGAGGAACTCATTTGCATATCACCAGCTTGATCAGGCAGCATTTTGAAACTTTTGTTTTAAAAAAATACTTTGAGAATATTCCTTGATATATTTAACGGTGGTAACCAGCTGTTGTTTAATGAATACAGCTGAAAATGGGTTTAATCATAAAAAAATAAGCATTTTTAATCAAAGTCAATCCACCATCTGCGTAATCTGATTTCAAATGACTGAAAATCACTTAAAAAAAATATACAGAATCATTGGAGTACAGTAGTCAGTTTCTTAGCACATTAATTTAATTTTTAGGGCCTTCTCAAAGGCCCACAAATCAGCACAATTAGCAGAAACTCCCAATGGTGATTAATTCATTCTGGTGCTGTAACCTGCCTTCCAACACACTGGTTTTTTAAAAAAATAAAGCAAAAAATTATGCAGACTCTAGTTGCACTGAATGTAATTTGTGCTTAAAATTCCACAAGCCTTTGCAGCAATTACACCAGTTTCGACCCAATTACACCAAAAAAGTGCAACCAAGCAAAAATTCCAGGACAGTATGTTTACATTTTTAGAACTGCACTACTTTTCACAGGACAGACAGATAAATGTGTCAGCTTACAAAAAGGGATAATTCTGAGTAACTTGGTGGCAGCCACACCCATGAATCTGGTTGTCCTGCCTTCCATGTCCCTCAGGAATGTTTGAATGAGTGAAATTGTGTGTTCTTCCCCTCTGGCCTGGTGCCCTCTGGATCCAGATGGTGTTTGAGTGTTTTTGATTTTTGTACTGGTATAATAGAAATATTGTTTAGCTAAGCAGCTACTTGAGAGTGAAGTGAAAGAGCCAAACACTGTTCTTTTTCATCCTGCTTGTCCTCCAGCCTGATCTATCTTTTTAAGAGCTATCAATAGAATCATTACGGCACATAAGGAGGCCATTTGACCCATCAAGTCCATGCTGGCTCTTTACAGAGCAATTCTGTCAGTTCCATTCTCCTGCTCTATCTTTGTAGTCTGTATGAAAACTACTTGGTAGTTTGGTGTTTTATATCAGTGCCTCTGCCAATTGATGTGCAAATGATCAGTCAGGAAACTCTTATGCATCTCCCTCTAAAGGCCACAAGTGGATAAAACATTCATTTTAAAAGGTGATACAACACTGTAACCATCAAGGAAATTCAAGGCCAATCCAGAACATTTTCACTGGCCACACTGCTAGGTACAAGAAGTAGGTGATTATTCATAGTCCACAAAGGGATGCAATCGATGATGTGGTCCTCAAGCACATTGTCACATGTTTTTATTTTTTGACTCGTTGGCTGAGTTGTCCAACTCACTGGCCTCTTGTTCCTGAAACCTTGATTATGATAATGATGCAGCCAAAGATTAATAATTCAAGTATCAAATCCCTTCAAACTCAAAAAGTAAATATGTAGGAAATAAACTTGCCTTGTCACACCTCTAGGACATTCCAAAGTCCTTCACAGCTAAACAATACACTTCAAAGGTAATTAATAAGTAGGCAAATTTGCACCCAGCAAGGTTATGCAAATAGTAAATTACAACACTCAATTTATTCTTTGTGGTTTTTGGTCAGGGAGTAATGTTGTCCAACAAACTGTATTCCACATGAGGCTGCCTCTGATTAATGCCCCATCAAATGATGCAGTACTCCCTCAGTACTGTTAAATGGCAGATACATTGAAACTGAACCAAATAGGTGGAGGTCATAACCCAGTTTCGATCCCTGGTCTGTGCTAAGTTAATGTATATCTGACCTTTTTGGACTATCTCATCACATCAGCACAATTGAACATTAAATATCAAAGCTGGATATAATTCAAAATGTATAATTTTTGAGTTTTTATTAAATACCCTGTATATCTACAATTAACAAAGACTCAGCGAGTTATTCCGATTAAAGTCATAGTGGGAAGGTAGAATCCAAGGACAAAAGTAAAAACAGAATTATTAAGATATAGATATTTAATTAATATTTTATTAAGAGGTTATTTCTATGTCTGTATTTATGAAGGAAACCTTCAAAGTCAAATATCAAAGTAGCAAACTAGGAAATATGTATTAAATGGAAGAACGGTATAGTGTGTTGCTCAGGAAAAAGATCTAGAGGTTATATAGTGGATAAATCTGTGAATCCATCAGTATAGTTTTGTCTTCCAGTGATTCATGAAGTGCAATCTGCAAAGCTACTGAATTTTCAACCATGGTTCCTGCCACCAACAGCTCTTGTCAATACGGTGCCTTTAACTTAGAAAAGGTGACTATATGATTGTAAAAAGAGCATCAATGCCAAACTAACCAGATACAATGCTCTAAAGCAGGGGTTCTCAACGAGGGTCCATAAGCAGCTTTTCAAGGTGCCCACCAAAAATTAAACAAAATGTGATAGCAGGCCAATCAGAATCGGAATTGGAACAAGCAGTAGCCAAGATGTCTTGTCAGGGTTGGGGTCTTTCTGTGTTTGCACAACTTTAGGTTGAAGTGTGCAGAGAGAGACTAAAAGCAAGGTCCATGTGCAAAGCAGCAGTAGCAACAGGTTTATGGATGCAGCGCAGAAAGGAAGATCCCACAATGGAGGGGAGTAGGGCATTCAACAAATCTTATCCTTGATTATAAAATGTTTTTTTTTTTAAATTGTTGTTGGTAAAGCAGAAGCTAGCAAGGGCTAGTGGATGGTTACAGCCATTACACAAAAGCCCAAACTTTGGAAAAGTATTTATATGCCTTTTGGAGTCAGTGCATATGCAATTTGAACGGAAAAATACATCAAGACAAGGTTTGTTAAAATTGCTGTGCCGCTGAATATTAAATTAAATCATTAATGCAGATTTTAACAAGGTAATTCCATGAGTTAACTTACAAAAGTGGGAAAGCTGCATTTGAGTTACTGCCTAGTGTACCATTGGGATTTAAAAGTGCCCCATATCATATTTATACAATATATGCTTTTTTTCCCAATACAATGCTTGCTTAAAGTACAAAGAACTTGCACATTGGAAGGGTAATTTCCTGAGATGTGTCTGGTCAGTGGGAGTATGGAAAAAGGAGAGAAGCTGAGCCCAGGAAGAGAAAGATTGCAGGACAGCAGTCAAATTGTAAGTAAAATTTAAAAAAATGTATTTTTAATTGTGTAACTAATTTTTCTACAGAAAAAATACTTGTATTGTGTTACAGGTGGTCTGTGGAAGTTTTGTAACATGAGAGGGGCAGTAGCAGAAAAGATTGAGAAACCCCACTCTCTAGAAAACACACACAAAAAGCAGATGCTGCTGCCTACAGAAGGGAGACTGTGACCCAGAAGGCGGTATTCACCTCCCCCAAATCAGCTCTACAACTCAGGATGGAAACTGAAGCCTGGACAAAAATTCACTGCTCCTGCGTATGCTCCAAATCTCCCAGCAGAAAATATTTACAATCCAAGAGAAGTTAGATAGCAGGATCAGTGACCAGAACCTCAGCTGATATTTCAGTAAAACTACTCAAAAGCATAATAAAGCACAATCCCACGTGTCACACTACAGCAGAAATCACTTATAAACATAGCTACCTTCAGTGGCACTTGGTGCCTATTGCTAAATAAATACATTTCCACCTTCTCCACTTAATCTCTGAAAGAAATATAACTGGACTTTCTCTCTTTTATCCCATCCTGGCCAAGCCTATATTCCTTTCTGTCCACTGAAGGAGCTCCATGTTGTTCTTCTCTCCTGCTAGCAATTTCAAATTAAAGACATAGCGACCACAAGGAACCAGAGAAGGCTGCCAACAGGTTGGGCAAATTTTCAGCAGCTGGTTAATGAATCTCAATCACCTGAAATGACTCATTCTAGGTCTCCAATGTGCTCTGTAAACATCAGTGCAAATTGAATCACAGGAACAGGAGGAGGCCTTCAGCCCAACGAGACTGCTCTGCCATTCAATATGATCACGGCTCATTGAACACTTCAATTCCTTTTGCCCACGCTATCCCCATAACCCTTTACGTTATTATTAATCAGAAATCGATCAACCTCTACCTTAAACATACTCAATGGCTGAGCTTCCATGGCCCTCTGGAGTAGGGAATTCCAAAGATTCACAACCCTCTGAGTAAAGACATTTCTCCTCATCTCGGTCCTACGTGCCTTCCCTCTTATTTTGAAATTATGTCCCCTGGTTCTAGACTCCCCAACCAGGGGAAACATCTTACCTGCATCTACCCTGTCTATTCCTTTAAGTATTTTGTAAGTTTTAATGAGATCACCTCTTATTCTTTGAAACTTTAGAGAATACAGGCCCAGTTTGTCCAACCTCTCTTCATCAGACAGTACTGCCATCCCTGGAGCAAGTCTAGTGAGCCTACACTGCACTCCCTCTATGGAAATAATATCCTTTCTGAGGTAAGGGGACCAAAACTGCACACAATACTCCAGGTCCAGTCTAACCAAGCTTCTATACAATTGAAGCAAGACTTCACTACTCCTGTACTCAAATTCTCTTGCAATAAAGGCTAACATTCCATTAGCCTACCTAATAGCTTGCTGCATCTGTATTTTAGCCTTCAGTGACTTATGGACAAGGACACCCAGGTCCCTTTGTACATCTACACTTTGTAATCTCTTACCATTTAGGAAATAATCTGCACATCTATTCTGTCTACCATGTGAATAACCTCACATTTTCCACATTATATTCCATCTGCCATGTTCTTGCCCACTCACTAAATCTGTCCAAATCCACTGATAGATTAAATTTGTCTTTGTAAATTAGAGCATCCTACAGGAACGCCTGAGCCTTCTATGGAATACTGTTTGGCTTCGATATTTATGGAGAGGAGGGAGGGTGTGGACGAGTGCTGTTACATAGAAACATACGACCTAGGCACAGGAGTAGGACTTTTGGCCCTTCAAGCCTGCTCCACCATTTGATAAGATCATGGCTGACCTGGTTATGGTCTCAACTCTACTTTCCTGACTGTCCCCATAACCCTTGACTCCCTTGTCTATCAAAAATCTAACTCTGCTTTGAATAAATTTAATTATCTAGCCTCCACGGCTTTCTGGGGAAGAGAATTCCACAGACTAGTGACCCTCAGAAGAAAAAGTTTCTCATCTCCATCTTAAAAGGGAGACCTCTTATTCTGAAACTGTCCCCCCTAGTTCTAGCCTCTCCCACATGGGGAAACATCCTCTCAGCATCCACCCTACCAAGTGACCTTGGGATCTTATATATTTCAATAAGATCACCATTCATTCTTAACTCCATTGGGTTATGGGCCCAACCTGTTTAACCTTTCTTCATAAAATAAGCCCTTCATCCCAGGAATGAGCCAAGTGAACCTTCCCTGAACTGCTTCTAACAATTAAATCCATTTTCAAATAAGGAAACCAAAACTGTACACAGTATTTGAGATGTGATCTCTCCAAGGCCCTGTACAGCTGTCATAAAACTTCCCTACTTTAATATTCCATTCACCTTGCAATAAACACCAACATTCCATTTGTCTTCTTAATCACTTGCATACTAACTTTTTGTAATTCATATAACAGGACACCCAGATCCCTCTGTACCAGAGTTCTACAATCTCTCTACATTTAAATAACATATTGGTTTTCTATTCTTCCTGCCAAAGTGAAAAAGTTCACATTTTTTGACATTATACTCCATCTGCCAAATTTTTGCCCACTCACTTAATCTGTCTATATGCTTTCCAGGCTCTCTACCTCCTCTTGACAATTTACTTTCCTACCTATCTTGGCATCATCAATAAGTTTAGCTACCATATATTCATTCCCTACATCCAAGTCATTGATATAGATTGGAAATAGTTGAGGCCCTGGCACTGATTCCTGTGGCACTCCACTAGTCACAGCTTGCCAATCCAAAAAGGGCCCATTTATCCCTATGTCCTGTTAGCAAACCAATTCTTTATCCATGCTAATATGTTACCCCCTATACCATGTGCCTGAACCGCAGCTTAGGAAATGGTTGATACTAACTGTTGAGTACTTAGACAACAATTTCAGGTTCTGCCTGAAAAGCCAAGTGTTCCAACAGGAATAACCTGTAGACACTGCAAAGACTCTCCAGAGCTATGCAGCAAATAGCAAGGATGGTAGCAGAGCCCAATGCTAACTTTTGCAGCACTATCAGAGAAGGTTTCTCTACAATTCTGAACATCCTGCGATAAGTGGAAGCTCCAGGGCATTCTGTAGATGTCCTACAAAACAAAATTCCCCCAGGACAATGCTGACACTCCTGTGCAGTATTGGGGAGGCGCTGCACTGCTGGATGTGCCTTTGGAAGAGACTACCTTCTCAGGTGGGTGTAAAAGCTCTTATGTCGCTATTTCAAAGAAGAGCAGGTGCGTTATCCCTGGTGTTCTGGCCAACATGTATCCCTCAATCAACACCGCAAAAACAGATTATTCAGCCATTATCATTTCTATTTGAGGGAGCTTGTTGTGCACAAATTGGCTACTGCACTTCCTACATTACAACAATGATTACACTTCAAAAATACTTCATTGACTAAACAATGCTTTGGGATGTCTGGTGGTTGTGAAAGGCACTTTATAAATTCAACTAATTTGAGAAATGATCCGCTGAGGCTATTCAGACAGGAGGGTCTTGACAAGGTGGAAGTGAAGAGGATGTTTCCTCTTGCAGGAGAATCTAGAGTTAGGGGATCACTGTTTAAAAATAAGGGGTCACCCATTTAAGACAGAGATGAGGAGATTTTTTTTCTCTCAGAGGGTAGTGAGTATTTGGAACTCTCTTCCTCAAAAGTCAGTGGAAGCAGAGGCCAGGATTTTCCCCTCGGCGATTTGGGGACGGGGCCCGGTCACCGAGGGGAAAATGAGGCGGGATGACGTCGGGAGGAATCCCCAACGTCATCCCGGTCCCTTTAAATTTTTAGGAAGGCGGGCGGACAGCAAAATCAGCTGTCCGCCTGCCGACCTGTCAATGGCCAATTGAGGCCATTGACAGGCTATTTAAAGTAATTAAGGATCTGCCCGTCCAACCTTAAGGCTGGCGGGCAGGCCAGGAGCCCCAGCGGGCTTCTGATTATTCATGAAACTTCATCCACTGGCGGGATGAAGTTTCATGTCCGTTTTGTAAAAAATTAATAAAGTTTGTGTTCTTTATTAACATGTCCCATCTTGTGTGACATTGTCACATGAGGGGGACATGTTAATAATTTTTTAATGTTTCTATTTTTAATGTTTTTGACACTATCAGTATACTCCCTGAGACAGGACTTTGCCTCAGGGAGAAGTGCGCTCTTTCACGCACATGCGCGATAGTGCACATTTTGACAGCTGGGGATTCCCTCTCCCCCCCCCGCACAGGATGCACATAGCGTTTCCCGTAGGGGATGCCGCTGGGTGGGCCTTAATTGGCCCGCCCACTTAAAATGGCGGCAGGCCCCGTTTCAGTGGCGGGGGTCGGCTGCCCGCCCGCCATCCAAGCCGGTGGGGCCCGCCCGCCATCCAAGGGCAAGATTCTGCCCAGAGTCTTT
The DNA here is from genome assembly GCF_964194155.1 of Cetorhinus maximus. NCBI lineage: Eukaryota > Metazoa > Chordata > Chondrichthyes > Lamniformes > Cetorhinidae > Cetorhinus > Cetorhinus maximus. The sequence goes on from NC_135900.1 coordinate 40,462,060, forward strand.
GAATATTTTTAAGGTAGAGGTAGATAGATTTTTGATAAACAAGGGAGTGAAAGGTTATCGGGGGTAGGCAAAAGATTACAATCAGATCAGCCATGGCCTTATTGAATGGCGGAGCAAACTCGAGGGGCCGAGTGGCCTACTCCTGCTCCTAATTCATATGTTTGTATGACACATAACAAGAAAGATCAAGATCTCCTGCAGTGAAGGAGAAAAACGTGCAGCTTTTACTTCATTTTAAAGGAATATCCAAATGTGAAATTGTCTCTAGAGAGATTTCCAAATGAAGCTAGGAACTCAAAAATAATGAGGAAAAACAAATTGTTAAATGACCAACTTAAAGTTATCTAACAGTACAATGAAACTCACCTCCTGTCCATCTCTAATTTCCTTCACCACACCACTGGTGGTCATAGCCCTCAGCTATCCAAGTCTTAAGCTCTGGAATTCCTTCCCTAAACTTCTCCATCCCTCTCTTTCCTCTGTAAAGCCTATCACTCTGACCAACCCTGAATAGATGTCATTCTTGAATCGAAGTACAGCTGATGATAGTTTTCAACTTTTTTTAAGCAATACCTTTATCCAATCCAGAAGTTGTTTGGATCAATGAACTATTTGTCACCTTACTGCTCTTCAAACACAAAAAGGTTGTAAATTTTTAAAGTTTGCTTCACATGTAGAAATTGATGTATTACACAATGATAGTAATTACTTTTTCAAATGGTTGCTTACCTATTAAAGGTGGGTCAGTACAGCACTTATTCTGGCACTCCTCCACACTGTCAGTGTGGAAAGGAGCCAAGCTCGTCAGCCCTCTTGCTAGGGCAACTTTTACGTCAATTGTGGTATCCATGGTACTTGAGAAAGTGCACTTGGACTCTTGCAATAGACTCTTGTGGTTTGTAAGTATTGTCAAGAGCAGCAACAGAAATGATTCACTGTGATGCCAAACCATCTTGACTTACAAATTCTTAGGCACTTAATTGACAATGACTGTGCACACATTAGAAGCAGAGTAACACAAAAGTCTTAAGTTAGTTCTGAGAATGTGGTGTCTTCAATATACAAGCAGTGGGAACCAGGTCCTGTCAATTTGCAAATAAAAGATATTTAAAAGTGCTATCAATTAATCCACGTTCAATCATACATGTTTCAAATAACCTAAAAGCTGCAGCATAATCTAGATCATCTAGAAAACTTTATATCAAACTCTTCAATGCACTTTGATGACTGAAATACTGAAACATTTTTAAACAAAAGCTAAACAGCTGACACCTAAAAAAAAAATAAGGAAGCGACCACATAGCCCCCTTCATTGGGCCACCCCCTGCAGAGCCCAAAATAATGATTAAATCTTAATCTTGACTGATGTTTGCATTGAGGGATGCCCCTCACCAAGTGGGAACTGGGTAACCTTCCCTTGGTAATGCCTTGTGGTGCATTGACCAAGTAGCAGCAAGGAGAAAAGTGGGTTGGTTAAATACATAACTGAGCAGCATTTGAAATGAAGGCTGCAAAATGACCACACACAAGTGCATCTTAATCAGGCTTCTGCAGGTCATAACATTCATTCCTGCCCCAGTATTTTTTATCCATCACATGTTTCTTGCAGACATAACAATGATAAAACAGCAAGACACAAAAAGTAACAGAATTAAGAGAACAGCTTCAGCACATGCATTTTTTGGAAGAATCTAATGGTCCTTAATGTTAGTAAATCATTTGGAAGGTGGCATTGCCAGAACAGAGGTGATGGAGATGGAAAATCTGGGAGAAGTGGAGTGGAAGGAAGTTTAGTCAAGGTAGTTGTGGGAGTCAGTGAGCATTTAATGAATGTTGGTTGATAGGTTATACCCATCCATCTTCAGCTACTTTATCAATGACGTTCCCTTCAACAGAAGGTCAAAAGTGGGGATGTTCACCGATGAGTGCACAGCATTCGATATAATTCACAATTTCTCAGGTACTGAAGCTGTCAGTGCCCGCATGCAGCTAAACCTGAACAACATTCAGGCATGGGCTGATAAGTGGCAAGATACATTGATTCCACACCAGTGCCAGGCAGTGACCGTTCCAACAAGAGAAAAACCAACCATCTCCCTTTGACCTTCAAAGACGTTACTATCACTGAATATCCATTATTAACGTCACAAGGGTGACCATTGACCAGAAACTGAACTGGACCAGCCATATAAATACTGGGGCTACAAGAGCAGATCAGAGGCTGTGAATTCTGTGCTGAGTAACTCACCTCCTGACTCCCCAAAGCCTGTCCACCATCTACAAGGCACCAGTCAGGAGTGTGATGGAATACTCTGCACTTGCCTGGATGAGCGCAGCTCCAACAACATTCAAGAAGCTTGACACCATTCAAAACAAAGCCATCCAAGGCCATTCGATCAACACCCCATCCACCACCTTAAACATTCACTCCTCCCACGAGCACCACACAACGGCAGCAGTGTGTAACATCGACATGATGCACTATAGCAACTCATCAAAGCTCCTTGGCAGCACCTTCAAAACCCACAACCTTGCCAGCTATATGAACAAGGCAAGCAGATGCATGGGAACACCACCACCTGACCACCTGCAAGTTCTCCTCCACATCCATATTTTTCTGACTTGTAACTATAACGCCATTCCTTCATTGTCACTGGGTCCTGGGACTCCCTCCCTAAAACGTTGACTTTGCCAGCAACACTCAAATCCCAGAACAAATTTTTAAAAAGCAAAATTTGCAGTATTTTTGCTTTTGTGTTGCAGTAGGCTAATGGAATGTTGCCATTTTTCATAGGCGGCTATCATAAAAGTGGGGGGGAAACAGGTTATACTGCTATTTAAAGCCTTGGTCAGACCCCATTCCATTCATTACAAAAGCAAATATACATACTCCATTCAGTAGTGGGCACCACATGGGATGGCGGGACTTTCCTGTGAAGAGAGATTGGGGAAAGTGGGCCTGTATTCTTAAGAGTTTCGAAGAATGAGAGGTGATCTCATTGAAACCTACAAAATACTTAAAGGAATAGACAGGGTAGTTGCAGGTAAGATGTTTCCCCTGGTTGGGGAGTCGAAAACCAGGGGACATAATTTCAAAATAAGGGGGAAGCCACTTAGGACCAAGATGAGCAGAATTATTTTTTTGCTCAGAATGTTGTGATTCTTTGAAATTCTCTACCCCAGAGGGCTGTGGACGCTCAGTCCCTGAGTATGTTTAAAGCAGAGATTGACAGATTTCAAAATGCCAATTACATAAAAGGATATGGGAATAATGTGGGAAAAAGACATTGAAGTGGATGATTAGCCATGATCATATTGAATGGCAGAGCAGGCTTGATGGGCTGAATGGCCTACTCCTGCTCCTATGTTCCTACATCTTTGAATGATACAGTTGCTTGGAGGCAATGCAGCAGGATGATAATAGAGTGGGGTGGCATAAAGGGTTTAATTATGAGGTCAAATTGCATAAAAGTGGCTTCTATCCCATTGAGTATAAAAGATTGAAGGGTATGTAAAAAGATGAAAGGATTTGATAGGGTAGATAAACTATTTTCTCCGATGAGGAATTCAGAATAGGGGTAAACTGGAGCCAAGCATTAGAGTGAAATCAAGAAACACTTCCTCACAAAATGGTTGCTAGAAATATGGAACCATCTCCCCAAAATGCCGTGGACACTGAGACAATTCTAAGAGCAGTAGATGTTTGTTAAGCAAGGAAATCAATGGATATGAAGTAGAGCGGGCAAATGGGGCTGAGATACTGATCAGCCATGACCTAATAGGATAGCACAACAGACTGGAGGGGCTGAATGGCCTACTCCTGTTCCTATTAGGTGATGGTAGCCTGGTGATAATGTCATTGGACTAGTAATCCGGAACAAAAATAAAAATAGCTGGAATGAAACTCAGCAGGTCTGACAGCATCTGCAGAAAGGAATACAGAAAGGAATTCGAGTCCGTATGACTCTTCATCAGAACTGAGAAAAATTAGAAATGTGGTGAAATATAAACTGGTTGAGGAGGGTGGGACAGGTAGAGCTGGATAGAGGGCCAGTGATAGGTGGAGGCAAAGAAGAAAGGACAAAGGGGTGTTGACGGTGGTGATATTAGCTAAGAAATGTGCTAATGGCGACATTAAGGATAGAAAGCAGGACGAGCAAGTGACAGATAGCCCTAGCGGGGGTGGGTGGGAGGGAAGGGATCGAAATAGGCTAAAAGGTGGAGAGGAAACAATGGATGGGAATGCATTTAAAAATAATGGAAATAGGTGGGAAAAGAAAAATATATTTTAAAAATATAAATAATTAGAAAAAAGGGGGATCGGAAAGGGGGTGGGGATGGAGGAGAGACTTCATGATCTGAAGTTGTTGAACTCAATATTAAGTCCGGAAGGCTGTAAAGTGCCTAGTCGGTAGATGAGGTGCTGTTCCTCCAGTTTGCGTTGAGCTTCACTGGAACATTGTAACAGACCAAGGGCGGACATGTGGGCATGAGGGCAGGGCGGTGTGTTGAAATGGCAAGTGACAGGGAGTTCTGGGTCATGTTGGCGGACAGACCGAAGGTATTCCACAAAGCGGTCACCCAGTCTGCGTTTGGTCTCTCCAATGTAGAGGAGACCGCATTGGGAGCAGCGAATGCAGTAGACTAAATTGAGCGAAGTGCAAGTGAAATGCTGCTTCACTTGAAAGGAGTGTTTGGGACCTTGAACGGTGAGGAGGTGGGGAGTAAAGGGGCAGGTTTTGCACCTTCTGCGGTTGCATGGGAAGGTGCCGTGGGAGGGGGTTGAGGTGTAGGGGGTGATGGAGGAGTGGACCAGGGTGTCCCGGAGGGAACGATCCCTGCGGAATGCCGCAGGGGGGGGCGAAGGGAAGATGTGTTTGGTGGTGGCATCATGCTGGAGTTGGCAGAAATGGCGGAGGATGATCCTTTGAATGCGGAGGCTGGTAGAATAATAAGTGAGGACAAGGGGGACCCTATCATGGTTCTGGGAGGGAGGGGAAGGTGTGAAGGCAGATGCTCGGGAGATGGGCCGGACACAGTTGAGGGCCCTGTCAACCACCGTGGGTGGAAAACCTCGGTTAAGGATGAAGGAAGACACGTCAGAGGAACTGTTTTGGAAAGTGGCATCGTCAGAACAGATGCGACGGAGGCGAAGGAACTGAGAGAATGGGATGGACTCCTTACAGGAAGCGGGGTGTGAGGAGCTGTAGTCGAGGTAGCTGTGGGAGTCGGTAGGCTTGTAATGAATATTGGTGGACAGTCTATCACCAGAAATTGAGACAGAGAGGTCAAGGAAGGGAAGGGAAGTGTCAGAGATGGACCATGTGAAAATGATAGAGGGGTGGAAATTGGAAGCAAAATTAATAAATTTTTCCAGGTCCAGACGAGAGCATGAAGCAGCACCGAAGCAGTCATTGATGTACTGGAGAAAGAGTTGCGGGAGGGGGCCTGAGTAGGACTGGAACAAGGAATGTTCCACATACCCCATTAAGAGACAGGCATAACTGGGGCCCATGTGGGTACCCATGGCCACACCTTTTATTTGGAGGAAGTGAGAGGAGTTTAAGGAGAAATTGTTCAGTGAGAGAACAAGTTCAGCCAGACGGAGGAGAGTAATAATGGATGGGGATTGTTCGGACCGCTGTTCGAGGAAGAAGTGGAGAGCCCTCAGACCATCCCGGTGGGGGATGGAGGTGTGGAGGGATTGGATGTCCATGGTGAAAAGGAGGTGGTTGGGGCCAGGGAACTGGAAATTGTTGATATGATGTAGGGTGTGAGAGGAATCACGGATGTAGGTGGAAAGAGACTGGACAAGGGGAGAGAGAATGGAGTCAAGATAGCAAGAAATGAGTTCCGTGGGGCAGGAACAGGCTGACACGATCGGTCTGCCGGGACAGTCCTGTTTGTGGATTTTGGATAGGAGGTAGAAACGGGCTGTCCGAGGTTGGGAGACTGAGGTTGGAAGCTGTGGAAGGAAGATCTCCAGAGGAGATGAGGTCAGTGACAGTCCTGGAAACAATGGCTTAATGTTCAGTGGTGGGGTCATGGTACAGGGAGAGGTAGGAGGAAGTGTCTGCGAGTTGACGCTCAGCCTCTGCGAGGTAGAGGTCAGTGCGCCAGACAACAACAGCACCACCCTTGTCAGCGGGTTTGATGACAAAGTCAGGGTTGGACCTGAGAGAACGGTGTGTGGCAAGTTCAGAGAGAGACAGGTTAAAGTGGATGAGAGGAGCAGAGAGATTGAGACGACTGATGTCACGCTGACATCTGTGATCTGGAACCTGGGCTAATGGTCTGGAGATATCAATTCAGATCCCAATAATTGGGGGAATTTAAATTCAACTCATTAATAAATCTGGAATAAAAAGTTTCTTTCAGTAATGATGATCAAGAAACTACCAGATTGTCACAAGAAATCCATCCCGCCAATAACTTGCTCCAGGCTTGTATGTGACTCCAGGCCCATAGCAATGTTATTCAATGAAATAGTCGCCAAGCCACTCAGTTGTCTCAAACTGCTGCAGAAAAGTCAACTTGACACTCTAGTGGAAAACGGGCTGAGGAATTATTTTGTAACTCCTGCACAATACAAAGAAAGTTTGGGATGAAAATTCCTCTGGTCGCTAAACGTAGCCAATTCTAAAAGGACGTGATTGTGACTTCACTCGAGAAAAATGGCCAAAAAAAAAAGCCCACATTCAGTGCTTCACTGGACACGGCATCTTTGGAATTCTTACATCTCTGTGGTTACAAAGAAACAAAAAAACTGCGAACTGCAGAATCTGGGCCAAAGCAACATTAGATTTCAGACTGTGGTGGGAAGCTTCGCTCGAACAAGAACATCCCCATAACCTGCTCGGCCAGCCTGGGCCGGAATCAGAAATATGGTCAGAAGATCACCACAAGAAGTTAGGAACAAAAATACAACGGCTTTTCACAAAAAAAATACCAGAGTGTAGTGGCAGTGCCGCTCGGTGCAGTGTGGGCTGCAGTAAATAACACAGACTGCCCGAGACTGAACCCCAGTCTGTATTCAACCTCTCAATCCCAGCCTGGGGGGGGGGGGGCATCACCTCAAAAATCTACTCAAACCCTTTCTATATATATATATATAAACAAAACTACTCACTCTACAGTAGCACGTTCTAAGGTAAAATCATTTCAAAAAAACATACCTTTCAATCCAGGAGTCCCCGAGCCGATAGGCGAAAGTATCCAACTCGGAACAAAGTTACCGAGCCGATGTCGGCGCCCTGCAAACCTACGGGTTTCAGGCCATTAAAATGAAATACCAGGGTTATCAGTTAACGTGTTTTGCGTTACGATATGCCATTTTGTGAAGCAGTCCCTTTACAGAGAAAGCAAACACTAAAGCACACAAACCCAAAAGAGTGCGGACAGGCACAGGCTGAGTGACTTGCCTAACAATCCAGTGTCTGTAAATATGGGTGGAACTTCATTGTGGCTGAAGGATTTGGGTGTGTCGCACTGAACTTTATGCCTGTCATTCAGCCTGATTCTGAGCAAACTAGTGTGTGATTTTTTAAAAATATATTTCCGCAAACCCAAACTAACAATTTAAGATCACTGCAATGGACTGAAAGCATTTGCAAACACAGTCAAGATTTTTTTTTTTGCTTTGTGTCATGAAGCCTTGGGAGGCCACAAACGCCAATGCTCCATTTCTATTTCTATGTCAAGTTATTGTTACTAACATATCTTTACATCCTTTCCAATACTCCATGCTCACAAAAGCAGGATCGCTAGAAATTGAGACTGCATGTGCCCCATGGGCTGCACATTCAATACCAATGGTAGAGAGAAAACAGTTCTCATTTTCGTATTGTATCTATGCTAGGATGGTGGATAATGTGGTTAAGCATATAAGGCTTTCAAAACTACAAAATATTTGGAATTAAGTTTATGCTCAGGAAATGAAATAAATGCCATATTTGCCATTCTAAAGAGGGCTGAGGGACCTGGGGTTATATGTACACAAATCATTGAAGGTGGCAGGGCAGGTTGAGAGAGGAGTTGAAAAAAAACATTAACCATCTTGGGCTTGAAAAATAGGGGAATGGAGTACAAAAGCAGGGAAGTGGTGATAAACCTGTGCAGCCTCAACTGGAGTATTGCATCCAATTCTGGGCACCACACTATAGGAAGGATGTTAAGGCATTATAGAGGTTGCAGAAAAGATTCATGAGAATGGTTCTAGGGATGAGAAACTTCAGTTACATAAGTACATTGTAGAAGCTGGGGCTGTTCTCTTTGTAAAACAGAAGGTCTAGAGGGGATGTAACAGACTTATTAAAAATCATGAAAGGCCTGGACAGATTAGATAGGGAGAAACTGTTCTCATTGGTGGAAGGATCAAAAACCAGAGGATGCCAATTTAGGGTGATTGGCAAAAGAAGCAATCGTGGCTTGAGGAAAAGCATTGTTTTTTACACAGCGAGTGGTCAGTATCTGAAGTGCACTACCTGAGATTGTGGTGGAGGCAGATTCAAATGGATGCCTTCTAAAGGGACTTGGATCATTATCCGAAGTGGAAACATTTGCTGGACTATGGGGGGTGGTATGGCAATAGGTGAATTGACAGAGACGGCATGAACTAGACAGGCCAAATGGTCTCCTCCAATGCTGCAAACATTATATGATCTTATGATTCTATCTTATTTAAAATATGGAACTTTTTTTTAAGAATAAAGTATAACAAAATGGTATGTTCAAACAAAAAAATCCGTAATCAGCCAAACGCTTTGTTCTCTTTGACATGATGAATCACCTACCTTTGCTGAGAGCACAGAGATGGAACTGATAAACCAAGAGTTTGGAGTGTGTTGTTGAAGGTCAGGTCTTTCTCTTGAGATTGTTTCAAATGGAATTCTGAAAGTTACACCCATTAAAAACCAGATTTATTATAAGTGGGTGCTACTGATGATACACTCTTCCCCATTGATATTAAAGTTAGCCACAAGTATGCAATTCTATCTCTAAAAAGCAATGCAAATTGTGTGTTGTGGCACTGTTGAAAAAAAAAAAATCCCCACCAGTCCATGTTCAACAAATTTCAATTAAGCTTCCACTCTTCCCACATCACTGAGATTATGCTAGTCAAAGTCAGAAATTGCTTATGATTGTAACTATCATTCACTATCCCATTCATCCTCCTAAAGCTCTCCAATGCCATCAACATGATAAAACATACTTGTCTCTTCAAATGTGCTTCTTCAACAGATTTCCACGGTGACAAGTGACGCTGTTCTCTCATGGTTCCGATCCTGGACACATGGTAGACATTATATTGTCTTCAATAGCTTCTTCTCCCTTGTCCACATGAATAGCTCTTATATCTCAGAGATCAATTGTTCCCTTCCTCTTCATCATATATGTGATACCTTTCGGCTATATCCTTTGGAAACATGTGATCAACTTCCAGTTGTACATTACGCTGATGACATTCAATTCTACCTCTCTCCTTCCTTAATTGACTCCAAGGCTGTTACTACTCTCTCCAACAACTTGTCAAACAGTATAATCTGCATGACCTGAAACTTCATCCACCAACAACTCAGCTTATGCATAATACCAAAGCTCATGTCCTCATCTCAATGCTGCATCCCAATTACTCCATCCTCACCCAACTTCATTGGTTCAATGAGCCCAATTAATTGACTTTAAGATTTTTGTTGGCACCTTCAAATCTCTTTAGGGTCTCCATTCAGTCAACCTTAAATGACTTCCTCCAGCCGTATATCTTGCATGCACACTACACACCTTCAACACCAGCTTATCCCATGTTCTGTTTCCACTTCTCCATTGTCACTAGCCACTTCTTCAGTCATTATGCCTTCACTTGCTGACACTCTCCTTCTCAACACTGTCTTCAAAATCCTCCCTCAGACCTTTCTCTTCAACCATTCCTTCACCTCCCAACTCTTCCCCTTTTCTCTCCTCTTTTTTCCCTTTCCTCCTCTCAGATGGTATCTACTTTTAGTGCATTGTTCCGTAAACATGTTGGGACATCTTTCAATAGGTCAGGAGCACTACAGAAATGCGGGTTGTTGTTCCTGGCTGTTTTTAGTTTGTGGCAATATAAAATTCTAATTTTCTATACTGTTTACTCATGCATCAACCAAAAAAAAATAATTTTGTACATGGACACCTGTTTATTTTAACATCCTTCACTTCCTTTGTGAGAGCTTTTTGTTTGTATGAAGAAAGCATTTAGTTCCACCATACAGAAATATTTCTGCGTACTATTTATACTTAGTTCTGTACCTTCAGTTAATGCTGTTGTACAAAGGTTTGTCCTGTCATTTTCGATTGGTTTGCCTTTATTTCTAGACTGATAGGGGGAAAGAAAATTAGACACATTAAAGATTTTAGTGGTCTGCAAATACAGTATTAAAATGTCAGTGAAATTTGTGTTTATACTCTGGATAGAATACATATCAAACATTGTTATTAGAATCATTGAATCATATAGCACAGGAGGAGTCCACCCAGTCCACCTATCCCTTGGTGCATTTCTAATAAACTTGAAACCCATTTGTTGACAACAGCTTATCTACTTCCTTCTTTAAATCCATTAAGGTTTCTTGTTTCACTACCCATGCCAGTAATCTGTACCATCTATGAGCCATACTTTTACAAACAAAATTCCTCCTGCATTTTTCATGTTCTATTGTTGTCCTTAATTTGTAATTTTGAGCCCTTTGCCTAAGGGTATATGACAGAAAAACTTAAGTGGGTCCATTTTTTTTTAACCCTTTCATAATTTGTAATATACTTAAAGTTCACTTGTATCAAATTGCCTCTCAGTCTTCACTTTTCAAAAGGTAAAGACCAGGTCCTTGTGTCACTCCTTTCTCACATCATCTCCTTATGTTCCAGGATCAGCCATGAAGCCTTTGCCTCCAATAACCCAATACTCTTTTTGAAATAGCAAGATCAAAACTGTGTGCAGAATTCCACATGTGGTCTCGCCAGGGCCAAATACAGTTTTAAAACAAGAACATAGGAACATAATAAATAGAAGCAGGAGTAGGCCATTCAGCCCCTCAAGCCTGCCCCCCACCATTCAATAAGATCATGGCTGATCTGCCCCAGGCCTCAACTCCTCTTTCGTGCCAGCTCCTCATAGCCCTCAACTCCCCGATATTTCAAAAATCTATCTACCTCCTCTTTAAATACTTTCAGTGATCTAGCCTCCACAACTTTCTGGGGTAGAGAATTCCAGACATTCACTACCTTCTGAGGGAAGAAATTCCTTCGCATCTCAGTTTTAAATGAGTGTCCCCTTATTCTGTACCTACATCTTCTCAACGTCTACCCTGTCAAGTCCCCTCAGAATCTTATACATTTCAATAAGATCGCCCCTCATTCTTCTAAACTCTAACTCTAATGAATAAAGGCCTAATCTGTTTAGCCGTTCTTGATAAGTCAACCCCTTCATCCCAGGAATCAGCCTAGTGAATCTCTTTTGAACTGCCTCCAATGCCAGTATATCCTTTCTTAAATACGGGGACCAAAACTGTACACAGTACTCCAGGTGCGGCCTCACCAACACCCTGTACAGTTGTAACAAGACTTCCCTATTTTTAAACTCCAACCCCCGAGCAATACAGGCCAAAATTCCATTTGCCTTCTTAATTACTTGCTGCACCTGCTTGCTAGCTTTTTGTGTTTCATGCACAAGAACACCCAGACTCTCTGTGTTGCACTCGTTTGGAGTATCTCTCCATTTAAATAATAGCCTGCTTTTTGATTCTTCTTACCAAAGTGCATGACCTCACACTTTCCAACATTAAACTCCATGGGGAGAAATCTCTCCCCCCCCCCCACCCCCGTTGGGGGGGGGGTTTGTGCCGGGGTAGGCGCAGGCGGGTGTGGACCCGCTGTGCGTGAAAGAACACAGAGATCTCCCCGAGGCACAGAGGTGCCTCAGGGAGATTAGTTTTAAGTTTTAACAGTTCAATATAGTGTTGAAAAATTTTTTATGTCATGTCCCCTTATGTGAAACTGTCACATGAGCATTAATTTCAATAAAAATTTTTGAGAAAATTTAAAATCATTCATGAAACCTCATCCCGCCTGTGGATGAGGTTCCATGAAAAATGCGAAGGCCGCCTGGGCTGCCCGCCATCCTTAAGGTTGGACGGGCAGCTCCGTTAATTATTTTAATTGTTAGTTAAATGGCCTTAATAGGCCTTTGACAGTTTGGCGGGTACGTAGCCGACTCGGGTACGCGCCCGCCAAACTGAGAATCTAAACGACGCATGGTGACGTCGGGACGCATGCCCGATGTCACCCCATGTAATTTTATGCCTCAGCGAGTGGCCCCCACTTGCCAAGCTGAAGATTCAGCCCCATCTGCCAAGATTATGCCCACTCACTCAACCTATTTATATCCCTTTGAAGATTCCTTATGTCCTCATCACAACATGCCCTCCCACCTATTTATGTATCGTCAGCAAATTTGGATATATTACACTCTGCCCCCTCCTCCAAGTTATTAAATAGATAGTAAATAATTGAGGCCCTAGGACTGATCCTTGTGACTCCACTAGTTATGTCTATCCAACCCGAAAATGACCCTTTAATCCCGACTCTCTGTCTTCTGTGTGTTAACTAATCCTCAATCCGTGCTAATACATTACCACCAATACCATGAGCTTCTAACTTGTGCAATAACCTTTTATGTTATGCACCTTATTGAATGCCTTCTGGAAATCCAAATACACTACATCTACCAGTTCCCCTTTATCAACTCTGCTTGTTGTATCATCAAAGAACTCTAGCAAATTTGTCAAACATGATTTCGTTTTCACAAAACCATGTTTGATTACATTAAATTGACATCACTGGATTTATATGCTATACCCCTCACTATGCATTCCAACATTCTGTTTGTTTTTTTAACAGACTGGGAACATTGGTCTGCTAGATTTAGTGACCTGTTCATTAGAATCTCAAAATTCATCTCCTGCTTCAATACTTCAAATATATTCCCCATTTAGCACATAACTAACATTAACCTTTCTACCAGATTTTATAACCTTATATTTTCCTGTATTAAATATATCTGCCTTTTCTCCGCCCATTAATTTAGCTTGTCAAGATCCTTTTGAATTCATCTAGGCCTGTCAATCAAAGAAACAAGTCAAGCATGACCTCCCACTCTTAAAACCACATTGAGTAGTTTGAATTAGCTCATACAGTATTTCTTATCTTATCCCTCAATATTTTCAATACTTTCCTAGTAGAAATGAGTTATACACAGATATATAATTTGACGGTGCATCCCTTGTCCTTCTTTTTGAAGAAGGGAGTCACATTTGCTATTTTTTGACTCTTTGGAATTGGACCTGAGCCCAGTGAATTCTGAAAAAAAAGAGGACTTGTAATCATTTGAACCAATTCCTTCAAAACTCTGGGGCGAGATGTCCAAAACCAGGAACCTTATCAACCTTGTGCATCAACCTCCTCCATATGTGCTGCCTTGTGAATTTTAAACTTTTCAGTCTACATTCACCTTTAACACTTACTCCCAATTCTGACACTCCTTCATCCATTTCTTAATCGATTGCTGTTGAAACAGTTAAAGTTCTTCAACTATTTATCTTCGAGTGCCGAGAGTGAGATCTTAACCCATTCAAATCCCATCCACTTCCATAGACTTAAATTTGAGCCCCAATTCTCCATTGTTATTTTTAGTGTGTCAACTCTTCTTTGTTTACTCTTGACATGATCGAAGAATGCTTCACTGTTCCAATTTATGTTTTCAGCTACACTTTCCTAATACCTACTGTCCAACTTACTGTGACCAAATCTGTTTCGTTACAAAAGCTGACAGAAGGTGGGCAGACCCAACCATCACTTTAAATACAGTGGGCGGAATTTTCCCAGATTTGCACTAAGTGTGGTAGCGGGCGGGTAAAACAATGTTTTACCCACCAGCTGCGATGACGGGTTTTCACGCCGTATCATCCCAAACCCGCCTCATTATTTATGCATTCCCGAGAAACACGCTGTTTCCATGGCGGGCGGGCTCTCATTCGCCCTCCTGCCATCACCCCGTCGTTGCATCACACCAGCTGCCATGTTTAAAAGCCAGCCACCAGCACACCGCTCATGGCTACCAGCTCACCAACGCTGTCCAGGAGACATAGCCAGCAAAGGAAAAAAAACACCACAGCTCCCCTGTTTAATGGTGGGTCCCTCGAGCGACTGCTGGGCGCCGTGGAGGCCCGTCGGGATGTCCTGTACCCCAGCTCTGGCCGCAGGGTGGGCAGCATAGAGTCATAGAGGTCTACAGCTCAGAAAAAGGCCCTTCGGCCCATCGAGTCTGCGCCGGTCAAACAAGTACCGAACTATTCTAATCCCATTTTCCAGTACTAGGCCCATAGCCTTGTATGCCATGGCATCGCAAGTGCACATCCGAATACTTCTTAAATGTTATGAGGGTTTCTGCCTCTACCACCCTTTCAGGCAGTGAGTTCCAGATTCCCACCACCTTCTGGATGAAAAAATTCTTCCCACATCCCCTCTAAACCTCCTGCCCCTTACATTAAATCTATGCCCCCTGGTTATTGATCCCTCCACCATGGGGAAAGGTTCCTTTCTGTCTACCCCATCTATGCCCCTCATAATTTTATACACCTCAATCATGTCCCCCTCAATCTCCTTTGCTCCAGGGAAAATAACCCCAGTCTATCCAATCTCTCCTCATAAATAAAACTCTCCAGGCCAGGCAACATCCTGGTAAATCTCCTTTGCACTCTCTCTAGTGCAATCACACTCTTCCTATAATGCGAATTCCAGAACTGCACGCAATACTCTAGCTGTGGCCTAAACAGCATTTTATACAGTTCCAGCATAACCTCCCTGTCTTATATTCTATGCCTCAGCTAATAAAGGCAAGTATCCCATATGCCTTCTTAACCACCTTATCTACTTGTCTCGCTATCTTAAGGGACTGGTGGATATGCACATCAAGGTCCCTCTGAACCTCGGTACTTCCCAGGGTCCTACCATTCATTGTGTATTCCTGTGCCTTGTTTGTCCTGCCCCAGTGCATCACCTCACACTTATCTGGATTAAATTACACTTGCCACTGATCAGCCCATCTGACTAGCCCATCTATATCCTCCTGTAATCCAAGGCTATCCTCCTCACTATTTACCACCCCACCAATTTTCGTGTCATCTGCGAACTTACTAATCAACCCTCCTACATTCAAGTCTAAATCGTTTATATATACCACAAACATCAAAGGACCCAACACCGATCCCTGTGGAACCCCACTGGACACAGGCATCCTGTCACAAAAACACCCCTCGACCATCACCCTCTGCTTCCTGCCACTCAGCCAATTCTGGATCCAATTTGCCAAATTGCATCGGATCCCATGGGCTCTTAACTTCGTTATCAGTCTCCCATGCGGGACCTTATCAAAAACCTTGCTGAAGTCCAAGTAGACTACGTCAAATTCATTACCATCATCTACTCACCTGGTCACCTCTTCGAAAAATTCAATCAAATTGGTCAGGTGTGACCTCCCCTTAACAAAACAAAACCATGCTGACATGCTGACTGCAACATGACCAACCCGGCTTGGGAGGCAGCGGTGGTCAGCGCCAATGCCCTTCAGAAGAGGACAGCCAGTCAGTGTCGCAAGAGGATGAATGATCTCTTCCGTTCCACCAGGGTAAGTCACTCTTTTCATCACTCTCAACTTACACACTCACAAACTCATCACAGATCCACAGGGCCCTCACTCACTGGCAGTTCAAGGGACATCACCATTCACTCTTTCACACACACCTTCATTGTCCTCATCCTGTCCATGGGACCACTCATCCCCCACACAGGCCAGGCACATTTATCATCTGGCCTGGCAGGCGTCCTGCTTACACTTTCTCCATCTCTTTTTATGCAGGACAAGCTGGCACACAACAAGAGGGAGAGGTCGCAGACCAGTGGGGGAATGCCTGAAATCAAGGCCCTCACGGACTTTGAAAACAGAGCCATTCAGCTGGCCGGCAAGAATCTCAACCAGTCCTATGCTGATGGTAAGGTCAGCGCTGCTGTACCAAGTGAGGGTCCAGCAGTGCAACATCCATCAGACAACCATGCTGTGAGTGATGTGTCCTCTTTCACAGGCCACTACCATGCACTAATTATCTCTCCTTGCTTTCGCAGGCACTTCTGCCAAACAGCCGACAGAGTCCATAACCCAGGGCCCCCAGTCAAGCCCTGAAGAAACCTCTGAAGGGGAATCTGAACTCACTCTCTGTCACAGCACTCACCCACATCCTCCACCAGCACAGAGGCACACATCTTGGTGGGACCTAGCTTTAGAATAGACATGGGATCACAATCTGGTGAGCTCATCGCACTGTCTGATCCACAGAAGGCAGTGGCAGGGACTTCCCAGGTCCCCGGCACTCGGAGCACTGCAGGAGGTCAGAAACTTGCTGAGTCTGACTCAGATGAAGAACGTCTGGACTTGGTCATGTCTCAGTTGCTGGAGTTGCTGAAGCTCAGGCACATTAGGAAGGGATGTCCGCTACACTCCTCAGATTGCAAGACACGATGGAGGAGTCTGTCCATCTTCAGGCTGAGGTGATAGCACCGGCAATGCCAATGCACCAAGGTCAACGCTGGTAGGATGGCAGCCACCATGGAGACCTTGGTCCAGGATGTCACTCCTGTACTGCTGGGTGGGTTTAACTCTATCGCTGATGCCATAGTTGGCCAACAACAGTGTGTACATTAGAGGGGTGCGGGGCAGCTTGGTCTCACCCCAGCTACCCCTACCCCTCAAGGGGGGGAGCCCACGGGAGGAGGATCAGCAGGTCCAAGCCCATCCACCCAGGTGACTCCGGGAGTCACCGGCCCATCCGAATCCCCTCTTCCTGTGACCTCAGCAGCTCCAGCTCCACAGGCCGAGGAGGGTGCCAATGCCACACAGCAGGACCCCGAAAGCAGGCCGGGGCTCTCCAGGTCTCAGCCCCCCAGAGGACGCCTGCCAACGTCATCACAGACAGGGTGTCACAGTCAGCAGGCTGTCTCCACCTCTGCTGTGGATGTCTGGGGAGCACCAAGACGTAGCGGCAGGGTTAGGAAAGTGTACGGGTGTTGATCACATGTACATACTGTTCACTACTGTCAATAAACTCTCAAAATGTCTCCCTGCCTATGGCTCCTTGTTCTGATGAGCAGTGTTCGTGTCACTCAGATGCGAAACCTTTCTGCACAAGATAAAAGGCAGGTGTCTCAGTCCAGGGCCTCTTCCCTGTGCTCTGTGCAGCCTCCAGACCACAGTGATGGTCCAGCCTCACACTCCCTGGAAACATTTCTGATACCTGCACCTCGGCGGTGCTCGTCATTGCTGCCAGCATGTAGTGGGCAGGCGCCACAGAGTTCTCTCATTCTCTCTCTGTGCTCTCAGCACCTTTAAGGTGGGGCTGGCCCCCATCACACCAGCATCTGCGACCAGTGATGCTGTGCACCAGCTCCTGAAGGGCTCAGGTGCTGAAGGCGGACGAAGTATCAGATGCTTCTAAAATGTTTTGGCTGCGTCTCCATTATATGACCCTGATCACGGAGCATGAGTCGGCCAGACAGGAGTCAGACATTCTCAGGGGCTATGTGAAGATCTATGGAGTGTCCTCACTGCGTGTTGTCATCATTCTCCTGCAATCGAGCGACTATTAAAGCCTCCACTGCGTCTCCATGACAGGAGCATTATCACAGAGGGTATGTGTGCTGCCATAAGCCAGACTGGAGTCAAACATTCACAACTGCGATGTGAGGATCTATGGGGACACCTCATTGCATGTCGTCATCATTCTCCACAAATCTGGCAGCTATGAGGGCCTCCCGAGCATATCTGCCTCGTTTGGACAGTGTGAGGGCCTCATCCCCATCATCGTTGCCTATGAGACTTCCTCACCCTCATCCCCATCATATCCTCCTCATCGGAGGAGACGTGCAGCTCCTCCATCTCCTCCTCAGCCAGCTCGTCTCCCCATTGGAGCACTAGGTTGTGAAGGGCGCAGCAGATGATGACGATGCTTAACTCTCTCTGTGGACTGTGTTGCAGGGCTCCACCAGACTGGTCCAGGCACCGGAACCACATCTTCAGATCCCAATGGTTTGCTCCACCAAGTTGTGAGCTGCAGCATGAGCCTCATTATAGGGTCGCTCTGCTGCAGTCTGAGACTGCCCCACGGGTCCCATCAGCCACGGCCTATGTGGGTAGCCCTTTTCCTCAAGGAGCCATCCCTGCAGCTTCTGTGGACCCTGGAAGACTCCAGGGATCTGTGACCAACTGGGGATGTAGGCTTCGTGCACACTCCCTGGAAACCATGCGCACACCTGCAGGATGTTTTTTCTGGTGGTTGCACACCAGCTGCATGTTCAGTAAGTGGAATCCCTTTCGGTTGATGTAGTTGACCGTGTATTGCGACACATGAGTGCAGTCAATTGCACTCTGCACCTGTGGGAATCCTGAGATCCAGGAAAATCCAATGGCCCTTGCATCCTGGCTGTCCCGGTCCCGGGCGAAATGCACAAAGTTGTGTGCCATGGAGAAGAGGGCATCTGAGACCTCATGGATGCGTTTGTGGGTGGCGGATTGTGAAATCCCACAGAGGTCACCTGTGAAGCCCTGAAAGGAGCCACTGGCATAGAAATTGAGCGCCACGGTCACTTTCACAGCCACTGGCAGTGGATGCCCTCCATGTTCCCTTGGTGCCAAGTCCTGCAGTAAGTGGCAGATTTGAGCCACCAGGTCCCTAGGCATGCACCGTCTCCGGCGACACTGGTTCTCAGTCATCTGCAGGAATGGCAGACGGCCTCTATAGACCCTGGGTGTCACTAAGTGCCGACCAGCCACACTCACTGTCGCTCCTGGGCAGCGCGTGCGGGAGCCCCTGCTGCCCCTTCTTCATGAGGTTGCTGCTCCTGCCTTTGCATGGCCAGGAGCCTCAGTCATTCTCTCCTCTGGCTTCTTTGTTCTCTGTAGGCCATCAGGCATACAGCTAGGTCACCAGGATCCATGATCCTGACATGATCCTCATGCAGCATGAAAGAGAGAGAGACGTGGTTATCATGGGTGTACTTAGCACCATTCCTGGCCCTGTGTGACCGCTCCTTAACGCTTCCCAGAGAGAGCTGGTCACCCCTCGGATGGCCAGAGATGAGTGCGCTGCATGGCTGCCCTGTCAGCCTGCGACATGGGGGACACTGGTCCAAACCAGGTTGCTGAGATTACAAGGGGCTGTGAGCACCTCCGGCAGTGACTGTTACATGGCCAGCGTTGGCGAGGAGATTGTACGTGTGCAGTCCAACTGGTGGTCGTGCACTCGCAGTCTGTGCTGGGGGAGTGAGGGTCGGGTAGGGAGTCGGGTAGGGGGTCAGGGTAGGGGGTTGGGTGGGTAAGGTCTGGAGCGCTTGGTGGAACTTTGGTGCCTCCGTGTTGCTTGTGTGGACGGGCAGGCTAGGTGCCTGACCTCAACCATATCAATGTGGCTGCTCCTGAGCTGTCTCAGTTGGAGAGGAATGGACAGTTTATACAGGTGTCCCCACCGTGTGGCTACTTCCCTCACCTACCCTGCGCCCACCTCGATTTCTTGTGAGCGGATCCAACGCCAGGGCAGAAGTACAGCAGTATCCCCGACCACCACCCCCCCCGCACACACCTGACCCCCCCCTGCGCACACCCAACACCACCCCCCACACACACCCGACCCCCCCGCACACGCCTGACCCCCCCGCACACGCCCGACACCCCCCCCCCCGCATACACCCACCCCCCTGCACACACCCGACCCCACCCCGCACACACCCGACCCCCCCCCACCCCCTCCGCACATGCCCGACTCCCCCCCCCTGCACACACCCGACCGGCCCCCGCACACACCCGACCGGCCCCCGCACATACCCGACCCCAGCCGCACACACCCAACACCCCCCCCCCCCCCCCCCCACCCCCTCACCCCCGACAATAGCAACAGCCGCCTCTGAGGCTGGGCAACAGTTGCCCCAGACACTCCCCCCTCTACCCTGGCAACAGTCACCTCCGCGGCAGGGCGGCTCTTCACCCAGGCACCCCCCCCCCCCCCCCCCCGCCCCCAGTGCCCCTGAAACCTGCAAAGCAACAGGCGACCCTGGTGAGCTGTGGAAAAAGATTCTGTTCCCTCACCTCAGATCCCCCAAAGTGAAGGCTGCCAAGCCCGCCCACATGGACAGATGATCCAGCGGGATGGCCTTTCAATGATATGCTGATGTATTACAATGAGCTCCCCAACGACCATTGTCAGTAAACGTGACCCACCGTGGGCTGGCTTCGTGGATGATCGCGCCCTGCCTTCTCACTGTTGTGAAATCGATCACACCATATTGTCTGTGCACGCCACCTATCACGCCCTCTGCCAGCGGGCACGGAAAATTCTGCCCAGTATGTTTTAGTGCACCGCCATAAAATGTTAAAATACACATCATGACAGTCCATGTGGAAACATAATTGCTGTGTGCGTAGATAAGCTCCATGACTACTGAAATTGTACCTATTAAGATGTGATAGTCTAGGAAAAGCTAGTGGAATGTGCCAAAAGTTCCCTTGAAGTCACTCCTGGGCCAAAATGAAATTGGGCCATGATTTGTGGCGGTCAGGCATCTATCAGTGTCTGCTGTTTGTTAGACTTGTCCTTGCATGCTTAGAGTTTTACATTTTTTGTGTAGCAAGTTGCTGAAAGTGTCAGCTGACAATATGGCAACAAGAGAATCTAAGCATCTGGAACCTGAATGAACAGGACAAACATTTCCTTAACCAATGATCAGATTGAAAAGATTGTGTAGTTAACAATGCAAGGGCTCAGAAGGAAATGTAAATTAGAGTGGGCGAATTCTTCCGCCAGGTCCCACAAGGAATTCTTGGGCCACTCCAGACTAGCCACGGTCACCTTGTACCACAACCCCCACCCCCCCGTTCATTTACCTTGCCATTTCTTGAATTAATGATGGTGGTCTTTTGTCCACTCCTGTATATTGGCATAGTGTCATTGATGCTGTGATTTGCTGTAAGTGAAGCCTACATTTAAATCAAGCCTGGGAGTTAAAATGGTTTGGGCTCATATTTGTGAGCCAGGTGAATCTGAGACTCATCCCACTAGCTTCTCACCCATAGTTAAAATTGGGCTCTTATACTTACCTCAGTCTCTAAGTGTTTGGATGGGTTTGCACCACTCCTTCAAAAAAAATGGACCACACTATCACCCTTGCCAGTTTGGCATATTGATCTTTACCTAGCGAAGGCTAAACACAAACCCACTGACACCTCAGCCTACCTCCCCCGGACCATCATCCCATCACTGATCGTCACGCTATTGTTTCCAAGACTGTCACTGTCCTCATCTCATCTGCAGATCTTCCCTCATAGTCCCTTTACTCTATACAGCTGCTTCTGCCAACTTGCGAAGATTCAAACAGGAATGTCCTGGCAGTCTAATCATTTCAACCTGTCCTTTCCTCATGAACTGATTTCTCCTATCTTGATTCTATTCTATATCCCCTTGTCTTGTCACTTCCCAACTAAATGAGTGACTCTTCCAATGTTGTCTGTCACTTATCACAGTTTCCGATGTCCTGACCCTAATTGTCCTACTTGCCGTCACCTTCCACCCACCACCTCCACAGTCAATGGATCATCCTTCACCATTTCTGACTCCTCCAGCATGATGCTGCCAGCAAACACACCTTCCCCTCTGTCCCCTTGTAGCTTTCTAAACAGACTGTTCCTTCTGCGATATCATGGTCTACTCTTCAATCACCCCTCACCTTCCCCTGTAACTTTCTATACAGACACAGGAGATGCAACAGTTATCCTTTTACCCCTTAACTTTTCCACCATCCAGAGCCTGAAACACTCCTTCCAGGTAAAATAGTAACTTACTTGTTTCTCTTTCAATACAGTATACAGTATTTGTTGCTCGTAAAATGGTCTCCTGTATGTGTGAAGGCCAAACACAGACAAGATCATCACTTTACATAACACCTCTGTCCAGTCCGCAAGTATGACTGTAAGCTTCATTTTAACCTGTTATTTTAATTCTTTGCCCAACCCCCACTCTGACCTCTTGCCCGTCTGCCTTCTATACTGTTCCAATTATGCTCAACAGAAACTGGAGGAACAGCACCTCATCTTTGGATTCAGAACTTTCCTACTGTCTGGGTTGAACATTGAGTTTGGCAATTTCAAATCATTACTACTGCCCCCCCATTTTTTTTGGACAGCAACTGTTGGTGATGATTCGATTATTTCCATTTACAATTCCTCTACCTGCCTTTTGTTTCTTTACTTGTCCCATTACCACCCCCTTTTTGATGTGCTCCATCACCCCTTGCAACATTTAATCTCTGCTGCCTTCCGCCTTATCACAGGCCTTCTGTTTTGTTTTCCCCTCTGCCTTTTTCTCTCCCCCTTTGTACTTGCTTAAAACCTATTGCATCTCTAACTTCTTTCAGTTCTGACAAAGCTCAAACTAAAATGTTGGATGGATTCTCACTGCTTTAGTCTCTGACACAGCAGTGGGACCACTTTCCGATCTGGAACCCAACCTCCCAATAAAGCAGGCCTTCTGGTTGCTTTTTACCAGAGCAATCCAATTGACAGCCCACCTCTGGGCTCTCTGATCAATGGGAAGGGCAGGTTGATGTGTCCATTCTGTCAAAGGAAGGATTTCTAATTAAAGAAGTCACTGTATTTATCAGAGAAACTCATCAACACTTGGGGCAGGAGCTTATGGACAGATTTCCTGCCTGCCACCCAAAGAGTCAGTGAGGAATGCATCCCTGTGTTAAAGTAGGGGACAGAGCCTCCAGTGAAATCTCTGACAACAAAAGACACATCTGCAAAAGAGATATAATGATGTCACAACAAAGGAAGGAACCAATTGGTTTATAGCTAGTAAGTGTTACTCTAGATGGTAGTCCAGAAAGTAAAGGGATGGTAGGGCACCTCGGCCCTGTGGCATGCGCATCCTGTACCATGTGGGAAATCTGAATGATCACATGTGCAGCAAGTATCACCGGCTAGGAGCTCCAGGTTTCGGAGATTGAGCTGTGGCTAGAGTTATTACGGGGCATCTGCAAGGCTGAGAGCTTCAAGGATGTCCTATTTCTGGAAGTGGTCATCCCACAGCTTAAAAATGTGCAGGCATAAAGGGAATTGGTGACCACCAGAAAGACAATGAGGACCAGGCAAGCAGGACTGAGATCCTATGAGTGCATCTCGCTCGCCAACCAGTATTTGATTCAGAATACATGTGAGAGTGATGGTTCCTC
Organism: Cetorhinus maximus; assembly: GCF_964194155.1. Classification (NCBI taxonomy): domain Eukaryota; kingdom Metazoa; phylum Chordata; class Chondrichthyes; order Lamniformes; family Cetorhinidae; genus Cetorhinus; species Cetorhinus maximus. The sequence goes on from NC_135900.1 coordinate 40,485,418, forward strand.
TGGGGAGTGCAGGCACAGCCAAGTCCACAGCACTATGGGTAGCTCAGCTGCATAGGGGGGTGGGGAGGCAGACAAGTGGAAGACCTACAGTGCTAAGGGATTCAATAGTGAGGGAAATGGACAAGCACCTTTAATGTGAATCCAGGATCAGCTGAGTGGCTGAAGGATATTCTGAGGGAGAAGGGTGAACAGCTCGAGTTCGTGGTCCATATCAGTACCAAAGACAGAAGGATGAAGCCCTGAAGGGAGAGTTTAGGGAGCTAAGAGAGAGATTGAAAAGCCGGACATTAAAGGTGGTAATCTTTAGATTACTCCTGGTGCCACATGCTATTGAGCATAGAAATAGGAAGATAGAGATGATGAATACATGGCTAGAGAAATGGTGTTGGAGGAAGGGCTTTAGAGGCATTGGGACCACTTCTGGGGGAGGTGAGACCTGTACAAGCTGGATGGCTTGCGCCTCAAGGGCCAGGACCAATATCTTCACAGGGGGTTTTGCTATCTCCTTCCCAAACCTGTTTGAACCTTAGCTTGTTTGAATTCCACCCTAAAGGCATTAGTGATGATTGGTGCAATGGAGATCCCATAGCCACAACATTTGTTTGTTTGAAATAGGAACTTCACTATTGAAATGATGCTGAATTTAGACATATCAGTAGAAGATTGTAAATTTGATCTGTTGACTTTGGAGTTCGAAACTGACCATCGTGTCTGAGGAGTTGATTGTCTACTCAATCAGTGACAAAAAACATCTACAACAAAAACTTTGCCATATTAAGTAAACACTTCAACTCACTGGTTTCCCTTCACACAACATTAACATAAGCCCACCTGATACTCGCTCCATAACAACTACTTCCATTAAGAGAAGAGTCAGCCTTCCATACATCGGCTTTGCCTCACACATATTGTATATATTGTATACATATACAATGTATACTCAAGTCAGCAGATAAAGAAGTCTGACACAAATCTTCTAAGAAGTTCCACTTCACCCCTCATATTCAAAAAGACAAGAAAACATCACATAATTAATCAGACTCGTCTACATAAGGGAAATAGGCTTTAGCCTACGCACTTAACTCACGGAACATCAGGCCTGCTTCAAAAACAGTGGGCTGAATAACATGCTCCATGATCAGGAGTATTTCCCACATTGCGGAGTGTATTATGGGGCAGGGTGACATTGGGTGCCGTTCATGATATCATCACACCAGTTTACAAAAATACCATACGTGGGTGAATCAAAAAGTCGGGAACCTGCCCGTATTATTTAAATGCCAATTTAAAACCTAATTGAGCCAATTAACTACCTATCTCACTGAAATAATACGGTCAGAAGGCAATAAGATGCCTTCAGGGGAGATTTACGACAGGTGGGGAATCAGTTTTTTTTAAGGGCAAGCTTATCTCGGTGGGGTTTTAAACTGCAGCTGAGAGCAGAGTCTCAACCTTGCAGTTCAAAATCAATTGACTGCAGGGACTGATCATTTCCGTGGGCAAATTGCATTTTGGATACTTTTTCATTCAAAGGACTCTCCTCTAATTTGGAGAGCTCTGACGATTGTACATTGAATATTCTCCTGTAGGTAACCCAGGGGTGAGGGGTGAAAACTCTTGAAGACATATGGGGATCATTGTCTCTGTTGGAGACACAACCTCCAGCGAGGAGGAGAGGAGGATTAGGAGGAGGAGGAGGAGGAGAAGGGTGAGAGGAATAAGGGATCACAGGGAGGCTCAGGATACTGTGGGTCCTCAGGAAGGGAACAGAGCAGCGCCAGACCCCAATGGTCAGGAGGAGCCTAGAAGCCCTCAGCAGAGACGCAGATTGCCCTTGTGCTGCCCCAAGACTATACAGGCAGTGATCCAGCTACCTGCAACTGAGTGAAACTCAGTGCAGAAGATGACTTAGGCTTCCAAGGGCAATAACGAGTATAATGAAATATTTTCCCTCCATCTCCCAGTTGCAATGAGAGAGTCCTGAAGCCCTTACATCCAAACCTTCTCCATAAATCCACATGTTTCCCTTGACCTTGATTTCGTACCTCAACCTTCACACACAAGTCACATGGTCATAGCCATCAATAAGAACATAAGCATGAGGGAATGTGAGTTGTGTTTATTCACAAGCCTTCAATGCATACCAACATCATTAAAGAAAAGTGTCACCCATGTGCTCCGATTCGTGATTAATAATGTGGATATTTACAAACAGGTTTACGAGTGCTCCAGTATAGTGATCCCCCTCGCTTGCGGCTGCATTGGAGAGAGGTGTTTGATCTGCCACCTCAATTGCCCTGGATGACTTCAATGGGCATCCTCTGTGAGGCTGTGGCCTTGAGCGGCCGGCCACTCCAGGAGACTCTTGCTGAGATGCATGCAAGTTCTGAGCCACAATGGCAATGGTCGAGGCCCTTGTCAATGGCCAATGAACGGAGGAGATAATGCCACCATCAGAAGTGCCTCGAGTGGAACTTTCAGATGGAGGCAGCTGCTGCTCATCACCTGTCATTCAGACTGGTTGGTCCTCCCTGCCAACCGGTGAGGTTCCAGGAGCTGGGTGGGCAACCAAGCTCCCAGTTCCCCTGTCGCCCTGGGTCTATGCCTCTGAGCTCAGAGCCAGGGCGATGGTGTACAGGCTGGAGCGCATCCCAATGACTGCATCTGCAATGTGCTCAGCTTGCCCCTCCAGGACAGTCACCAGTCTGTCTATGGGGTAGCTTGGTGCTCTGAAGAGTGGGTGACCACAGCGCTCATGGCCTGGATGGATACCTCCACAGTCCAGGCCCGAACACACAAGCCCTCTGGTATACCTGCCAAATCTACATGGACCTTGCACTGAACACCCAGCATCCGCTGCCTTATGGATGCCTCCAGAGGCTCATCATCTGACTCAGAATCAGTCTCTGGATGACCTCGGACACTCCTCCAACTGCCTGAGGCCTGCTCCAGCACACTCTACAGCAGCTGCACGTGTGAATGTGAAGTGCCCTCACAAGTGTGTGCATGGCCCCCTGTCCGACCCACTGAACCTTGTTGAATTGCCAGTATCTGCGAAGGTGCTGGGTACAGAGAGAGGATGTAATGCTGCATCCTCCAAGGGTTCCTTCTCCTCATCAAAGGAAGGCTGCTGCACAGCCTCTGCTGCAGCCTGTGCTGAAGAGGCTTCTCCTGCAACAGAGAGAGATCAGTAAGGGGGTAATCGGGTATCAGATTACTTGACGCATCAGCCCAATCATACAACTCACATAAACCTTTTTGCAGCCTGACAGGCATGAATGAACTCTGCAGGCACTATGAAACCTTGTATGATGATGTGAAGCTTCTGATAATGAAGCTTGTTAAAGTTCCAGTGCATGAACTCTATTCACCAAACATATTGCACATTTCCTAACCTCCTTTAAACTAACATTAGCCATTCCCCCTTATCAACTAGTCTGATACTTTTGCCATCTCATCAGAACCAGGCCTCCCTGCAATCTCGTCACTGCCTATACTCCTGGATATGTCGGGTTCCAGCAGGGCCAGCACTTCTCCTCAAAAGGAGTCAGGACTGTAATGTTGGTTATATCCCCGCCTGTATGGGCTTGCTCTCAGGCATTGTGGGCCCGCTTCTCCTGAAAAGATTTGACACAGAGATTTCATCAACAATTTCAAACTATAACATGTCTCAATCCCATTGCCAAATCAGCATGTGCTAGACCGAAATCTACACTTCGTCAAAAAGTGATCCTGCCAACTACCCATCGTTGAACTAGATCATTGCTTGGAATGTGCAATGGCACAGTCTAGGACAGACTGGTGTGAAAACATGCAACTTTTGATGAGCAGCTAATCTTGAATACCTACTGCATTCGCTTGTGAGACCTGTATCACGATGGACCAATATTGCTCATACTGATGCCATACTCACATCTTTGCCACCCTCATGAGGTCATTGAGCCTTTTGTGGGACTGGGACCAGATTCCTCTCATGTCAACACTGTTGACCTCGTCAGCTGCCTCCTTCCACGTAGCACAAATCTGCCTGGGCTTCCTCCTTCTTCTTCCCAGCGCTTCACATCTATACTCAACTGCACACAGGAGGGCACCAAGGGCAGCCTCACTAGGGACAGCTTTGCCCTTTTTGGAGCATCCCTCCCCACACTCCGATGGTGCAGACATCTATGTCATTCAAATGCAACTCCTCAATGGTTAAAGGTTGGAGACTTGCTAATTTATGAAAGTTTTGCCACCTATGAAGATTGAGATGATTGTCAGGCAAAAACTCAAATTAAAATAGACTTACCGGGATAGACGGCAAAACTCAGAAATCTTCACAATACACAGTTTCTCCTCTTCAATGGGCATATGCTGGGTCGCCTGACACTGACCCTTACCCTTTAAAGAGCTGACCATGTCCTTGTTCCGGGTCATGGCCTGCAGCCTCCGAGACCAGACATCCTGCCCTCCAGCACACATTGGGCGGGATGATGGTCTGTAACCCACCCTTGCCGCTAATTGATGGCAATTAGCGTATTATCAGATGTGAGACTACGGCAGGCCCGGAAGGCGGAAGGCTGTCATTGGTGCCAGACTGTTTTATTCAGCCCAGTGAATGGAGCAAGTCAGTTATCTTCAAATATGCTCAACTTAATAACCACTGCATTCAATGGTCCAACTCTAGACTTACCTCATCCATCATGCATTGGCATACAAGACAGGTCAGGGAGGCAATGGAGATCTAACAACACCACACCACCCCCCAAGACCGTGGCTTTCTCCTCAATGACACCTAGATTCAAGAATCCATTCTGCACTGCTGACCAACCAGCCACAAGAATATCAACATGTAGCGACCTATTACAAACACGATTGACTGACCAGTCGCCAGTAAGATCCTGCTCATATTTCCCATTCGCCGCTATATAAATGCCTCTTTTATCTGTTCCAGTCATTCCACTAGGGAACACGACGCAAAATGTTGAGGCCTACCAGTTCTTATAAGCTACTTTTTTGGCAATAACTGCTCTTTTCAGTAACCTTGATGTGCGTCTGGGGGAACATGAAAAATCCAGTGGGTGGTCTTCCTGCCACCTACCCGCCTGCACCCAAACTGTCCAAAATTTTACAGGAGGACTGGGGAGGAGTCTGGCTTTGGGCCTACTGAGGTCCTTAAGTGGCCAATTAATGGCCACTTAAGGGTCTCATCCTGCCCCCGCTGGAATTTTATCCTCAGTAGAGGGAGGCCCATGCCATACAGTAAGCCTACCAGATTTAGCTGTGCAGGCTGGTGTTGGGCAAGGAGGTGACCCTTCTTTGCTGATCCCCTGGACCTATCAGTGAAGAGTGCAGGAGGACATGCCAGGCATATCTAAAAATGAGGGATTAACCTTGTAAAGCTCCAACACACGACTACTTGCATGCCAAAAAGTGGAAGCTGCATGGAACAAGCAGAGCTAAGTGATCCTACAATTAATGTTTCACATCTCAGGTCTGCAGTCCTGAATGACAGTGGACAAGCAAACAACTAGCCGGAAAAGGAGGCTTCACAAATATCCCCAACCTCAATGATGGGGGGAGCCCAGCACATTAGTGCAAAGTCAAGGCTGAAGCATTCGCAACAATCTTCAGCCAGAAGTGTCGAGTGGATGATCCATCTCGGCCTCCTCTGGAGGTCCCCAGCATCACAGATGCCAGTTTTCAGCCAATTCAATTCACCCCACATGATATCAAGAAATGGCTGAAGGCACTGGATATGGGCCCCGACAATTTTCCTGCAATAGTACTAAAAACTTGTGCTCCAAAACTAGCCATGCCCCTAGCCAAGATGTTTCAGTACAGCTACAACACTGGCATCTACCTGGGTATGTGGAAAATTGCCCAGGTATGACCTGTACACAAAAAGCAGGACAAATGCAACCCAGCCAATTATCACCACCCATCATCGACTCCCCCCGACAACTGCATCAATCTACTCTTGGTCATCAGAAAGTGATGGAAGGTGTTTCTGACGGTGCTATTAAGCAGCACTTGCTCATCTGCTCACAGATGCTCAGTTTGGATTCTGCCAAGGCCACTCAGCTCCTGACCTCATTACAGCCTTGGTTCAAACGTGGACAAAAGAGCTGAACTCCAGAGGTGAGGTGAGAGTGACTGCCCTTGACATCAAGGCAGCATTTGACCGTGTGTGGCATCAAGGAACCCTAGCAAAACTGGAGTCAATGGGAATCAGGGGAAAACTCTTGACTAGTTGGAGTCATGCCTAGCACAAAGGAAGATCATTGTGGTTGTTACAAGTCAACCATTTCAGTTCAGTTCCAGGACATCAGTGCAAGAGTTCCTTAGGGTAGTGCCAAGGCCTAACCACCTTCAGCTACTTCACCAATGACCTTCCCTTCATTCCGCCCTTCAACTCTCCCTTGACCTGTTGAACCCAGCAGCCCCCACACCACACTCCTTCACTGAGAACCCTGACCCGGGGCTTACCTGGGCTCCTTGATGTTGTTTTTTTTTCCCTTGTGCTTACTTAGTAGATAAACATCAAGGCACCAACCATCAATAAGGGATTGGTTAACACAAAAATATGTAGGTTCATTTATTAAGGATTTGAGAAGTTGGTAGCAGCATTTCACAGTTAGAGAACTTGTACACATGTCTGAGTTGGTAGCTTTCTCAGAACAAACTGTGACTAAGTCTGAGTCACATGATACATTACATCATTTCCCTCTAGTAATGTATACAGAAAACATAACCACACCCACTTAAAGCTGTACCACAACATCCCCCTTTTTTCATATAACTGCCTTACAAATAACCATAACTATTTACAATACATGGAAATGCTTATTTATACATTACAGAGTTCCGAGTTAAGGAACTCAAAGACTTATAAGTCCCTGTAATGTAGTGGAGGTCTGCTTATACTCCCTAATTCAGGAACTGTTATTGTTAGCTTGAGGTTGCTGAGTTTTCTCACAGTGGCCTGTGGGAATGTCTCATTTGGACGTTCCTTTGGATTTTGACTTGGATCTTGTCCTGGATGTAATGGAGTTACACAGTAGATGATTTGGTGCTCCCCTGATTTGTCCTCTGTTCCACCTCACAATTGCACCATTGGTGTGATGGCTTTGTATGATCTCAGCTCTGGTCAGATCCTTGTCACTTCAGCTGGTTGTCACATGTCTTCCATGGGCTGCTGAACTCAAACCTGGGTTGTCCTACCTTTAAATCTGGCCACTCTTTTTCTCCATTCCTGTCATGTGTGTCTTTCGTTCTCCCCTGTTTTCCCAAAAGTCCTTCTCTGGCTTCTGAATTGGTGAAAGCTAGATTTGGGGCTCTGCACACCCTGAAGGACAAAGAGATTTAATTGGAAAGGACAAGCTCTTAATAATGCGGGTTATAGACACTACCAGAGCACATGAAGCCACGAGTAGACAGATGAAGACTCTGACTACTCAAACAGCCAGCTTTCAGTTAAGCCAAGAGAAAAGCAGCAGGGTTGATGCAGTGAAGCAGCAACAAAGGAATGCACACCAGACAGAGAGAAAGGTGTGCAGGTGCTGTGGATGGCCACATGAGATCACAGACAGGAGGAGATTCCTACATACGGATCAAACTGCAGAGCTTGTAGAAAGCCAAATCACTGGGAAAAGATGTGCAAAGCAAAGAAAAAAAATTCTGCCAGTGATGGAATGGTTGCACTTAGGGTTGTTGCTCTAAGGTGTAGCATTGTAATGTGTACATCTTCTTTGGTCTGTCTACACTTTAAAATGAAAGATTTCACTGTACAAATCATTCTTCTGGCTAAGCTGTTAGATCTGAGGTAGTGCAGGGAAGTCACATGATCTATTCCTCACTTCTCATACATGCCCCTGAATGGTTTACCAGTAAATTGAGAACCATTATCTGAGATTATCTCCCTGGATGCCCGTAATGAACTGAAAATAGCTTTTCAGTGTGTGCTACATTGTGCTTGGCGTAGCATGCAATTGACAGATGATAGGATATTTAGTTAAATAACCAGTGACAGCTGAGAAATCATTCCCCTGCATGTGAAAGAGGTTGGAAGCAATCTTGGCCCAAGGATGAGTAGGAACTTCACCTGGTAAAGGCAGTTTCTTGTGCTGATTTGGTATATTTTCCTGGCATGCCTCTTCTGATGCTGATCTGCCTTCCAGTACCTAGCTGATTCCATGGATAGTTACTAATATGAGTAGACCTGCTATCCTTTGGTTTCTACTGTGTAGAATATCAGTGACACCCAAGATGACTGGTTGTTTTTACACTCTAGCATGTTGGATCCTACACATGGTATTACTGAGCCATTACATGCTGAAAGCTTCATGGTAGTGGGTTTTGCCAAGGCTTTCCACTTCAGTGGGTACAAAAGTCACTTGCCCTCATGCCATTTTTGCCAATAGTGAATGTTTACCGACTTTCTGAGGACAGATGATCTGAATCATGGCAAATACATCTGACAGTGTTCTGCGACATGGATGGTGTGGAATGTGTGCACACTGTACCTCGCAGCGTCTTGATCATCATCATCGTTGTCCATTTAGTCCACCACCTCAAGTATGTTTTTTATATGGAATCTGGAATGGTCATTGTTATTGCTCCAAGATATTGTCTGTTTACGATCTGCTTGAGCCTCAACATGATTCCTTGTAGCTTCTTCAGCCTTTGCTCTCTTGCATTGCTGTTGTCAGTGGCCCTTTTTACCACAAGCTTTGGAGAAATCATGAAATGCTGGGAATTTTTTCAGTGCATGTAGAAGCCCGCACCTTCCAAATGTCTTTCCATGGTTGGCTATTCTAGTGACTGTGTCAACGGTTGGGGTTGCACATAAGACCTATAAGCTTTATTGGCCTGTCATAATCACCTCATACTTTTGTATGTCTCTGAGTAACTCACTGCTGCTGTAGTTTTTGGGTTTGTTCAGAAAATCTTTTTGAAATGCGTCTATTGGAGTAGATGCAATCACTAATTTGACGATTCTCTTTGCCAGCTCTGCTTCTGATAAACCAGAGTAGGCAGGCACCCTTTTCTCTGCATCAGCTGACAAAATGATCGAAGAATTCCTTAGGTTGTTGATGATAGGACATAAACTTCAGATGATGGATACAGAAATTCAATTGAACCCAAAGTCATCCAAATCTTCTTTAGATATTTTTGGTCTTCTTCTGTGAGCCTGGATGTGTTGAATCAATGTAAACCTTTATTTCTAATGGCTAAATTCATCTTTATGGCCTTCTCTCTCCCCCCTTTGATTCATTGAATGATTCCTCAGCAGCTAAGTGGTTATACGTTTTCTATTCGTTTCTATTAGCCCTAATACTAGGTACTAATACTGATCTCTATACTGGATTCTTATGGCAATCCTCACCCTCTGACAATTACTTTAGTCACTTCTGAGTTCCTACAACAACCCCCAACCTCGGGTAAATACCTGTTGACTAGAGTGCTCCTAGCTTCCTCACCACAAATTGAGCCAATCAACTTTGTAGCCTTGGTGTCCCTTCTAACTGCCAACAATAATTTGTAACTAAGCAGGAGGTCCTGGAACAGCTGGTGCTCTGACCACTTTCCTGACCATAACTTCAGTTTTTTTCTTCAAGCTACATCATAGTATTTGCCACTGAAAGAGATGCCAGCTTTAAGACTTCTTAACAACATATCCCAAAATTCACAAATTATCCCAATAATACATACAATTTAAGACTTTTCATCACTAAGCTTATGTATAATATAATTTCATAACTTAGGCCTTATTACTTACACAAATGTGCCAATGAGGTGAAGTCTAACATGGCCATCCAATTGGCTGGCAGCTTTCTAAGGAGGTACTTCCTACCGAGATAGAGGCAGATGTCGTGCCTTAAAGGGTGTTTTTGAGTGGAAGTCTGTTTCTAGTAGAGTTGCTATGAGGCCCCTTGCTTTTTCTGGTGCACATCAATGACTTGCACTTGAATGTAGGGGGAACGATTAAGAAGTTTGCAAATGATACTAAAATTGACTGTGTGCTTGATAATGAAGAAGAAAGCTGTAGACTGCAGGAAGATATCAATGGTCTAGTCAGGAAGGTGGAACAGTGGCAAATTGAATTCAGTTTGGCAAAGTGTGAGGTAATTCATTTGGGGAAAGCCAACAAGGCTAAGGAATACACAATAAATGGTAGAATACTGAACAGTGTTAGAGGAACAGAGGGACCTTGGAGTGCATGTCTACAGATCTTTGAAGGAGTTGGACAGGTAGATAAGATGGTCAAAAAGGCACACAGGATAGTTGCCTACATTAGCCAAGGCATTAAAAAAAAGAGCTGAGAGGTTATGCTGGAACTACATAAATCACTAGTTAGGCCACAACTGGAATACTGCGTGCAATTCTAGTCAACAAATTACAGGAAAGTTATGATGGCATTCGTGAGGGCACAGAAGCGACTTACAAAAATGTTGCCTGGGCAGAATTTTAGTTATTAGTAAAGATTGGATAGGTTAGGGTTTTTTCATTTGGAACAAAGGAGGCCGAGGGGAGACCTAATTGAAGTATACAAAATTTTGAGGGGGTCTAGACAGAGTAGATTGGAAGGCCCTATCCCTTTAGTTGAGGGGTCCATAACCAGGGGACATAGATTTAGGCTAAGATGGAAGAGGTTCAGAGGGGATTCTAGAGGATGGTGGGGATCTGGAATTCACTACCTGAAAGGAAGCTTCATAATAATATTTTTAAAGTATCTGGATATGTGCTTGAAGTGCTGTAACCTACAAGGATACTGAGTTAGAGGCCTGAAGCACAGGCACCTCCCAGTTTCTACATAAAATATCGGCTGGAGTCCTATTAATGACCTGAAAATGGAAAAGAAATGATTCAGTGTTTGTGGGGAAATAATGAGTGAGAGTTATTCACTAAGCCATGGATCAAGGTCACTTCTATTAAAGTGAGGCAACCATTAAATGTTGTGGTTCCCAGCACTGTTTCAGGGCTAGTCAGGTCATAGGTCATGTTTTCCATTTGATTAGAGGCTTATTGCCTGAAACACGTGGGGGAGAATTTTCCCCATGTCTGGTGGGCCGTGCGGGAGCGGGCGCGGACCCGCTCCGCCATTTTACGCGGGCGGGCCAATTAAGGTCCGCCCAGCGTACTTCACGACTCCCGTGGATAGGTATGTTTGGCAAGCACTGAGGTCACCATATGTGTCCCAGCAGCCATGGCACTGCTGAACGCTCAGTGATTGAAGTTAGCAACATGGGATGACCATTGATTATGGAAGGATGAGCACATAATGATCCGGGGGACAGGGACGCACATTGACATTGTCTCCACTTTAACTAATCAAATGTCCTTTTTCTTTCTTTCAGCATCACCGGAGCAGGGCCAGGAGGAGGAGACAGAGGGCCCACCTCTCACCCCTGAAGCCACCGAGCAAATGCACTCTCCAGCATCACACCATCTCAGCCAGGCAGGCACCAGTGCACATGGGCGGGAATGAGATATTTGGCTGTGTCCCGGGGCACGGCAGTGAGGGCACCTCACACTCGCTTGAGGCGCGGGCAGAGACAGAGTACCCAGGGCACCGCCAGTCGAAAGACCACTGGGGACCAGGTACATGCTCAGTCGATGGCTGATGATGAGCCTCTGGAGTCGTCCCTGAGGCAGCGAATGCTGGAAGTGCAGCAGGGTGTGTGGGAGGATCTGGCTGTCATAGGCAACTTTCACACTTAAATACCTGAAACATCACATTTGCGGCCCCACTCACCCCTCTTATCCCGCCTGTGGATGAGGTTTATACAAATGTCTCCTGCCCGCCTGCCCGTTGCGCCCGTGCGATGTCCTGAAGATCGCATGGGCTGCGAAAAATCGAGATCAATTGCTGCCCCAAGAGCCTTAACTGGCTCGTTAATTGATGGCGGGCGCGCATCCGAACTTATAGTGCGCCCGCCTTTCCAAATATCGTGATGGCGCGTGGTGACGTTGGGACACACGACCGACGTCACTGTCACTGTGCATCATTTTACGCGTCAGCTTGTGGGGTCTGCCCCCGCACGCCAATGGGAAAATTCTGCCCATGATGTTTTGGACACTCTGATGATAGGCCCCTTTCAAACTGGAGTCACCACATTGCCAGTGGTTTTAAAAATTCTTTTGTGGGATGTGAGTGTCAATGGCAAGGCCAGCCTTTATTGCCCATCCCTAATTGCCCTTGAAAGGGTGGTGATGAGCTACCTTCTTGAACTGCACAGTGCCGTGAGAAAGGGAGTGTCAGGATTTTGATTTAGCGACAGTGAAGGAATGGCGATATATTTCCAAAGTCAGGGTGGTGTGTGGCCTGGAGGGGAACTTGCAGGTGGTGGTATTCCCATGTATCTGCTGCCCTTGTCCTTTTGGGTGGTAGAGGTCACGGGTTTGGAAGATGTTGTCTATGGAGCCTTGGTGAGTTGCTGCAGTGCATCTTGTAGATGATACACACACTGCTGCTACTGTGCGGCAATGGTGGAGGGAGTGAATGCTGAAGGTTATGGGTGGTGTGCTAATCAAGCGGGCTTCTTGAGTGTTGTTAGAGCTGCACTCATCCAGGCAAGTGGAGAGTATTCCATCACAGTCCTGACTTGTGTCTTGTTGCTGGTGAAGTCAGTAAGTGAGTTACTTGTCTCAGAATCCCTGGCTCTTGTAGCCACAGTATTTATATGGCTAGTTCCGGTAAGTTTCTGGTCAATGATAACCCCAAAATGTTGTTGGTGGGGGATTCAGCAATGGTAATGCCATTGAATGCAAAGAGTGGTGGGTGGGGGAGGGGGGGAAGAGAATAAATTCTGTTGTTGCATCTGGTCATTGCCTGGCACTTCTGTGGCGCAAATGTTACTTGCCACAGTACAAAACTGATGTTGTCCAGGTCTTGCTCCATATGGACACAGATTGCTTCAGTATCTGAGGAGTTGCAATGGTACTAAACACTATGCAATCATCAGCGAATATTCCCACATCTGACCTTATAATGGAAGGAAGGTCATCGATGAAGCAGTGAAGATGGTTGGGCCTAGGACACTACCTGGAGGAACTCCTGAGGTGATCTCCTGGGGCTGAGATGATTGACCTCCAACAGCCACAACCATCAGGGTGGTTAGGCAAATCATCCCATTTTGAGTCAGTTATTGCCTCAGATGAGAGAATTGAAAATCAACAGCCATCTGTTGGAGAGGCCTGGAAAACAATGACCCAACATTCCAGTGGATGGTGTGTGATCCTGGGAGTGGTGGAGGGGCAGGGGGGAGGTGGGTGATGTGAAGGTGTATGTAGATGTGGGAAGGGCGGGGGGGGTGGGGGCAAATTCTCTGCACTTCCTGGAGGATTGTGAAATTGTGCATCTCGAGCGCCGCTGGTCTGTACTGGGGAAAGATAATATAGTCAATCTCAGATGGTCAAGTGCCGATACAGCCAGAGCAAATCAAAATCTTGGCCCTTCTGAAGCAGAAGAATTCCCATCCATAGTGATAAAGTACATCATAATTAAATGTGTGCAGCACTAAGTCAACTTATCTCCTGCCTCTCTGGCTCGTTGTGGTAGCTCCTTGCTTTACTCCAAGTCCCATTCCAGAACTTGAGCACAACCTGAAAGGCCTACTCCTGCTCCTAATTTGTATGTTTGCATGTGAATCCAGGCCAAAAGAACAGGGAGTGCTATAATGGCATTAATGCTCTTTGGCAACACACTAAACCAAGGTTCTATTGACCTATTATGCCAGTTTGGGGAGCTTTCACAAAGAGCAGAGCGTTGCCTCTGGTAAATCAACATCGTGCAAAAATAAAACAGGACTCTCGTCATTGCTACTCACTGGACAGAAAATTAATAAGGCCATTACAAAAAAGCAAAGCTCATTTCTAGAGTGATAGAATTTAGAAGCCAAGTTAAAGATATATAGAATCTTGGTTAGACCACAACTGGAGGGCTGTGCTCAGTTCTGACCCTGGTATGATGATAGAGCACAGAGGCACTGGAGAACGTGCAAAAAAAAAAAGCCTCTTTAAAATTATGCTAGGGTTTAATAGAGTACATATAGAAAATGTTTCCAGTTGTGGGGGTGGAGGTGGGAGGAGACCCCAAAACTAGCAGCATTAAATATAAGAAAGGCATTAATAAATCAAATTGGAAATTAAGGAGGAACTTATTTAGCCAGAGCATGGCTACAAGAAGCTGAAGAGGAACCCTGAATTAAAAGGGAAGCTAAATAAACATTTAAGAGAGAAAGGAATAGAAGGCTATAGTGTTAGAATTAGATGAAGACAGGTGGGAGGAGGCTTGGGCAAAGCACAAATACCAACATTGATGAGTCAGGTTGAATGCCTTGTATCTGTGCCGTTAAGTCTATGTAATTCTATACAATTATAAGCTTGCTTTTTTCTCTTTAGAAAAGGCATCAATGCCATCTAGTGGCCACTGTATACAAAGCAGTTTTCAATCAACTGCTGGTGAGGTTTGAAAATTCAGCTTGATGGAACACTCAGTTAAATAAGGTGCTCAACATAGTTAAACATAATGTCGCTAGTGGTTAGTTTTAAAAACTTTTATCCAATGTTTAAATTCATATTTTAGATTTTAATTCCATTTATATAACCTGTCAATTCAATGTGATCATCTAAATATCCACACCTTTCAAAACTGTGTGAAGGACAAAATGCAAATATATTAGGGAAGCAGGCAGCCCTTGTCAAGGGTGCAGCCTTCAAAGATATAACCTATGTCCTATAACTGACCAGAGCTGGAAAGGGAACACAAAGGCAACACTTCATTTGGCAGCATACACCTGATTATTCAGCATCTGTGTAGGGTTTTGGTGAGACTACATCTGGAATACTGTGTGCACTTTTCAGTCTCCACGTTTAAGAAAGGATATACTTGCATTGGGGGCAGTTCAGCAGATTGGACCCTGGGAAGAGGGGCTGAGTAAATTGGGCCTATGTTGTCTGGAGTTTAGACGAACAAGAGAAGATCTCACTGAAACGTACAAGATTCTGAAGGGGCTTGATAGAGTGGATGCTGAGAGATTGTTTCCGCTGGTCGGGGAATCTAAAACGAGGG